>NC_053392.1:2380876-2690881 GCF_905171765.1 Bufo bufo
GACAGTGAGCTCTGTACAGTGTAATGGCCGCAGTCTACATGTAACATGGTAATTACATGAGACACAGCACATCTCAGGCCGGAGTCATGGAGAGGACAGTGAGCTCTGTACTGTGTAATGGCCGCAGTCTACATGTAACAGGGTAATGACATGAGACACAGCACATCTCAGGCCGGAGTCATGGAGAGGACAGTGAGCTCTGTACTGTGTAATGGCCGCAGTCTACATGTAACACGGTAATGACATGAGACACGGCACATCTCAGGCCGGAGTCATGGAGAGGACAGTGATCTCTGTACAGTGTAATGGCCGCAGTCTACATGTAACATGGTAATTACATGAGACACAGCACATCTCAGGCCGGAGTCATGGAGAGGACAGTGAGCTCTGTACTGTGTAATGGCCGCAGTCTACATGTAACATGGTAATAACATGAGACACGGCACATCTCAGGCCGGAGTCATGGAGAGGACAGTGAGCTCTGTACAGTGTAATGGCCGCAGTCTACATGTAACATGGTAATTACATGAGACACAGCACATCTCAGGCCGGAGTCATGGAGAGGACAGTGAGCTCTGTACTGTGTAATGGCCGCAGTCTACATGTAACATGGTAATAACATGAGACACGGCACATGTCAGGCCGGAGTCATGGAGAGGACAGTGAGCTCTGTACAGTGTAATGGCCGCAGTCTACATGTAACATGGTAATTACATGAGACACAGCACATCTCAGGCCGGAGTCATGGAGAGGACAGTGAGCTCTGTACTGTGTAATGGCCGCAGTCTACATGTAACATGGTAATAACATGAGACACGGCACATCTCAGGCCGGAGTCATGGAGAGGACAGTGAGCTCTGTACTGTGTAATGGCCGCAGTCTACATGTAACATGGTAATAACATGAGACACGGCACATCTCAGGCCGGAGTCATGGAGAGGACAGTGAGCTCTGTACTGTGTAATGGCCGCAGTCTACATGTAACATGGTAATGACATGAGACACAGCACATCTCAGGCCGGAGTCATGGAGAGGACAGTGAGGGTGGGTGTAATAAAGGCTTCCAGTACTTTGTTGGATCCATTTCAGGCTGTTCTGTTTAGCACAAACACACATGGCACTGCCCACCAAGACCAAACCTCATCTGAGGCATGGTGGTGAGGAGATCATGGTTTGGGCTGGTGTGCTGCTGTAGAGCCTGGACGCCTTGCGCTTATTGAGGAAATAATGAATTCTCACGTGTATGAAAATATTTTACAGGAGAATGTGAGCGCAGCATTCATCACTTCAAGCTGATAAGAGACGTTCAGTGATGTATCAAGCTTGACCACACAATGAAGTGCTCATACGAAGAATAGAGAAAAGAAGCTTTGTCTTCTGGAATGGCCAGGGCAGAGGAATGACCTAATCCTTATGGAGATCATGTGGCACAACAAGGGATGTGCACCCAAGGAATCCCAGAAACTCTAATGAACTGAAACACAAATAGAAATAGGACCAAAGTTCCTCCTCACAGTATCATTTAATCCCTGGACAGGAGATCATAATTCACCATGATTTAGTCAGCCAGTGATTGGAGAAATGTTTGTCACACCAGCTTTAGATACCTACCTATGGTAAGTTTAGGGGCTCTCACAAATAGATGGTCTGTCCACTGGAAGCCCTTTATCTGAAACAGGTAAATCTTCAGCCACCCTTCCATGCCCAGTGTCTGCAAGTACCTTTTCATTTCTGAGGAAGGTTTGGCTGAAGGCTAACAGGACTATCTCCTGGTTAATATTGGTGTAGAATTTATATTTTTGCTTGAATAAAGGCAACTCCACCTTATCCTCATGGAAGGACAGATGAGGCTCCTTGGCGGACAAGGCCTTCTGGGACACCAGGTCTGGCTGAGCAAGAGCATCCAAAAAGATCTCCAATTTATGCTTAAGAGTAGGAAAACAATGTTCATCTTGAATGTTATGACAGAGACCTGGTCATCTCTGATCTTCATCAAGACATTCTAGTCCAGCAATATAGTAGGAAACACAAGCCAACCAGAAATTCCATGTGATGGAGAAGGCATCTAGGGCACTGATGGCTAACCTCCGGCACTCCAGCTGTGGTGAAACTACGACTCCCAGCATGCTCCATTCATTTCTATCGAGTTCTGAGAACAGCCAAGCAAGGGGGCATCTTGGGAATAGTAGTTTTACCACAGCTGGAGTGCCAAAGGTTAGCCATCACAGATCTAGGGCATATGGTATGACATAATGATTAAGCAAAATGTCCTGACTATGGCATTGAATATCATTACCATAAGGTCTCTCTGGTAGCTCCATCTCGCCACTAGTTGAGAAAACACTTCAGGATTGAACACTCCCGTGGAATTGGCTGAAAAGAGTGAGAGTTGTAGCTTGAGCATTCCATTGTCTGACCATTTTCCAGTCCATTATCGGTAGTGAGGACTATGAGATGCTTGAGATCTATCCACTAGAGAAGCAACATATTGGTCTGATTCAGGGAGCCCTGTTTGTTCTCCCACTCCACAAGGTCCATTTGAAAAGACCCAACATGCATTTTGGACCACAAGATTGTATATATTGCTGCTGACATGAGGCCAAAAGCCTGTTGTGTGTGTACTGGCAAATATAGAACTTCTATTCTACATTTCTCCACTCTGCAGGGCTATATCTAATACTTAGTTGTCCCTGATCTAGTGGGGGGAGACTAGCTGCTATAAGGTCTCCCATACACAGCACACAGATGAGATCTGCTCCCAAAACCTCTGTAGAACACCCTCAGAAGCAACATGATGGACAAATTGCAGAGGTACTGAGCACTGTAGCAGTGAATCCGGCACTGGCTTAAAGTTCCTTAAGTAAGCATCAGCGTAGGTGTGTCTATTTCTCTCTCTGCCTTCAGCAACTGCCCCCCCTCTCTCCCAATAGAGAGAAGGAGACAATAGTAGGTCTCATCTCTCGTTAAAGAACTTAACTGTGAACTGAGGGTGAATGCCAGGGTCAGGAAGAGAGGAATAAGTGACTGTTATGGGGAAGAAAGACATACTTCTGTAATAAGATATATTACAAAGTATTTTGGTCTTAACCTCCTAACAGTTGTGCCAGAGTGCTCCCGCAGCAGGAGGAGGACTGCTTTAGCTGATTAAATCTCTGGACTGGTAGCAGCTAGAGATATGGGCTTTGCTGGCATTTCAAGCTTTCAAACAATACCAGAAATCGGGACGGCAGTGAATACAGCTGAAAGTGAAAGTAAATGCAGATTTTGGATTTTCAGAGAGATTATCAGCTTGGGTAGACAGTATTTTACAGTTTGTTGGTCCAGTGCATTCCTGGCTTCCTAAAAGATACGAGGGCAGTTCTCCAAGCCTTTCATGATTATCATTGGAAGCTGGACTATGCCTGGATCACGGCTGACGTCACCTCACTGTATACTGTCATTCCTCACGATCTAGCCATTGTTTCATTGCAATGGTTCCTCTGAATTTATGCAGATTTCTCCCCTGCTTTTCAGGACTTCATTTGTCAAGTAGTTATGTTTCTGCTGCAACATAATTTCTTTATGTTTGATCACTGCTTTTTTCTCCAACTCACAGGAGTTTCCATGGGAGCAAGATTCTCCCCTTCTCTTGCCAACATCTATATGGCTTGGTGGGAGCACCATCATCTTTTTTTTCACATTCAAACCCTTGGGGGGCCTCCTTGGAGTGGTACGTTCACTATATCGACGACCTGCTGTTTGTTTGGTCGGGTGGTGTGGCGGCTGTGCCTCTCCTGGGAGATTTCCTCAATGATAATACATGTGGTCTAAAATTTACTTTACATCATGATGCCTCCACCATTCCATTCCTAGACCTTCTTTTGTTTGGCAATTGTGAGAACAATTCGTTGACCACTCATACTTATCGTGAACTGAGGGTGAATGCCAGGGTCAGGAAGAAGTGATTGTTATGGGGAAGAAAGACATACTTCTGTAATAAGATATATTACAAAGTATTTTGGTCTTAACCTCCTAACAGTTGTGCCAGAGTGCTCCTGCAGCAGGGGGAGGACTGCTTTAGCTGATCATATCTCTGGACTGGTAGCAGCTAGAGATATGGGCTTTGCTGGCATTTCAAGCTTTCAAACAATACCAGAAATCGGGACGGCAGTGAATACAGCGGAAAGTAAACGCAGATTTTACCGTGTTTATTCCCGACTTGATTTCTAACTGTGATATCTCCTGCTGATGTTGTGCTAATTCTGCGATTCTGGTATTTTATGGAAGCTTGGACTGCTAGCTTTCAAACGAGACCAGGCCCATATCTCTAGCTGCTACTTATCCATAAATATTAGCAGCTAAAGCAACCCCACCCCCACTACATTAATTTATAGACCTTGTTTTTTTGTGGGATGATTTTTTTTTTTTTACATAATTTAACATGAATATAATAACCTGGTTTGTTGTGATTCGGGGAATACCAAGTATATGCAGGTTTTATAATGATTTTTTGGGGGTCATTGCCTAAAAATGTAGAAATTGTGTTTTTTGTAGGTGACAGCCTTCCCTACAGGAGTTCACATACACATAGGTGGAGCCTCACCTTAAGGAACCTCCCAATCCACTTCCTTTATTAATTATTCCATACCTGTGATCACATCTCCTGGAATGTCCTCCTCCACCTCACTCTTACACGGGGGATCGCCCATGATCCGCTCTTCTTCATCCTCCACTTTAACAATAGTCAGATCTATTCCCTGATTTGTCATCTGTAACAATTCAGGACAATACAGCAGACAGGTGGGAAATCTAACAGATCCACATAAGAGACCCCCACCATCTATGACCCCTCTATGACTGCAGGACCCCCCTATATAGATGTGTATAGGGCTCAGCTCCATCTACCTGATGGTTCTCTGGGAGCTTCTCCTCTGGACAGTCCTGGGAATACAGAGGACGGAGACATCTCTCGGGGGGATTTCCTTCTATGAGTCCATCTGTAGGAAACAAACAGGGACAGAATAGATTGATTACATGTGATGATGAGATGATGGGAGTAGTATCCAGGTGACCCATGACAGCTCTCCTCCTTACACTGTTGATCGCCCCATAAATTTTTCTCCTCTTCCGATTCATCAATAACCACAACCTTAATATCCATCAGATTTTCAGCCTAAAAAAAAATAAAAAAAATTTAAAATGGTCTTTGGTTCAATCCCTTTCTGGACAGATTCTGGGGAGACTTCATCTCCATCTACCTGATGGTTCTCTCGGAGCTTCTCTTCTGGACAGTCCTGGGAATACAGAGGACGGGGACATCTCTCTTGGTGATTTCTCCTCCTGAATCCATCTGTGGAGACATAAGAACAGTGAGGAGCGGAGCGAGGAACTGGCTCACAAGAGCTTACAACTGTGATAGAAAGAGGGTCCCTGATGTACCAGGAAAACTTACCGTGTCTCATACATCTCCTGCAAGAGTAGATTAGTCCAGAATATGCCAGTCTCTAGTAGAGGGGGCTAATAGGTAGCAGATAAGCATATTATAAGGGGCATATAAGGGGCTGACCTCTGGCTTATTCACGCAATTAAAGTATTGACACATCACAAAAATATTCATATGTAGCTAAATTAGGTGCATGGTAAATTAACTGAGGTTTTTATGAGGAATGCCAAACTTCTGCTGCACTATGATGTGTAGAATGAAGACTGGATACTTTCTGCAGGTTTTCATAAAATAAACAGGTCACGAGTTGTTTGGACAGAGAAGATATTGAGCTTGGACCCATATGTAACTCTTTGTGTCAAGTTTCTTGTCTCGGTAAACTCTGTATCTCTGCCGAACACCAGACGAAAGAAGGTTGTAGTATTGTAAGCCCGTGAGGCATCGATTACTCAGATCTACTGCTGGTGATCGGGGGCACCTACAAATGGAAACTCACTTCTCAAAGTGGTTTGAGTCTTATGCTATTTCCATGATTGCTTATCCCTGTGCAGATTTGGGGGTAAGACTGTCAATGAACCCTTTTGTCTGTGTGTGTTACTGGGGAAATTACGCTATTTGTTTTTCACTCAGGAAGTGGGCTACTGTACAGAGGGGTCTGCGCTGGTCTTTAATGGGTTCTGTTTGCTGTTTTCCTGGTATTCTGGATATTGAGAAACATGAGGAAAGGACAGTCACCCAGCTAGAGAGCTAGGCTATAAAAACAGAGACTGGGTACTCGATAACTCCAGTAACTGAGGTGGGGATGCAGTTGGTTAGTCAGGGACTTAGCTGGAAAAGGTGTCACTATAGGTAATGGACAAAGCCATGGTCCCAGGGGCAGCTGGAGACCAGGTCTCCAGGAGTTGTGGGTGGCCCATCAAGGATTTTGAGAAAATGTTTAGGAGGGTTGGTATGTCAAAGAGACTGGGTGTTTGGACAGAGAGAAGAAGTGGTCAGATTTTAAGAGAGAAAGCATTTGCAACCAATTGACTGACCAAGCAAAGTAGTGGCTTAAAGTGTCTCAGGAAGGTGAGCTAGGAGTCTGCAAAGAGATAAATCGATGGGAAGACGCATGTGTACATCTTCTATGGTGAAGTTGGCGCCAAGTCCCCTCTGTACCCACAGAGTTCTAGTGCACTAAAGATTTAGGAAGAACGAGTAACAACCCTGAAACCCAACCAACCAGGTTAAAAATTCACAATACTCGAGACCTGGCTTCCAGATTGCTAGTGTCTGATGCTTGCCCCATCAACTTCTCAGGTGCAAATATTCTCAATGCTTTGAGATGGGGTGAAGCCATCATTGACTGCCCCTACCCCCATTACTGCCTGCACATTCCTTGGGGAAGATCTTCATCAAGTTCCAGATCCTCTATGGGCAGTAAGCTAACACTGTGGTCACAATTACTGAGAACAGTTACAGGGGTTCTCTCACTTTAGTAAATGGCATTTATCACATAGACAAAGTGAATACAAGGCATTACGGGCTGTATTACACCACAGATTATCTGACTAATATCTGTCCAATCACACAAAAGATCTGTGTGTAATTGGCCAATGATTGGACAGAAAGTCTGTCAGATAATCTGCTGGTGGAATACAGCCCTTCCTAGTGTATTGTTAGTCTCCATATTGCCTTCTTTGCTGGCTTGATTCATTTTTCCATCACATTATACACTGCTCGTTTCAATGGTTATGACCGCCCTGTAATACAGCAGCGGTGATCGTGCTTGGACAGTATAGGAAAAAGCACCAGTCTATGTGAGCGCCCACAGTTCTAGCCAGAGAAGCCTGTGCTTTTTCCTATAGCGTGCAAGCACGACCACCTCTGCTGGATTACAGGGTGGTCGTAACCAGGGAAATGAGCAGTGTATAATGTGATGGAAAGCTTCACTGGGGGGAAAAGGACTGTTCTCCACCTTGTGTACTGGATTTCCCTTTAAGCCCAGTAATTGGTGCATGAATACCAGTGTGTCCTCTCCTCTGGCAGGCTGGACCTACCCTTCGTGGTGGAAAGCTAATTTAACACAGAGAGCTAACAAGAAGTTTCCGCAGTATGAAGATGTGGAAGAGAGTGACCATCTCTAGAGTCAGAGTGGGGGGCATAGAGCTTCCAGTGAATGTTCGCTTTCCTCGTGCCCCTCGCTGTGGAGATAGTGCAGCAGTCCAGTATAGATGTTTGCAGAGGACCTTCCATGGTCTCCAGTGGTTGTAGAATATTTTGTTTTGCTCAGGAGATATTAATCTATGTAACAAGACGGGGGCCCTTATGAACCAGGAGAAGACCCAGGAGATCAGTCACTACTCATGCTTGTAGCACCACAGCCCAGTGGGAGAGATCACCGATGAAGCTTCACTGCAGCTGATCAGTCATTGGTATGAATTACCCCCAGATATTTATATAGTTTGCGGTCATTTCACATACAAAAGTGCCTTGCAAAAGTATTTGACTTGGCCATTACAGAACATTCCACTTCTTTCGCTTAAAAAACTCTTTGGTTGCTTTTGCAGTATGCTTTGGGTCATTGTCCATCTGCACTGTGAAGCACCGTCCAATGAGTTCTGAAGAATTTGGCTGAATAGGAGCAGATAATATTGCCCGAAACACTTCAGAATTCCTCCTGCTGCTTTTGTCTGCAGTCACATCATCAATAAATACAAGAGAAGCTGTTCCATTGGCAGCCATACATGTCCACGCCATGACACTACCACCACCATGCTTCACTGATGAGGTGGTATGCTTAGGACCATGAGCAGTTCCTTTCCTTCTCCATACTCTTCTCTTCCCATCACTCTGGTACAAGTTGATCTTGGTCTCATCTGTCCATAGGATGTTGTTCCAGAACTGTGAAGGTTTTTTTAGATGTTGTTTGGCAAACTCTAATCAGGCCTTCCTGTTTTTGAGGCTCACCAATGGTTTCCATCTTGTGGTGAACCCTCTGTATTCACTCTGGTGAAGTCTTCTCTTGATTGTTGACTTTGACACACATACACCTACCTCCCGGAGAGTGTTCTTGATCTGGCCAACTGTTGTGAAGGGTGTTTTCCTCACCAAGGAAAGAACTCTTCGGTCATCCACCACAGTTGATTTCCGTGGTCTTCCAGGAATTTTGCTGTTGCTGAGCTCACCGGTGCGTTCCTTCTTATTAAGAATGCTCCAAACAGTTGTTTTGGCCGCACCTAATGTTTTTGCTATCTCTCTGATGGGTTTGTTGTGTTTTTTCAGCCTAATGATGGCTTGCTTCACTGACAGTGACAGCTCTTTGGATCTCATTTTGAGAGTTGACAGGAAGAGATTCCAAATACAAATCGCAGACTGGAAATGACCTCTGGACCTTTTATCTGCTCATTGTAATTGGGATAATGAGGGAATAACACACACCTGGCCATGGAACAGCTGAGAAGACAATTGTCCCATTACTTTTGCTCCCTTAACAAGTGGGAGGCACATATGCAAACTATTGTAATTCCTGCACCGTTCACCTGATTTGGATGTAAATGCCCTCAAATTAAAGCTGACAGTCTGCAGGTAAAGCACATCGTGTTTGTTTCATTTCAAATCCATTGTGGTGGTGTATAGAGCCAAAAAATTTACAATTGTGTTGATGTCCCAATATTTATGGACCTGACTGTATATTTAAGTTACAAGAGGCTACCCTTGGGGACACAGTCAGAGCTGATTTGGAGACAGATTTAAAGAAACGTATGACCCAAGCATTTGTTGCAATCTGTTCATTAAAGAGGGCCTAGAGTGTGAAACCTGTAC
Organism: Bufo bufo; assembly: GCF_905171765.1. Taxonomy (NCBI): domain Eukaryota; kingdom Metazoa; phylum Chordata; class Amphibia; order Anura; family Bufonidae; genus Bufo; species Bufo bufo. The sequence continues at coordinate 2,390,103 of NC_053392.1, forward strand.
CTTTAAGGAATTGGGGGATAATCCTATCTCCAATCCCTTCTGAAGAAATTCTAGAATTTTATTACCTGGAGCCGGACCTGGAAGGTCTCTAAATTGTAACCCTGCAAAGGACAAGAATTTTTTCAAGTTATAGTATATATAGAGACTTTTTTCCTACTTTTCAACAGGGTATTTATCAATTCATAAAAAAAAACACCATCTTTTAGCTAAAAGCTGCCTTTCAAGTTCCATGCCGTCAGGTGAAGGCTGTCTACCTGAGGGTGAAACACTGGCCCCTGAGAAAGAAGGCCCCGGGTTGCAGGGAGAACCCATGGATCCGTCACCGACAGTTTTCTCAGCCAAGTGAACCATGGCCTCTTGGGCCAAAATGGAGCTATTAAGATTATCCTCGCCTGATCTTCCCTTATCTTTTTCAGAACTCGAGGAATCAATGGAAAGGGAGGAAAGGCACAAGCTAGTGGAAAATTCCACCTGTGGAGAAAAGCATCTAGACCACAGACACGGGGATCCCTCCGGGGACAGGGAGAATTTTTTTTCTACCTTCCTGTTCTGGACTGAAGCAAAGAGATCTATGCATGGAAAACCCCAGCTGTCTACTATCTGTCCAAAACTTTTTGGATCCAGACTCCATTCCCCCTGGGAAATTATATGACGCTTCCAAAAATCTGCCTGGAAATTCTCCTTTTCCTTTATGTGGACTGCTGAGATTGACTTGCAGTACTGTTCCACTATCTTAATAATTGAGCTGAGCATTGACATCAGACTTTGTCTTCTGGTACCCCCGTTTGTTTATATAGGATACCACAGTTCTGTTGTCTGACATTATCCTCAAGTCCCTGCCTATAATTAATGGAAGTACTTTTAGAATCGCAAACTTTACCGCCATCAACTGTTTCATATTGGAGGATGCCAACTTCAGGCTTCCTTTCCATAGCCCCTGAAAAGATAGATCTTGAAAGTGGCCGCCCCAGCCCCAAGGGCTTGCGTCGGTCGTTAGGCATACTAAGTTGTTCCTTATCCATTGTCTATATTTAACCACCACTCCAGTTTGAGTAAGGTCTGGGCTGAAACCTCTATCTTTAATTCTAAGGGTTGCCTCTCTTTTTGCCAAGCTGTTAATATTTCCCACTGAAGATCTCTTGAGTGAAACTGGGCCCACATGACCACTGGAATACACGAAGTTAGGCTTCCCAGGATCGACATACCTTTTCGCAAGGAAATTTTTGGATGATTGATCAAAGTCCGTATCTTTTTCCCTATGTTCAAGATTTTGTCCTCTGGCAACAAACATATCTGCTTTCTGGAATCTAGGATCAGACCTAGGAATTGCTGGCACTGCAGAGGGTTCGGCTTCAATTTTATCTTGTTCAATATCCATCCCAAGTCCTCCAGGATCTGGATCACTTCCTGAACCGCTCTGCTGCAGGCATCCTTGGCCTCTGCTACAACCAGAAAATCGTCCAGGTATGGAATAAATAGTATGTCTTTCTCTCGAATGTGAGCAGACATCTCTGCCACTATCTTGGTAAATTCTCTAGACGCCATTGATAGCCCGAAAGGAAAGGGCCTGGAACTGCATGTGATTGATGACTCCTTTTATCTCCAGTGCTACCCTTAAATATTGTTGATGTTCTTGACAAATAGGAACATGAAAGTAAGCGTCTTTTAAGTCCAGTACAACCATGAAGCACCCTGTAAACAGATTTATTACTGACTTTATAGTTTCCATCCTGAATTTTTTTTAGCAGTAAGAATTTATTAAATTTGATATTTATGATGGTTCTGAAGGAACCATTGGGTTTTCTGACTAAAAAAAGCAGAGTAGAAACCCTCTCTCTCCTAACCGCTTGGCACTGGTACCAAAACGTTTTTTTCTCTCAGGGATAGAACTTCTGATATTATAGCATTTTCTTCTACTTGTGATGATTTTGTTACCATGAATCTCGAAGGGGGCAGGGAGCGAAACTCCAGTTTCAGGCCCTGACCTAATGTGTCTAAAATCCAGGGACTCCTGTAAATTAATGCCCATGCAGGAAGAAAATTTTTTAGTCTCCCTCCCACATGGCATCTGGCGTCATTGCAGACCTGGTTTTTTATCATCTCTTACAGATCTGTCAAAGAAGAAGCCTCTTTGCCCTTTTCTCTGGGACCTAAATCTATAGCCCATGTCTGCTTTTTCTTCCTCTCTATTGTTGCGAAAGGGGCGACTCAATCTTCCTCTTGAAGAAAAGACACCTTGCACCGGAAACTTCTTCTTCTTGTCTGCTGCTTTTTCCAACAACTCATCCAGGGTTGACCCAAACAAGTATTCCCCTTCACAGGGCACCGCACAAAGTCTCTTCTTAGATTGAAGGTCTCCGCTCCAATTTTTTAACCATAGGGCTCTGCGCGCTGAATTAGTTAAACCAAAAGAACGAGCAGCTAACTTTATCGCATCTGCTGATGCATCCGCAAAGAAATCTACTGCTTTCTTAATGGTTGGAAGGCCCGCTAATATTTCTTCCCTGGGGCATTTATTTTTCAATTGGTCTTCTAGCTCCAATAACCAACTTATTAGTGATCAAGCAGTACAGGTTGAGGCAATAGAAGGCCTAAAGCTAGAAGTTGAAGCTTCCCAAGCTTCCTTTAAAAACCCCTCTGCTTTTTTATCCAAGGGTTCTTTTAATGACCCCATGTCTTCAAAAGGTAGGGATGACTTTTTCACTACTTTGGAGATAGCAACATCTATTTTGGGAGCTTTATTCCAGGTAGCCACTGCCTCCTCAGAAAAGGGATACTTCCTTTTTAAATTTTTTGAAATCTAGACCCTTTTTGTTAGGCCTTCGCCATTCTTCTTTAATTAATGCCGATACATTTTTATGCACCAGAAAGGATCTGATATATTTAGTCTCAAGACCACCAAACATTATGTCCTGCACAGATTTCGGCTCCTTAGCATCTCCTATCCCCATAGTGGATTTAACTGCTTGTAATAATTTATCTGTATCCTCAATCGGAAAAAATGGTTTTTCTATTTCATTTTCAGAAGGGCAAGATGAGGCATCCAAAAAAGGATTCTCCAAGAAATGGAAATCTTCCCCCTCTTCTGAATCTGATGAAACCACATTACACATCGTCTGCTTTTTCCTAGGCTTCTGTTCATTAGATGCGCTGAACTTCCTTGAAGCCAAAGACGAGTTTATTTCAGATCTCACCAAAGACTGTAGGGATTTATAAAATGATGGCGATTCCTTTGCCACAGTTTTATCAATGCAAGGCTTACATAACTTTTTTTTTTATAGTCAGAAGCCAAGGCACATGTACATATAGCACACTCTTTATGACGCCTTTTAGCCAAAACTTTCCTAGGCTTCCCCTGAAAAAAATAAAAATAAATTATATTTATATATATATATATATATATATATATATATATATATATATATACACAGTGGGTATAAAAAGTCTACACACCCCTGTTAAAAAGTCAGGTTTCTGTGAACTTTTCCCCCTTTAATGTGACCTATAAACTGTACAACTCAATTGAAAAACAAACTGAAATCTTTTAGGTGGAGGGAAGAAAAAATATAAAACTAAAATAATGTGGTTGCATAAGTTTGCACACCCTCTGATAACTGGGGATGTAGCTGTGTTTAGAATTAAGCAATCCTATTCAGAATCCTGTTAGATAGGAGTCAGCATACCCCGGCCATCATGTAAAGGGCCTCTGATTAACCCCAAATAGAGCTCAGCTGCTCTAGTTGGTCTATCCTGAAATGTTCTTAGTCGCATCCCACAGCAGAAGCCATGGTCCACAGAGAGATTCCAAAGCATCAGAGGGATCTCATTGGTAGAAGGTATCAGTCAGGAGAAGGGGACAAAATAATTTCCAAGTATATCTGGCAAGTCCTGGCTGTGTGGTACATGTGACAACAACCTCCCGTATTCTTCATATGTCTGGGCTATGGGGTAGAGGGGCAAGACGAAAGCCTTTTCTTACCAAGGAAAACATCCAAGCCAGGCTACATTTTGCAAAAACACATCTGAAGTCTCCCAAAAGCATGTGGGAAAAGGGGTTATGGTCTGATGAAACCAAGGTGGAACTTTTTGGCCATAATTTCAAAAGATATGTTTGGCGCAAAAATAACACTGCAGATCACCAGAAGAACCCCATCCCCACAGTGAAGCATGGTGGTGGCAGCATCATGCCAAGGGGCTGTTCTTCTTCAGCTGGAACTGGGGCCTTAGTTTAGATAGAGGGAATTCTGAACAGTTCCAAATACCAGTCAATATTGGCACAAAACCTTCAGGCTTCTGCTAGAAAGTTGAACATGAAGATGAACTTCATCTTTCAGCATGACAACGACCCAAAGCATACATCCGAATCAACAAAGGAATGGCTTCATCAGAAGATTAAAGTTTTGCAATGGCCCAGCCAGAGCCCAGACCTGAATCCGATTTACAATCTGTGGGGTGATCTGAAGAGGGCTGTGCCCAGGAGATGCCCTCGCAATCTGTGGGGTGATCTGAAGAGGGCTGTGCCCAGGAGATGCCCTTGCAATCTGTGGGGTGATCTGAAGAGGGCTGTGCCCAGGAGATGCCCTCGCAATCTGACAGATTTGGAGTGTTTTTGCAAAGAAGAGTGGGCAAGTCTTGCCAAGTCCAAATGTGCCATGCTGATAGACTCAGACCCAAAAAGACTGAGTGCTGTAATCAAATCAAAAGGTGCTTCAACAAAGTATTAGTTTAAGGGTGTGCACACTTATGCAACCATATTATTTTATTTTAATATTTTTTCTTCCCTCCACCTAAAAGATTTCAGTTTGTTTTTCCATTGAGTTGTACAGTTTATAGGTCACATTAAAAGGTGGAAAAAGTTCTGTAATTATTTATCTTTGTCTAATTTTTTTACATCACAGAAACCTGACATTTTAACAGGGGTGTGTAGACTTTTTATATCCACTGTATATATACACACAAGTCATGAGGATAAAAATAAATATATATGGCCGTAAGCCTCTCACCCCTTCAATAGGTACCAAGGCTGGTTTGGACACTGGATCTTCAATTGCGTCCCTCTTTTCTTCCTCCATAGTGGCCGTCTGAGAATACTGCTCCCGATTTCAACAGTAAGCCGGTAAAACCCACGCCGACAGCTCACTTTCGGGTTCCTGTGCATTTTTAGCACCTCCCCTCAGCACATGATGCGTCACTACACATACGTGCACTATAGGCCTTTTTCTGGATACTGTAACTTCCTTCCACAGAGCGGAGCAGAACCTCCTCCCCCCGGACTTTCAAATTTTCGTCTTGCCGCACGCACAATGTTTACTAGTGCTTGCCAATAGCACTGAAGCATCATGCCCATAAGCGCTCAGGAGCCTCCAGCCATCGTGCCTCTGTCAGACCCCCCGCGCACCACTGTGCCACGACCTAAGGACAGGGACCGCAGGGAACGAAGGGCAGCCACAGGGAGAGAAGGATGTACCATAGGCTTCCCCTCCAAAGACAGGAAACCATACTAAAGTTAAAGGGGAGTCTCTGCCTTTTGTACTTCAGGTTTCCTGTCTTTGGGGCGGATCCTCTCTCTCATAGTGCTGTCGTGGGTGAGGGGGGAAAAGTCAATGTGCAGAACTATTCACCCTTTGTAGAGCCGCCTTTTGCGGCAATCACAGCTCCAAGTCTCTTTGGATAAGTCTCTATGAGCAGTCGCCACATCTGACCGCTGGGATTGTTGCCCATTCCTCCTTGCAGAACTGCTCCGGCTCCTTCAGGTCGGATGTTTGCGCTTGTGAACAGCAATCTTTACGTCTGACCACAGATTTTCTATTGGATTGAGATCTGGGCTGTGACTCGGCCGTTCCAACACATTTCCATGTTTCCACTTAAACCCCTCAAGTGCTGCTTTAGCCGTGTGTTTGGGGTCATTGTCCTGCTGGAAGGTGAGCCTCCGTCCTAGCCTCAGATCACGCACAGAGTGGGGCAGGTTCTGCTGAGGAATATCCCTGTATTTAGCTCCATCAATCTTTCCCTCAACTCTGACCAGTTTCCCAGTCCCCCCAGTATGATGCTGCCACCACCATGTCTCACTGTGGGGATGGTGATCTGTGATGTGTTGGGTTTGCTACAAACATAGCGTTTTCATTGATGGCTGAAAAGTTCAGTTTTAGTCTCCTCAGACCAGGGCCCCTTCCTCCATACATCTTGGGGTCTCCCACAGGCCTTTTCACAAACTCACAACGTGCCTTTTTGTCTTTAGCTGACAGTAATGGCTTCTTCTGGCCGCTCTGCCATAAAGCCCAACTCTATGGAGTGTACGGCTTATTGTCGTCCTCTGTACAGATCCTCCAGTCTCTGCTGTGGAACTCTGCAGCTCCTCCAGGGTTACATCAGGTCTCTGTGCTGCCTCTCTGATTAATGCCCTCCTTGCCCGGTCCGTCAGTTTTGGTGGGCGGCCGTCTCTTGGCAGGTTTGCTGTTGTGCCATGTTCTTTCCATTTGGTTATGATAGATTTGATGGTGCTCCTGGGGATCATCAAAGATCTGGATTTTTTTTTATAACCTAACCTTTGTACTTCTCCACAACATTGTCCCTTACTTGTTTGGAGAGTTCCTCGGTCTTCATGGCAGTGTTTGGTTAGTGATGCCTCTTGCTTACGTGTTGCAGCCTCTGGTGTGTATATGTAATGACAGATTGCAGACAGGTGACATCATGTCACTAATTATGTGACTTCTGAAGGTAATTGGTTGCACCAGAGCTTTTTATGGGCTTCCTAACAAAGAGGGTGAATACATACGCTCATGACAATTTTCTGATTTCTATTTCTAAACAATAGTTTTATTTATATATTTTTCTCATTTCCCTTCACCGACTTAGACTATTGTGTTCTGATCCATCACATAGAATTCAGATTAACAAAACATTGCACTTAAAGCTGTAATGTAACAAAATACGAAAAAAGTCAAGGAGGGGGTGAATACTTTTGCAATGCACTGTAAATGGATTCCTTTTGGGACTGAGGGATGATTTATGATGGGAGCGGATAATAGGACACGACCTGACGGTAAGACCCACCTCAGTCAGATGAATGCAATTCTTTAGTGTCTTGTTCGATTAACCTATGACTATGCAGATGTGGGACATATTAGTTGAGTTTGGTGACCTCTTTGATGATACCACTGATCACATTTTTTGACTGATAAACCAAACTAATAACATCCAAAGACAAATCATACTTGTCACCACCAACCCGCACACCATAGTGCTAGACGACCCTGCAGCAACAGAAAGGGGTATCCGTCAAGCTTTTGGCCCCAAATATTGTCATTTCAGAGATTATAAGGGTAACATGCAAGTCAAGGTTGATCCCCAGATTTTGGAGAAAATGCAGAAACAGTGGAGAAAGACATGCTGAGAGCCAAGAGTTAAATCCAGCCAACTGGTTAGTAGCACTGGGGCATGGATATCCAGTTGACCTCATTTGCAACGCAGATTTTTACAGTGTTAGTTGTAGTATATTTACTATTTCAGTTATTAAAGTGCCTTAACCTGTAGGACACATGTACGGCGTGCTGATCAGCGGCAGGGGTCCGACAGTCACTGATAGCCGGACCCCTGCTGTACGCGCCGGCATCAGTGGAAACACCCAGCCCCCTGTATTACACTGTGTAATACACTTACAGCCAATACAGAAGTATTGTGATGCATTGTACAGGGGATCAGACTCCCAAGAGTTGAAGTCCTGATGTGGGACAAAAAAAAAAAAAAGTAAAAAATAAATAACGTTTTTACAAAATAAAAAAAGTTTCAAGTAAAAAAAAAACAACAAATAAAAACAGTGCCAAAACAGCCATTTTCTGGTCACCTTGCCTCACAAAAAGTGTAATACCAAGCGAACAAAAAGGCGTATTTAATCCAAAATGGTACCAATCAAACCCCATCCTGCAAAAAATGAGCCTCTACCTAGGACAATCACCCAAAAAATAATAATATATATGGCTCTCAGAAAATGGCAACACAAAAACAAGATTTTATTCTGTTCAAAAAGGCTTTCACTGTGTAAAACTTAACAAACAAAAAAATAATAGACATATTAGGTATTGCCGCGTCCGTAACAACCTGCTCTATAAAAATATCACATGAGATGCCCCCTCCGGTGAATGCTGTGAAAAAAATTAAATAAATACCAAGCTATCAAAAAGTTTTATGTACCCCAAAATAATATCAATCAAACCGTTATCAGCCCCTACATAAGACAATCCCTTAAAAAATAAAAACCAATAGCACCGATAAACCAATCCATCAAAATACTGCAAAAGCCATATGGCGCTCCTTCATTTCTGAGTCCTGCCATCTGCCCCCCAGCAGTTTACCACCACATAATGGGTGTTGCCATATTCAGGAGAAAGTTGATAAATTATGGGTTGCTTTTTCTCCTGTTAACCCTTGTAAAAATGAAAAATTTGGGGCTAAAGCAACACTTTACTGGAAGAAACAAAACTTTTCATTTTCACAGCCAAGTTTTTCCAAATTCCGTAAAACGCTTAGGGTCTAAGTGCTCAGTACCCCCCTTAAAAAGGGGTATTAGTTTCCAAAATGGGGTCACTTTTTGAGGGTTTCCACTGTAGGGGTACGTCAGGGTCTCTTCAAATACAAATCGGTGCCTAAAAACCATTTAAGCAAAATCTGCTTCCAAAATCCTTTCCTTCTGACCACTGCCACGTGCCCATAGAGCAGTTTACCGCCACATACAGGTTATTTCTGTAGACTGCAGAATCAGAGTAATATATATTGAGGTTTATTTTGCTGTTAACCCTTGCTGTGTTGCAAGAAAAAAATTGATTAACATAAAAAAAATCTACCAAAAAAGTGAAATTTTTAAATTTCACCTCAATTTTCCTCTAATTCTTGTGGAACACCTCAACGGTTAAAGTTTGTAATGTCAGTTTTGACTAATTTGAGGAGTGTAGTTTCCTAATGGATTGGGAAATTTTATAGAAAATTAGAAAAAATTACATCTAAACTTCTAAGCCTTCTAACGTCCTAAAAAAATAAGATGGCATTTACAAAGTGATGCCAACATAAAGCAGACATCTGGGGAATGTGAAGTAAGAAATATTGTATGAGGTATCACTTTCTGTTTTGAAAGCAGAGAAATTGCAATTTTTAAAATTGCAAATTTTTCTAGATTTTTGGTAAATTTTGGATTTTTTCATAAATAAATGTGAATATATTGACTCAAATTTATGACTGTCGTGAAGTACAACGTGTCACAAGAAAACAATCTCTGAATGGCTTGGATAAGTAAAAGCGTTCAAAAGTTATTACCACATAAAGTGACGCATGTCAATTTGCAAAAATCGGCCTGGGGTTTAAAAGGGGTTAAAAGGCATGTAAGAAGTCAGTCCCTCGGGTTACCAGACAAACAGCCCCGCCACCACGATTCCGGATCCCAGAGGAAGCCGTCTACTACGGGTTATATCATTCATCTCCAGCTCAGTAAAAAGGCTTCAAAATGAACCACAGAAAAGTTAGAGGAACGTTCAGGTATGAAAAGGAGGAAAAGCCCCCATCCCTCTTGCAGTGGGGGGGGGGGGGGGGGGGGGGAGTACTGACTACGTCCAACTGATCTGGTTCTCAGAGGTTGGTAATCATGAACAAAAGAGGGGTTTGTGATGATAAATCTCGGTCCGAACGAGTGTCCCTGATGTATGAAGAAAAGGTTATTCAAATTTATAATATCTTGTACACAAGTGACCTTCTCTGTTAATCATCTCCTGCAAAACCAAAGTATGCCTGTACTGGTCTCTAGTGGTATGGGCTACTAGGCCATATAAGAAACTTCTAGTGGTGGGGCTACTAAGCCATATAAGAAACTTCTAGTGGTGGGGCTACTAAGCCATATAAGAAACTTCTAGTGGTGGGGCTACTAAGCCATATAAGAAACTTCTAGTGGTGGGGCTACTAAGCCATATAAGAAACTTCTAGTGGTGGGGCTACTAAGCCATATAAGAAACTTCTAGTGGTGGGGCAACTAAGCCATATAAGAAACTTCTAGTGGTGGGGCTACTAAGCCATATAAGAAACTTCTAGTGATGGGGCTACTAAGCCATATAAGAAACTTCTAGTGATGGGGCTACTAAGCCATATAAGAAACTTCTAGTGATGGGGCTACTAAGCCATATAAGAAACTTCTAGTGGTGGGGCTACTAAGCCATATAAGAAACTTCTAGTGGTGGGGCTACTAAGCCATATAAGAAACTTCTAGTGGTAGGGGCTACTAAGCCATATAAATAAACTTCTAGAGGTAGGGGCTACTAAGCCATATAAGAAACTTCTAGAGGTAGGGGCTACTAAGTCATATAAATAAACTTCTAGAGGTAGGGGCTACTAAGCCATATAAGAAACTTCTAGAGGTAGGGGCTACTAAGTCATGAAAGAAACTTCTAGTGGTAGGGGCTACTAAGCCATATAATAAACTTCTAGTGGTAGGGGCTACTAAGCCATATAAAGAAACTTCTAGAGGTAGGGGCTACTAAGTCATGAAAGAAACTTCTAGTGGTAGGGGCTACTAAGCCATATAATAAACTTCTAGTGGTAGGGGCTACTAAGCCATATAAGAAACTTCTAGAGGTAGGGGCTATTAAGCCATATAAAAAACTTCTAGAGGTAGGGGCTACTAAGCCATATAAGAAACTTCTAGTGGTGGGGCTACTAAGCCATATAGGAAACTTCTAGTGGTAGGGGCTACTAAGCCATATAAGAACCTTCTAGAGGTAGGGGCTACTAAGCCATGAAAGAAACTTCTAGTGGTAGGGGCTACTAAGCCATAGAAGAAACTTCTAGTGGTAGGGGCTACTAAGCCATATAAGAAACTTCTAGTGGTAGGGGCTACTAAGTCATAAGAAACTTCTAGTGGTAGGGGCTACTAAGCCATATAAGAAACTTCTAGAGGTAGGGGCTACTAAGCCATATAATAAACTTCTAGTGGTGGGGGCTACTAAGCCATATAGGAAACTTCTAGTGGTAGGGGCTACTAAGCCATAAAAGAAACTAAATTCCAGCCTAGTTACATAATGTATTCATACATCTCTGAAATAAGTGCATGTTCCATGATGACGCAATGTTTGTACAATGGTCACTTCAGACTGTTTGCATAATGTTTTCATAAAATAAACGGGTCACAAACTGCTGAGTGGAGAAGATACTGAGCTTGAACCCAACATAACTGTGCTGAGTCCCTTCCCTCACTGCGGTGGTCACTGTAAATTCAGAATACCAGGCGAAGGAAGGACTGCAGTTTTTATCTACAGATTTGTGGCTCGTGCACACAAATGTATTTTTTTTCCGTGTCCGTTCTGTTTTTTTTTGCGAACTGTATGCGGAACCATTCATTTCAATGGGTCCGCAAAAAAAAAAAAAAAACAGAAGTTACTCCGTGTGTATTCCATATCTGTATGTCCGTATATCTGTTCCGCCAAAAAATAGAACATGTCCTATTATTGTCCGCATCACGGACAAGGATAGGACTGTTCTATTAGGGGCCAGCAGTTCCATTCCGCAAAATACGGAATGCACACAGATGTCATCCGTATTTATTGAGGACCGTAAAATACATACGGTCGTGTGCATGAGCCTTAAAAGGTGAACCACTCCAACGCAAGCTACGAGGAGATAAAGGTGATACAAGGGGAGTGAGGACCCTGATCACAAGAACTCACAATCTATGTGGAGATAGAGGTAACATGGAGGCAGCATAGTCTTCTGTGTGTTCCCGCCATCTTTTATGCAGTATAGTGGAACGTGCATAATACTGCATGAGCTGGTCGACCCGTGTGTGGGGGGGTGGGAATACGGTGGATGAAGGGACCAGGGTTGGAGAATAATGTTGTGGTGGGTATAAAACTCAGATTAGGAAACATGGCAGACCTGCCTTAGGCGGAGTTCACATCACCGTTTAGCCTTTCCGTTCTCCTGCTCCGTTATAGGAGCAGGAGAACGGGATGGACGGATTTGGCACATAACTGAGCCGAACGGAGCCTACGGACCCCATAGACTACAATGGGGTTTGTTAGGTTTCTGCTCAGAAGATGATTTTGGAGTGGAGACAAAAGTTGTGCACGCAGGACTTTTGTCTCTGCCTCAAAAATCTTCCTCTGAGGGGTGGGGGCTTGTGTGCAACAAAAGCAAGGGAGACATCCTCATTGTACCAAAGGCAAGTAGTACATTAAGAAAAAGTATTGTGGCAAAACCGACCTCACCACAGTGTTTTGGAGAGGCCTGTTTATCCGCCTCTTGCCCCAGGATTATGGGCCATATACTAACTTTTAAACCCCTGAACCTATTCAAGTGAATTTTGGATAGGTTTGTCCCCACGTTATACTGTTTGAATTAATGTTAGTTATATGTATGGCCAATGTAAACTCACAAAGTTGTAACAATTTATAATAAGTGTAACTTGTCAGCTTGGGAGGAATATGCTGGGTGTGTTTCTATTGTGCCATTGTCCCATTGTGTGTTTAAATGGTGATGTCTGTCCTGTTGTCCTCACATGTGTATTGGCGATCTCCCTTTGTCCTGAGAGATATTTGGATTGCTCCTCAGGTTGTCTCCGGGACAGAGAGGAGGAAACCATGATGCATTGTGGGGATATGTTGTATCTGTCTTATGTCACAGTCTTCATTCTGGTCCTCTGGGGGCGTGAACGATTGGTTGCTGTAGTTACATTGTATGTGTTGTAAATTACTGATTGGTTGCATTTCAAACCCCTGTGGGCAGTACTATGTTTGTGGTTTATGAATAAAAGAGGCTGTACGTGAAGTACAGTCAGACCACTGCTTGACCCTCAACACGGAGCCTTGTCTCGTTATTGGGGGGATCCGCTGTATGCTGTTAGAGACTGATTGCCAGGAGTGTAAGCTGATTCCTGTTCGTCTGCTAGCAGCTATTCGTGAGGTTCCAGTTTGGAGTGCTACTTTGTATCCAGTTCGGGAGGTTGGTGTTCTGCAGTAGCTGTGCCTGTCTCTCAGAAAGGGGCATATCGCCTGAACGGATTTTAACCCCTTGTCTGCTGAAACGGTCTGTTACAAGTATCACAACTCTTAAATGGAGCCTCAGATCAACAAAACAAAACCAGCATTTTAACCCATTCAGAGCTGGGTGATTTCAAGCCTTTCATAACTTTATTACTTTCCGTTGACATAATCTGTGAGGGCTTTCACGTTTAGGACAACTTATGACTCCGGGTGATTACAGCGATACCACATTTATATAGTTTTATGGGTTTTGTTCCCTATTACGGGTTTATGGGTTTTGTTCCCTATTACATAAAACTGACCTGTTCTCTTCATTCTCCGGGTCAGTACCATTACAGTGATACCACATTTATATAGTTTTATGGGTTTTGTATTTACATTGTTCCCTATGAGATAAAACTGACCTGTTCTCTTCATTCTCCGGGTCAGTACGATTACAGTGATACCACATTTATATAGTTTTATGGGTTTTGTATTTACAGTGTTCTCTATGAGATAAAACTGACCTGTTCTCTTCATTCTCCGGGTCAGTACGGTTACAGTGATACCACATTTATATAGTTTTATGGGTTTTGTTCCCTATTACGGGTTTATGGGTTTTGTTCCCTATTACATAAAACTGACCTGTTCTCCTCATTCTCCGGGTCAGTACGATTACAGTGATACCACATTTATACAGTTTTATAGGTTTTGTTTTTACAGTGTTCCCTATGAGATAAAACTGACCTATTCCCTTTATTCTCCGGGTCAGTACAATTACAGTGATACCACATTTATATAGTTTTATAGGTTTTGTTTTTACAGCGTTCCCTATTAGATAAAACTGACCTGTTCTCTTCATTCTCCGGGTCAGTACAATTACAGTGATACCACATTTATATAGTTTTATGTGTTTTGTATTTACAGTGTTCCCTATGAGATAAAACTGACCTGTTCCCTTCATTCTCCGGGTCAGTACGATTACAGTGATACCACATTTATATAGTTTTATGGGTTTTGTTTTTACAGCGTTCCCTAGGAGATAAAACTGACCTGTTCTCTTCATTCTCCGGGTCAGTACAATTACAGTGATACCACATTTATATAGTTTTATGGGTTTTGTTTTTACAGCGTTCCCTAGGAGATAAAACTGACCTGTTCTCTTCATTCTCCGGGTCAGTACGATTACAGTGATACCACATTTATATAGTTTTATGGGTTTTGTATTTACAACGTTCCCTATGAGATAAAACTGACCTGTTCTCTTCATTCTCCGGTCAGTACGATTACAGTGATACCACATTTATATAGTTTTATGGGTTTTGTTTTTACAGCGTTCCCTATGAGATAAAACTGTCCTGTTCTCTTCATTCTCGGGGTCAGTACGATTACAGTGATACCACATTTATATAGTTTTATGGGTTTTGTGTTTACAGCGTTCCCTATGAGATAAAACTGACCTGTTCTCTTCATTCTCTGGGTCAGTACGATTACAGTGATACCACATTTATATAGTTTTATGGGTTTTGTATTTACAGCGTTCCCTATGAGATAAAACTGACCTGTTCTCTTCATTCTCCGGGTCAGTACGATTACAGTGATACCACATTTATATAGTTTTATAGGTTTTGTGTTTACAGCGTTCCCTATGAGATAAAACTGACCTGTTCTCTACATTCTCCGGTCAGTACGATTACAGTGATACCACATTTATATAGTTTTATGGGTTTTGTATTTACAGCGTTCCCTATGAGATAAAACTGACCTGTTCTCTTCATGCTCCGGGTCAGTACGATTACAGTGATACCACATTTATATAGTTTTATAGGTTTTGTGTTTACAGCGTTCCCTATTAGATAAAACTGTCCTGTTCCCTTAATTCTCCGGTCAGTACGATTACAGTGATACCACATTTATATAGTTTTATGGGTTTTGTATTTACAGCGTTCCCTATGAGATAAAACTGACCTGTTCCCTTCATTCTCCGGTCAGTACGGTTACAGTGATACCACATTTATATAGTTTTATGGGTTTTGTATTTACACCGTTCCCTATGAGATAAAACTGTCCTGTTCTCTTCATTCTCCGGGTCAGTACGATTACAGAGATACCACATTTATATAGTTTTATGGGTTTTGTATTTACACCGTTCCCTATGAGATAAAACTGTCCTGTTCTCTTCATTCTCCGGGTCAGTACGATTACAGAGATACCACATTTATATAGTTTTATGGGTTTTGTATTTACACCGTTCCCTATGAGATAAAACTGACCTGTTCTCTTCATTCTCCGGGTCAGTACGATTACAGTGATACCACATTTATATAGTTTTATGGGTTTTGTGTTTACAGCGTTCCCTATGAGATAAAACTGACCTGTTCTCTTCATTCTCCGGGTCAGTACGATTACAGCGATACCACATTTATATAGTTTATGGGTTTTGTATTTACACCGTTCCCTATGAGATAAAACTGTCCTGTTCTCTTCATTCTCCGGGTCAGTACGATTACAGAGATACCACATTTATATAGTTTTATGGGTTTTGTATTTACAGCGTTCCCTATGAGATAAAACTGACCTGCTCCCTTCATTCTCCGGGTCAGTACGATTACAGTGATACCACATTTATATAGTTTTATGGGTTTTGTATTTACAGCGTTCCCTATGAGATAAAACTGTCCTGTTCTCTTCATTCTCCGGTCAGTACGATTACAGAGATACCACATTTATATAGTTTATGGGTTTTGTTTTTACAGCGTTCCCTATGAGATAAAACTGACCTGTTCTCTTCATTCTCTGGGTCAGTACGATTACAGTGATACCACATTTATATAGTTTTATGGGTTTTGTATTTACAGCGTTCCCTATGAGATAAAACTGACCTGTTCTCTTCATTCTCCGGGTCAGTACGATTACAGTGATACCACATTTATATAGTTTTATGGGTTTTGTTTACATTGTTCCCTATGAGATAAAACTGACCTATTCTCTTCATTCTCCGGTCAGTACGATTACAGAGACACCACATTTATACAGAGCACAGGAGATTTGTGGACGCTCCTGTTTCGGGCAGAGACAAGGCGGTGAGCATACTCCGTTTTTCTTCTGTGTATCTCATTAGTCCCGGGTTTCTGCCGTGTTAAAGGGGTTTTGCCATTTCAGCAAAGAGCATTTATTATGCAGAGAAAGTTTCCATGGTTACGACCACCCTGCAGTCCAGCAGCATGGTCGTACTTGCACACTATAGAGAAAGTACTGGCTTACCTGAGCTCCCACGGTCCCGGCCACCAGAGGGGCTGGCGCATTCTCCTATAGTGTGCAAGCACGACCACCGCTGCTGGATTACAGGGTGGTTGTAACCATGGAAACAAGCCATGTATGATGTGATGGAAAATTTATACAGCAAAGGAAGCAATATGGAGAATCCCAATACATTAGTAAGTGGCTTGTAGTAACTCCCTGTATAGGATAAATGGATGCGGGCAGCAGACCTATAACATTCCTGGGCTCTCCAAATGAATGGGTCCACATTAGATCCGTAATAAATGCAAACCAAAAAAAGCTTTGTGTACAGATGTACATACCGGGGCGGTCTTAAAGGGGTCCTCTCAATACAAGGCACTTACTAATGTACTGGGATTCTCCATGTTGCCTCCTATGCTGGCTGGATTCATGTTTCCATTACATTATACACTACTTGTTTCCATGGTTACGACCACCCTGCAGTCACTGGCCGGGACCATGGGAGCTCACGACCATGCTGCTGGATTGCAGGGTGGTCGTAACCATGGAAACTTTCTCTGCATAATGAATACTATTGGCTGAAATGGCAAGCCTTCTACTCTACATGTACAGCAGAGGTCATGAAGGAGTTAAAGGGGTTATCCGGCAGATGATAATAACGAGCTATCCTCAGCTTCAGATCGGCTCCGAGTCCTGGCAGCTAAGCACAGCGCCGCAGATTGTATAGTGGCCGTGCTTGGTATTGCAGCTCAATCCCATTCACTTCAGTGGGACTGCGCTGTGACCGATGTGCAGTGACATCACTAGATACAGGCCGCGGCAATCACAGCGATCGGCGATCGGCGAGGGTCTCGGATCCTTCCCTGATCTGATAACCGATCCAGGGAATGGTTATATATAATATCTATACTCTGAGAACCCCTGTAATCAGGTGAACGATAGCAAAGCATCTATAGGGGGCAGTATAGAGGGTGCAGGGTGGTAGACATAGTGACGGGGGCAGTATAGAGGGTGCAGGGTGGTAGACATAGTGACGGGGGCAGTATAGAGGGTGCAGGGTGGTAGACATAGTGACGGGGGCAGTATAGAGGGTGCAGGGTGGTAGACATAGTGACGGGGGCAGTATAGAGGGTGCAGGGTGGTAGACATAGTGACGGGGGCAGTATAGAGGGGGCAGGGTGGTAGACATAGTGACCACGGCAGTATAGAGGGTGCAGGGTGGTAGACACAGTGACGGGGGCAGTATAGAGGGTGCAGGGTGGTAGACATAGTGACGGGGGCAGTATAGAGGGTGCAGGGTGGTAGACATAGTGACGGGGGCAGTATAGAGGGTGCAGGGTGGTAGACATAGTGACGGGGGCAGTATAGAGGGTGCAGGGTGGTAGACATAGTGACGGGGCAGTATAGAGGGTGCAGGGTGGTAGACACAGTGACGGGGGCAGTATAGAGGGTGCAGGGTGGTAGACACAGTGACGGGGGCAGTATAGAGGGTGCAGGGTGGTAGACATAGTGACGGGGGCAGTATAGAGGGTGCAGGGTGGTAGACATAGTGACGGGGGCAGTATAGAGGGTGCAGGGTGGTAGACATAGTGACGGGGGCAGTATAGAGGGTGCAGGGTGGTAGACATAGTGACGGGGGCAGTATAGAGGGTGCAGGGTGGTAGACATAGTGACCACGGCAGTATAGGGGGTGCAGGGTGGTAGACATAGTGACGGGGGCAGTATAGAGGGTGCAGGGTGGTAGACATAGTGACGGGGGCAGTATAGAGGGTGCAGGGTGGTAGACATAGTGACGGGGCAGTATAGGGGGTGCAGGGTGGTAGACACAGTGATGGGGGCAGTATAGAGGGTGCAGGGTGGTAGACATAGTGAAGGGGGCAGTAGCGGGGCTGTGTGGGGTGCAGAGTAGGGCAGGGGCGGTGTGGGGTGCAGGGCAGGGGCGGGGCGGTGTGGGGTGCAGGGCAGGGGCGGGGCTGTGTGGGGCGCAGAGTAGGGCAGGGCTGTGTGGGGGCAGAGTAGGGAACGGGCGGGGCTGTGTGGGGCGCAGAGTAGGGAAGGGGCGGGGCTGTGTGGGGCGCAGAGTAGGGCAGGGGCGGGGCTGTGTGGGGCGCAGAGTAAAGCAGGGGCGGGGCTGTGTGGGTGCAGAGTAGGGCAGGGGCGGGGCTGTGTGGGTGCAGAGTAGGGCAGGGGCGGGGCTGTGTGGGTGCAGACTAGGGCAGGGGCGGGGCTGTGTGGGTGCAGACTAGGGCAGGGGCGGGGCTGTGTGGGTGCAGACTAGGGCAGGGGCGGGGCTGTGTAGGTGCAGACTAGGGCAGGGGCGGGGCTGTGTGGGTGCAGACTAGGGCAGGGGCGGGGCTGTGTGGGTGCAGACTAGGGCAGGGGCGGGGCTGTGTGGGTGCAGAGTAGGGCAGGGGCGGGGCTGTGTGGGTGCAGAGTAGGGCAGGGGCGGGGCTGTGTGGGTGCAGAGTGGGGCAGGGGCGGGGCTGTGTGGGTGCAGAGTAGGGCAGGGGCGGGGCTGTGTGGGTGCAGAGTAGGGCAGGGGCGGGGCTGTGTGGGGTGCAGAGTAGGGCAGGGGCTGTGTGGGGTGCAGAGTAAAGCAGGGGCGGGGCTGTGTGGGTGCAGAGTAGGGCAGGGGCGGGGCTGTGTGGGTGCAGAGTAGGGCAGGGGCGGGGCTGTGTGGGTGCAGAGTAAAGCAGGGGCGGGGCTGTGTGGGGTGCAGAGTAAAGCAGGGGCGGGGCTGTGTGGGGTGCAGAGTAGGGCAGGGGCGGGGCTGTGTGGGGTGCAGAGTAAAGCAGGGGCGGGCTGTGTGGGTGTAGAGTAGGGCAGGGGCGGGGCTGTGTGGGTGCAGAGTAGGGCAGGGGCGGGGCTGTGTGGGTGCAGAGTAAAGCAGGGGCGGGGCTGTGTGGGGTGCAGAGTAGGGCAGGGGCGGGGCTGTGTGGGGTGCAGAGTAGGGCAGGGGCGGGGCTGTGTGGGGTGCAGAGTAGGGCAGGGGCGGGGCTGTGTGGGGTGCAGAGTAGGGCAGGGGCGGGGCTGTGTGGGGTGCAGAGTAGGGCAGGGGCGGGGCTGTGTGGGTGCAGAGTAGGGCAGGGGCGGGGCTGTGTGGGGTGCAGAGTAGGGCAGGGGCGGGGCTGTGTGGGGTGCAGAGTAGGGCAGGGGCGGGGCTGTGTGGGGTGCAGAGTAGGGCAGGGGCGGGGCTGTGTGGGGTGCAGAGTAGGGCAGGGGCGGGGCTGTGTGGGGTGCAGAGTAGGGCAGGGGCGGGGCTGTGTGGGGTGCAGAGTAAAGCAGGGGCGGGGCTGTGTGGGTGCAGAGTAGGGCAGGGGCGGGGCTATGTGCGGTGTATTCTGGGTCTCTATATGAGGCGTCCTCTCTTCTGTCTCCGCTGAGCCCCGGCTATAGACGGCCGTACCGTCAGGTGATAGGAGCCTAAACCGCAGAGCCCTGGACACACTGCACAGACCCTCCAGCACTACCGCAGCTGCCGCCCACATAGATGAACTGTCTGCCGCTCCTCACCTGCTCCTGCATCGCGCTGCTGCTGTTCCTCCTCCTCCATTATGGCGTCTAGTACTGCAGAGGCGCTGAAGGACCTGTGATGACGTCATTATCATGTGACCAATGCAGGCGGAGGTCAATAGAACTGAAGAACATGAGATAAAATAGTTTGCACCGCTAAGCTCCGCCCATCTCGTACAGATCACGTGAAGAACGTATTCTCAGCCCCGCCCCTCCTGATCACATGGCAGTGACATCATCACAGGTCCTACATTACCTCTTCTCCCCACTGCTGAGCCCCGCCCCTCCTGATCACATGGCAGTGACGTCATCACAGGTCCTACATCACCTCTTCTCACCACTGCTGAGCTCCGCCCCTCCTGATCACATGGCAGTGACGTCATCGCAGGTCCTGCAGCTCTTGCAGTGCACAGATACAGAGCAGGTCCTGGTCAGGGTCTCTCTTCTTCTCTCCAGAATCCCCCTTTATCCCCGGGGTCTCTCCTTGTCCTGGAGGATCTCCTCCAGCTCCTCCACCAAGGATGGACAGGAAGGAGATCAGCAGAAGAATATTAGACCTCACCTTGGAGATCATCTCCCTGCTGAGCGGAGAGGTAAACCTTTCTAGATTTCTCTCCTCTTTATTGTATTCTGGAGAATCCATCATAGGAAGTGATAGGAAGAGGCTCCTGGAGAACGGCCTCCAGACCTTCCAAGGGACGGAGAAGCTGAAGATCGGCCACCGCGGAGCCATGAGGAGGGAAGTAGGCAGGTTGTCCCCAGTGTGGCCTGGAGGGAGGATTTCTACCACTAGTCTGACATCTAGATGATACTAGAAGAAGGAGGCCTCCACTACGTCTAGAGGAAAGAAGGCTTCTCCACAACATAGAGGAGGAGTCTTTACTGTAAGAGCAGGGGGACTATGGAGCTCTCTGCCAGAGGGAGGGGGATGGGGGATTCTCTAGAAGAGTCCAGAAGGGGCTGGAGGGGAAGAATATTCCAGCTTCTAGGGACTAGATTACTGGAGATGGGGCCATGATCCCGGGAGGGATTCTGAGGGGAGATCTGGAGTCAGTGTCTCTCTCCATCCACAGGATTACACCCTAGTGAAGAAGACATCGGGGAGGACTCCCATCATCCAGGAGTCAGGAGGGTGGACCCCCATCACACAGCCTCCCCCCCTGATACATGAGGAGAAGATCCTAGAACTCACCCACAAGATGATGGAGCTGCTGACTGGAGAGGTGACCCTGCTGGGAATACTGGGAGGTTCTCCAGTAACAGCACTGGAGGGGTCTGGGTGATGACGGTGTCATTGTGTTGTCAGGTTCCTGTAAGGTGTCAGGATGTGGCGGTGTATTTCTCCATGGAGGAGTGGGAGTATATAGAAGGACAGGAGGATCTGTACGAGGAGGCCATGATGGAGGAGCCCCGGCCTCTGACATCACCAGGTGAGAGGAGACGAGTTGAGAAGAGGCCGTGTTAGAGCCTCGGTCCGGTCAGGTGCAGTGTGTACACGCATGTGTGATGACGTCATGTGATTTACTACTTGTTCACAGCGCCCCCCGCGCTCCTATATCGGTATATAGTTGTGCTGCCGTGTTGAAGCTTTACCGTAACTGCTGCAATGGAAAAATGCCTCGACTATTACACCTGTGTGTCGGCGCGCTCTGTCTTTTCCCCGCTACCGTTCCTGATGTTCCTCTCTCCAGCTGCTCTCACCTTTCCTTCTGTTGTCTTCTCACCTGTGTGTCGGCGTGCTCTGTCTTTTCCCCGCTACCCTTCCTGATGTTTCTCTCTCCCGCTGCTCTCACCTTTCCTCCTGTGGTTTCCTTCTCACCTGTGTGTCAGCGCGCTCTGTCTTTTCCCCTCTACCGTTCCTGATGTTTCTCTCTCCCGCTGCTCTCACCTTTCCTTCTGTGGTCTCCTCACCTGTGTGTCAGCGCGCTCTGTCTTTTCCCCTCTACCCTTTCTGATGTTCCTCTCTCCCGCTGCTCTCGCCTTTCCTTCTGTGGTCTCCTCACCTGTGTGTCGGCGCGCTCTGTCTTTTCTCCGCTACCCTTCCTGATGTTTCTATCTCCCTCCGCTCTCACCTTTCCTCCTGTGGTCTCCTTCTCACCTGTGTGTCGGCGCGCTCTGTCCTTTCCCCGCTGCCCTTCCTGATGTTCCTCTCTCCCGCCGCTCTCACCTGTCCTCCTGTGGTCACCTGTGTGTCGGCGCGCTCTGTCTTTTCTCCGCTACCCTTCCTGATGTTTCTATCTCCCTCCGCTCTCACCTTTCCTCCTGTGGTCTCCTTCTCACCTGTGTATCGGCGCGCTCTGTCCTTTCCCCGCTGCCCTTCCTGATGTTCCTCTCTCACGCCGCTCTCACCTTTCTTCCTGTGGTCTCCTTCTCACCTGTGTGTCGGCACGCTCTGTCTTTTTTCCGCTACCCTTCCTAATGTTCCTCTCTCCCACCGCTCTCACCTGTCCTCCTGTGGTCTCCTTCTCATCTGTGTGTTGGCGCTTTCTGTCTTTTCCCCGCTACCCTTCCTGATGTTCCTCTCTCCCGCTGCTCTCACCTTTCCTCCTGTGGTCTCCTTCTCACCTGTGTGTCGGCGCGCTCTGTCTTTTCCCCGCTACCCTTCCCGATGTTCCTCTCTCCCGCCGCTCTCACCTTTCCTCCTGTGGTCTCCTTCTCACCTGTGTGTCGGCGTGCTCTGTCTCTTCCCCGCTACCCTTCCTTATCCCGCGCTCTCACCTTTCCTCCTGTGGTCACCTGTGTATCGGCGCGCTCTGTCTTTTCCCCGCTACCCTTCCTGATGTTCCTCTCTCCCGCCGCTCTCACCTTTCCTCCTGTGGTCTCCTTCTCACCTGTGTGTCGGCGTGCTCTGTCTTTTCCCCGCTACCCTTCCTGATGTTCCTCTCTCCCGCCGCTCTCACCTTTCCTCCTGTGGTCTCCACACCTGTGTGTCGGCGTGCTCTGTCTTTTCCCCGCTACCCTTCCTTATCCCGCTGCTCTCAACTTTCCTCCTGTGGTCACCTGTGTATCGGCGCGCTCTGTCTTTTCCCCGCTACCCTTCCTGATGTTCCTCTCTCCCGCCGCTCTCACCTTTCCTTCTGTGGTCTCCTCACCTGTGTGTCGGCGCGCTCTGTCTTTTCCCCGCTACCCTTCCCGATGTTCCTCTCTCCCGCCGCTCTCACCTTTCCTCCTGTGGTCACCTGTGTGTCGGCGCGCTCTGTCTTTTCCCCGCTACCCTTCCCGATGTTCCTCTCTCCCGCCGCTCTCACCTTTCCTCCTGTGGTCTCCTTCTCACCTGTGTGTCGGCGTGCTCTGTCTCTTCCCCGCTACCCTTCCTTATCCCGCTGCTCTCACATTTCCTCCTGTGGTCACCTGTGTATCGGCACGCTCTGTCTTTTCCCCGCTACCCTTCCTGATGTTCCTCTCTCCCGCCGCTCTCACCTTTCCTCCTGTGGTCTCCTTCTCACCTGTGTGTCCAGTGGAGGCTTTTGTTTGATGTGTTCTTTCAGGGGTTGATTAAACTTTCCTCAGATCCTCCATGTAATTTCGGAGCTCCGGCCGGATGCGCTCCTCCTCGTATGTTTGTATTCGCGCTCCTCCGAGCGCACAGGTTGCAGGTAACGGATGCGCTTTCCTTCATCAGGGACGGTGTCCTGCTCTCCTTATGTCCCCTTCTGCCGGTCTTCATTCAAATGCAAACAACTCCACTCTTCAGTCTGTCAGGGATCAGCGAGTTCATATTCAATATCCACTTTGTTTCAAATCTGGACTAGGGTTGTTTCGATACCAAAATTTTTATTCGTTTTCGATACAATAAAAAAGTATTGCGATATCATCGATACCATTTGATAACACGCGAAAAAAATTAAATGCCAAAAAAGCCGCATGCATTCCGCATTTTATGGAACGCCCGGCCCATAATAGAACAGTCCTATCCTATTTTTTGGGGGGTCAAGGTGACTAAAAAAATCGTGCGGTTTTAATTTTTTTATTTTACGGCGTTTACCGCATAAGAGAGATTTTTTTATATTTTGATAGTTTGGACTTTTCGGACGTGGCGATATGTAATATGTTTATTTATTGTTTATATATTTTATATGTAATATTGGGAAAGGGAGTGATTTATTCTTAATATTTTAATAACGTGCCCTTCATTACACCGACACCTCCGTATCTATATCACCCCTTCAGTCTGCCGTGTAATATGGTCTCGGATTCTTGGACTATAACTCCCATTACTACTCTCTGTCTCCGCAAAAAACGGATCTGCAAAAAATACGGATGACTTACATGTGCATTCCGACATACAGAGTATCTTCCGTTTTTTGGCGGATCCATTGAAATGAATGGTTTCGTATAACCCTAACCCTACACGGAACGAAAAAAATTTAATGTAAACGGAAAAAAAAATGTTTGTGTGCAACAGTCCTTATAACTTGTGTGATAGTTGGTGGGATCATCACCTCATCCGCGTTCTGCGCTCCTTCTCACTAGAACGTTCCTCTCTAGTTCTCCGCCTCTTATCTGCTCTTCCGATAATTCTTTCCCGAATCCTTTACTCTGAATTTCCTTCCTGACACATCTGCCGCTGCTTCATAAGCATCCATTTTACCGCGATTCCTCCTCATGAGAATGAACTGATTTTTGGGGCGTTCTGCAGCCATTTGGGGAGACGACTGCTTCTCCTGAGTATAAGACAGTTTCAGTCAGTTGGTTTATTTTACATTTTTGTCTGAATTTTATTATTTTCTATATAAACAGTAAGATCTGATAAATGAATACTTGTTTGGCCATAAGTTGGAGTAAACCCTGGAAAGGTTTTTTAATGATAATAAAGATAAATATTTTTAAATACCCCCCCCCCTCCCCCACACACACACTACAAATTATATCTTCGATGAATCTCCACCATAGGACCGCCCAGAGCTTGCCCTCCCATTTCCCCACATACAGTTTAGCATACCCCGGTGTGAACCTCGTCCCCATCGCGGTTCCCCATTTCTGGAGGTAATAATCCCCTTCAGAGATGAAATAATTATGATTTAATATAAAAAGGATGCATTCCCCTAAAAACTCCCATGTGTGACTGGGCATATTCCCCATTTCCCCAGTCGTCTCCATGACGCCACATCCTGACACAGACTTCCTTTGATAGGACAGGAGGTTTAAATCCCTGTCCCTCCCCCACCAGGGTGTTTCCTGTCCTACCAGTGATGGGTGCTGGGGAATCTGAGGGGTTCCTGGCAGTACCTTTTTTATTTTCTCCTTTTTAACCTACAATCACCAGGCCGAGGGTCGGATCCAGGGTGCGGCTCTCCGTCCCTCCATTCAGGCCTGTGCCCAGGACCCAGCTTTTTCAGGTCCCTGGTGAAGCTCCCTGTTGCGGCGGCCCAGGCTGGTGAAATGCACAGCGGTAGAGCAGCCGGAGAGATGCTATGACGCGATCCTCTTCGGCTGCCGGGTGGTGAAGTTGGATGCCGGGGGCGTGGGGTGCCACAAGTAGCTAATCGCACAGTGCTTCCCTTTTAAGATGCGGCCCAGCTGAAAGACCCCATGGACAGAAAGGCGGAAAGTCTTCTAAACAAACCTGGGAAGCCACAGCGGTATTTTTTAAGCCGGGGGTAGCTGTGACTTCTGTGGCCCGCACCCTAAATGATGATGATGATAATGATGTATAGTCTTGTGTACACGCAGTCTTACCCTTCGGGCCTCGATGCGCTTAGCTGACTAATTCAACAGGGAGGAAAAAGAGAAAGCAGGACACTTTTTACCATGGGCCACAAACGCCTAGAGAATGAGGCACCTATTCCAGAGACAAATTTCCTAGCACTTATCAAATGGAGAGTCAAGAAAAAGGGGAGGAAGGTAGGGGGATCTCAAGGTTCAAAGGGTTCGGACGAGATATAGAGAATGTGAAGAAAACAATTTAATAAACGTGGGGAAAAAGTATCTTTAAAATAAAAGAACATTACCGACCGTGAATTTATAGACTAAGATTTAAGAAAACCCCCAAAATTATATAAACCAAATAAGTGTTATATAGGAAGATCAAACGCCTGTTTGAAAAGTAAGGTTTTCAGTGCACGTCTGAATGAGAGAAGACTGGGAATCATTTTCAGGGCCAGAGGTAGGTGGTTCCAAAATCTGGCCCTTTGAGCCGAAAAGGATCTACCTCCACGTCTGATCTTATTAACTTGCGGGATGTTAAAATTCGCCGAGTTTCTAGACCTCAATGTCCTCAACGGGGCGTACCTGGTGAATTTACGTCGCAGGTACAAGGGCCCCACACCATGGAATACCCTATGCATGAAGCATCCAATCTTGAACATCACCCGTTGTTGGACGGGGAGCCAGTGCAAGGCATTAAGAGAGGGAGTGATATGCTCTCGGCGGGCAGCACCCGTTAGGAGCCTTGCTGCGGCATTCTGCACAAGTTGAAGTCTATGCAAGTTCTTCTTAGGGAGTCCCATGTACAAGGCATTACAATAGTCCAACCGACTGCTGATCGCTGCTCCGACCAAGGCTTTCCTGAGAGGGGATTCGATGTATCTTAAGATCCTTCCCAGAAGTTTCAGCTGGTAGTGGCAGGTACTAACCACCTGATTTATCTGAGGGGCCAGGGTTAATCTGGAGACCAAGACCACTCCCAAGTCCCTGACCTGGGTGGCTGTCTCAGGGACAGGTCCAAAAGACAATGGCCATTGGGGTGCTGAGGGTGTAATTTTCTGGTCACTGAATGTAATACATTCAGTTTTAGTGCCATTAAGCTTTAGATAATTGGCACTCATCCAGTGATCGATCTCCAAGAGACATCCGGCGAGATCGACTTGATCAACTGTTCCTTTGGCAAGCCTAAAGTACAGTTGTGTATCATCCGCATAAACATGAAACTAAAGATTGTGGCTCCTGATGATGTCGGCCAATGGTCTCAGATAGATGTTGAACAAGACTGGGGATAGTGCCGAGCCTTGTGGTACTCCGCAGGACAGTGGGAGATCGGTTAAGTGAAATACCCCCAGCTTCACTCGTTGTACCCGGTCCTGGAGAAATGAGACCACCCATGCCAAGGTCTTTCCATCTAATCCGGCTACCACTTTCAACCGGTTCAATAACACTTGATGGTCAATAGTGTCAAAAGCGGATGATAGGTCCAGAAGGACTAGGACCATGGAGTCGTTCTGGTCTAATGCCATCAGTAGATCATCCTGGACATTGACCAGGGTCTGGCTGGAGCAGTTAGAGCTCCATCTAGTGAATAAGACCTGAGGGATCAGATTTTAGGAAGCCTCCCACTCCTGAAGATGGTGACCAGTTTTCTAGCAGATGTATCCGCTGAGTCAGTTCGTCTTTTGACCCGCACTGCAGTACGATCCAGTACCATTCAGAGAGAAGTTTGGTTAAATCCCTGGTCAGGTGATTTGGCATCTAAAAACAAATTGATATCTCTTCCCTTTCATAGTCAATCCAAGTTTGGTCCAGACCTTGATAAGATCTTAGGCCCCTTTCACACGAGCGAGTTTTCCTCGCCAGTGCAATGCATGACGTGAACGCACAGCACCTGCACTGAATCCTGACCCATTCATTTCAATGGGTCTGTGTACATGAGGTTTTTTTTTTCACGCATCAGTTCTGCGTTGCGATAAAAATGCAGCATGTTCTATATTCTGTGTCTTTCACAAAGTCCTGGCCCCATAGAAGTGAATGGTGCTTCAGTGAAAAACACATTGCATCCCCAAGCAAGTGCAGATGCAATGCGTTTTTCACTGATGGTTACTAATGTTGTTTGTGAACCTTCAGTTTTTTTATCACGCGTTGTGAAAAACGCATCAAAACGCATTGCACCCGCGTTGAAAAAACTGAACAACTGAACGCAATCGCAGACAAAACTGACTGAACTTGCTTGCAAAATGGTGCGAGTTTCCCTGAACGCATCAGGACCTAATCCGTCACTCGTGTGAAAGAGGCCTTAGAGTATGCCACGGATCAGAAGAAGGGGTTTCTGGACGACAAATCTCGCTCCAGGGCCCAGTTTTTTCATTTCGGACAATACCATCACCATAAGGAACAAGGGAAAGGAAAACGGGGAGGTGGAGATATGGAAAGGAAGGAATTTCCTTTTTAATCCCAACAAGGGGGAAGCCTCCTCCTCCCCAAAACAATGACGCCATCCAGGTGGTGGGGAGACTCAGCTCCTTTATAGACACCTGGGAGCAGACCATTATAGACCCCGGAGTAAACAACATAATAAGAGAAGGGTATCGAATAGAACTTCAGTCTCCTCCCCTCAAAAGTTTGTCGAAACCATTCTCCCTCCAGGTCAACAGTCCTGCCTGACCTCAAGCATAGAAGATGTTTTGCATTTAGGGGCAATAGAACTAATTCCTCAGGTAGTACAGGGCAGGGGTCATTACTCCAGACTGTTGGGGCAAAACACCCTACTTCTATGATTGTCGGGGTCCCAATTGAAGTGTCCTTATGAGGGCTCAGAGAGCTGACACAGACGCACTGTTGAATCAGATTCTCTTCCGTATTCCACACAAGTATACATCTTTATATCACTATAGATAATCACAGACAAATCAGGCCCACCACCAAAGGGGTGGCAATCGAAACTAGTGATTTGATTAGTTATTTATACACTGCTCAAAAAAATAAAGGGAACACAAAAATAACACATCCTAGATCTGAATTAATTAAATATTCTTCTGAAATGCTTTGTTCTTTACATAGTTGAATGTGCTAACAACAAAATCACACAAAAGTAAAAAAATGGAAATCAAATTTTTCAACCCATGGAGGTCTGGATTTGGAGTCACACTCAAAATTAAAGTGGAAAAACACACTACAGGCTGATCCAACTTTGATGTAATGTCCTTAAAACAAGTCACAATGAGGCTCAGTAGTGTGTGTGGCCTCCACGTGCCTGTATGACCTCCCTACAACGCCTGTGCATGCTCCTGATGAGGTGGCGGACGGTCTCCTGAGGGATCTCCTCCCAGACCTAGGGTTGAGCGATATACCGGTATCACGATATACCGCGGTATTAAAAAAACGGCGATATGGCGATATCGCCGTTTTGTAAATACCGCGGTATTTCGTGACGTCATAGGAGCGGTCATGTACGCTGACCGCTTCTAAATCTGCGGCCGCCCGCCCCAGCATGAACCGATACGGGACATTTGCAGAGTACTTCTACTCGTGCAAATGTCCCCGATACCTGCTGGCCGCTTGCGGCGGCGCTCTTAGCAGTTCGGCCGGCGTGGGGGAGGGAAGGAATTCTGTGACTCGCATTTCCTGCACCCGACCTCTGAGAGGACGCTGTGATCCGCGCAATTAACCCCTCAGGTGATCACAGCGTCCTCTCAGAGGTCGGGTGCCGGGAATGTGGGCAGTGCCCCCCTCCTCCCTCCCCCCCCAGTATTAATCATTGGAGGCCACAGGGTCGTCCCCCCATCATTGGTGGCAGTGGGCCCCCCCTCCTCTCTCCCTCCCCAGTATTAATCATTGGAGGCCACAGGGTCGTCGTCCTCCTCCTCCCCCCATCATTGGTGGCAGTTTGCAGTTCCGATCGGAGTCCCAGCAGTGTAATGCTGGGGCTCCGATCGGTTACCATGGTAGTCAGGACGTCTCCTTGTGGCTGCCCCCATACAGTGTAACGTCTCCTTGTGGCTGCCCCCATACAGTATAATGTCTCCTTGTGGCTGCCCCCATACAGTATAACGTCTCCTTGTAGCTGCCCCCATACAGTGTAACGTCTCCTTGTGGCTGCCCCCATACAGTATAACGTCTCCTTGTGGCTGCCCCCATACAGTATAACGTCTCCTTGTGGCCCCCCATACAGTGTAACGTCTCCTTGTGGCTGCCCCCATACAGTATAATGTCTCCTTGTGGCTGCCCCCATACAGTGTAACGTCTCCTTGTGGCTGCTCCCATACAGTATAACGTCTCCTTGTGGCTGCCCCCATACAGTGTAACGTCTCCTTGTGGCTGCCCCCATACAGTGTAACGTCTCCTTGTGGCTGACCCCATACAGTGTAACGTCTCCTTGTGGCTGCCCCCATACAGTGTAACGTCTCCTTGTGGCTGACCCCATACAGTGTAACGTCTCCTTGTGGCTGCCCCCATACAGTATAACGTCTCCTTGTGGCTGCCCCCATACAGTGTAACGTCTCCTTGTGGCTGCCCCCATACAGTGTAACGTCTCCTTGTGGCTGCCCCCATACAGTATAACGTCTCCTTGTGGCTGCCCGGCTGCCCCCATACAGTATAACGTCTCCTTGTGGCTGCCCCATACAGTGTAACGTCTCCTTGTGGCTGCCCCCATACAGTGTAACGTCTCCTTGTGGCTGCCCGGCTGCCCCCATACAGTATAACGTCTCCTTGTGGCTGCCCCCATACAGTGTAACGTCTCCTTGTGGCTGCCCCATACAGTGTACATCTCCTTGTGGCTGCCCCCATACAGTATAACGTCTCCTTGTGGCTGTCCCCATACAGTATAACCTCTCCTTGTGGCTGCCCCCATACAGTGTAACGTCTCCTTGTGCCCCCCCCCATACAGTGTAACGTCTTCTTGTTGCCCCCCATACAGTGTAACGTCTTCTTGTTGCCCCCCATACAGTGTAACGTCTTCTTGTTGCCCCCCATACAGTATAATGTCTCCTTGTGGCTGCCCCCATACAGTATAATGTCTCCTTGTGGCTGCCCCCATACAGTATAATGTCTCCTTGTGGCCCCAAGTGTTTTTTTCTTCTAAATGGGCATTTATCGCGATATATATCGTTATCGCGATAAATTTCTTAATATCGTTATCGTGGGAATATTTTTGATATCGTCCAACCCTACCCAGACCTGGACTAAAGCATCTGCCAACTCCTGGACAGTCTGTTGTGCAACGTGACGTTGGTGGATAGAGCGAGACATGATGTCCCAGATGTGCTCAATTGGATTCAGGTCTGGGGAACGGGCGGGCCAGTCCATAGCATCAATGCCTTCGTCTTGCAGGAACTGCTGACACACTCCAGCCACATGAGGTCTAGCATTGTCTAGCATTAGGAGGAACCCAGGGCCAACCGCACCAGCATATGGTCTCACAAGGGGTCTGAGGATCTCATCTCGGTACCTAATGGCAGTCAGGCTACCTCTGGCAAGCACATGGAGGGCTGTGCGGCCCTCCAAAGAAATGCCACCCCACACCATTACTGACCCAATGCCAAACCGGTCATGCTGGAGGATGCTGCAGGCAGCAGAACGTTCTCCACGGCGTCTCCAGACTCTGTCACGTCTGTCACATGTGCTCAGTGTGAACCTGCTTTCATCTGTGAAGAGCACAGGGCGCCAGTGGCGAATTTGCCAATCTTGTTGTTCTCTGGCAAATGCCAAACGTCCTGCACGGTGTTGGGCTGTAAGCACAACCCCCACCTGTGGACGTCGGGCCCTCATATCACCCTCATGGAGTCTGTTTCTGACCGTTTGAGCAGACACATGCACATTTGTGGCCTGCTGGAGGTCATTTTGCAGGGCTCTGGCAGTGCTCCTCCTGTTCCTCCTTGCACAAAGGCGGAGGTAGCGGTCCTGCTGCTGGGTTGTTGCCCTCCTACGGCCTCCTCCACGTCTCCTGATGTACTGGCCTGTCTCCTGGTAGCGCCTCCATGCTCTGGACACTACTCTGACAGACACAGCAAACCTTCTTGCCACAGCTCGCATTGATGTGCCATCCTGGATAACCTGCACTACCTGAGCCACTTGTGTGGGTTGTAGACTCCGTCTCATGCTACCACTAGAGTGAAAGCACCGCCAGCATTCAAAAGTGACCAAAACATCAGCCAGGAAGCATAGGAACTGAGAAGTGATCTGTGGTCACCACCTGCAGAACCACTCCTTTATTGGGGTGTCTTGCTAATTAAAAACACAGAAATATAGTGGCAATTCTGGAGGAGCTGCTCAACCCCTAACACTGTAGCGTGTTTTTCATTGGGGAAGTAGCCCCACCACATGTGGACCGCAGCAAACGACTATCCCCAACAAAAAATGCATATGGTGGAGGATGTCGGTGCGGTCCACATGCACCACAAAGGCATCCTACACAAAACGGAGCATTGTGCGGATGAAAATATAATCATATAAATCACAGAAAAAATGCACCAAACGGATATGCCACTGACTATACTGGCTAGTCATAAATGCAGATATTAAAAGCTGAGACTTTTGCCAATATATTCCTGTCAGGAAAATATCGGAGCCCATCATGCACCACGTCAAGGTCACTCAGCATGGCAAGGGGTCCTACCACTACGCTAACTATGGTGTTAGGGGTTGAGCAGCTCCTCCAGAATTGCCACTATATTTCTGTGTTTTTGTCTTGTTTTATATGTGGTGTATGTGCCTTCACCTGGCATTCAAACACTCTTTTGCACCTGGTAACCTCCATCACATGGTCTGATATGGGTGTGGCTTACAGTCTGGCTTTGTTCACATTGCACTAGTTGTCCTACTAGGCGGTTGTGTGGAAGCTTGGCTGTGAGCTGGATTACATCACCTTCAGACCTTGTTCACACCATAGTTAGCGTAGTGGTAGGACCCCTTGCCATGCTGAGTGACCGTGACGTGGTGCATGATGGGCTCCGATATTTTCCTGACAGGAATATATTGGCAAAAGTCTCAGCTTTTAATATCTGCATTTATGACTAGCCAGTATAGTCAGTGGCATATCCGTTTGGTGCATTTTTTCTGTGATTTATGTGTCTTGCTAATTGCCTATAATTTCCACCTGTTGTCTATCCCATTTGCACAACAGCATGTGAAATTGATTGTCACTCAGTGTTGCTTCCTAAGTGGACAGTTTGATTTCACAGAAGTGTGATTGACTTGGAGTTACATTGTGTTGTTTAAGTGTTCCCTTTATTTTTTTGAGCAGTGTATATGGCAATAATGGTTAAAACCTTCTGCAGCATCTTATCTCAAGGTTAGTATTCTCCAGCAGTACATCCCGAAACACAGAGAGAACACAACTCTCTCTCTTGTATGTCAAACTCTGATAAGGGAGCGAGGGAGCTGCTTACCTTGGCCTTGTAACTATCAATACACAGAAACTGCCATATCTTCACAGCTGTCTCAGTAATTTTCCACATATGCACAAGATGAAGGACATGTTTATACAAAATGGATTCTCATCCCTCACAATTCCCCCATTTTGAGATATCTTGGAACTGACATCTTAACCCAGAGGTTCTTCAGGTGGGATAGGTCCAACTGCCAGCCGGAGGCCAGATTCCCTCTCAGGTATTGATGCAGTTCCCAAAACCTCTCAATAATCCTGGTAGTTTCTCCTTTTGGTACAGAACCTGTTGTTGCACATAAACATAAGCCTAATCCCAGCATATACTACTATTATAATCAACACTACTTGCATTATTGTTTGTCTTGCCACCAGGGAGCCTCCAACCACCCTGCTATGGGGAGAGGGACTGCAGTGGGGTTATACTTTTGATCATCAGGCCCTGGTCTTTGTGAGACAAACTGCCAGCAAGACATATGAATAAGTTCTTTAAAAGTCAAAGGGATTGCCAGATAAGGCAGAGTTCTTGAACTTCTGGGACTGTGAGTACAGATCCAACAGTCCTTAATTATACTGTCAGTGTCATTGAGTGCTGTAAACAGCACCTGGTGGTGTCAGATAAGTGCATTGTCCCAGTTATCCTTCAGTGGTTGGTACAGGGCCGTTGTTCCCAGGATTAGGGCGGCCATCAGCAGGAGGATCCTCATCCTTGGGTGTCAGAACTTTCTTGCAGTGAGAAGCGTGTATTCAGTTAGGCTTTCCTTCAACCTTTACTGCTGTATGAGTAGTCAACAGGACTTGGAAAGGACCATCAAATCTGGGATCCAGGCCTTTCCTCACTCAATCCTAATCTGGAGGCACTTCAAAACAGAATCTCAAATAGGGATAATCCTGTCTTTCTGTTTGGAGTGTTCCTGACTGAGTATAAGGGTAAGGGCAAAAACTCTGGCCAAGGCCGCTGCATGGCTTTCTGGATTTTTAATTTGAGCATGCCATTAAGGCACTCATCGCGGCCGCTGCTTTGGGGATGGTATGCTGTATGGAAAGCTTGGGTGACCCCTAAAGCCTGCATCACTTCCCTCATTACTTCTCCTGTGAAGTGGGAACCCCTGTCTGATTCAGTAACTTCAGGGACACCATACCTGCACACCAGTTCACTGGCCAGCTGATTTGCCGTGATATTTGCCTTTGCTACTGCAAAGGCTTCCGGCCACCATGAAAAGAGATCAACACACACAAGAACAAGAACAAATTCCTGTACTCCTACCTTAGGCAGTTGTATATGGTCTATCTGCAGTCTCTGGAATGAGTAAAGTGGCCTGGGGGGTGCTTGCTTGGAGTCTTCACCACTTAACCGGGATTGTTCAATGCACAGACCATACATCCTTGTACAAACCGAGCGGCTACTGTAAAAAATCCTGGAGCAATCCACCCTGCATTGACCACACTTACCATGGCACCTTTTGATAGGTGAGTGGGCCCGTGGGCCTCCTGAGCCATAGCTGGGTATAGAGGCCATGGTAGACACATTTTGTCCTTGTTTCTCCAAATTCCATGTTCATCAGGTTTTGGCCAAAGTTCTTTTTCCTAAGAAGGGGCTTGTTCGAGCATTCTTTGAAATGTACTTACAGAAATGTCCTCAGGTCTCAAGGCTCTCACCAGGGTGGCATCAGCATTTAGTGGCTGGAGTGCAGCTAGTTTGGCTGCCTTGTCTGCTCAATCATTGCCTTTTGCTTCCACCGTGGTACATCTTGTATGAGCCTTTACCTTAATAATAGCGACCTCCTCTGGTAATAACAGAGAGTCCATAAGTTCAAGTACAGAGTCTTTATCTTTAATTGGCTGGCCTGCTGATGTTAGAAAGTCTCTAGCCGGCCATATGGGTCTACAGTCGTGGCCAAAAGTTTTGAGAATTAGATAAATATTGGAAATTGGAAAAGTTGCTGCTTAAGTTTTTATAACAGCAATTTGCATATACTCCAGAATGTTATGAAGAGTGATCAAATGAATTGCATAGTCCTTCTTTGAAATGAAAATTATCTTAATCCCAAAAAAAACCTTTTCACTGCATTTCATTGCTGTCATTAAAGGACCTGCTGAGATCATTTCAGTAATCGTCTTGTTAACTCAGGTGAGAATGTTGACGAGCACAAGGCTGGAGATCATTATGTCAGGCTGATTGGGTTAAAATGGCAGACTTGACATGTTAAAAGGAGGGTGATGCTTGAAATCATTGTTCTTCCATTGTTAACCATGGTGACCTGCAAAGAAACGCGTGCAGCCATCATTGCATTGCGTAAAAATGTCTTCACAGGCAAGGATATTGTGGCTACTAAGATTGCACCTCAATCAACAATTTATAGGATCATCAAGAACTTCAAGGAAAGAGGTTCAATTCTTGTTAAGAAGGCTTCAGGGCGTCCAAGAAAGTCTAGCAAGCGCCAGGATAGTCTCCTAAAGAGGATTCAGCTGCGGGATCGGAGTGCCACCAGTGCAGAGCTTTCTCAGGAATGGCAGCAGGCAGGTGTGAGCGCATCTGCACGCACAGTGAGGCGAAGACTTTTGGAAGATGGCCTGGTGTCAAGAAGGGCAGCAAAGAAGCCACTTCTCTCCAAAAAAAACATCAGGGACAGATTGATCTTCTGCAGAAAGTATGGTGAATGGACTGCTGAGGACTGGGGCAAAGTCATATTCTCCAATGAAGCCTCTTTCCGATTGTTTGGGGAATCTGGAAAAAGGCTTGTCCAGAGAAGAAAAGGTGAGCGCTACCATCAGTCCTTTGTCATGCCAACAGTAAAGCATCCTGAGACCATTCATGTGTGGGGTTGCTTCTCATCCAAGGGAGTGGGCTCACTCACAATTTTGGCCAAAAACACAGCCATGAATAAAGAATGGTACCAAAACACCCTCCAACAGCAACTTCTTCCAACAATCCAACAACCGTTTGGTGAAGAACAATGCATTTTCCAGCACAATAGAGCACTGTGCCATAAGGCAAAAGTGATAACTAAGTGGCTCGGGGACCAAAACGTTGACATTTTGGGTCCAAAAACTCCCAGATCTTAATCCCATTGAGAACTTGTGGTCAATCCTCAAGAGGCAGGTGGACAAACAAAAACCCACTAATTCTGACAAACTCCAAGAAGTGATTATGAAAGAATGGGTTTTATCAGTCAGGACTTGGCCAAGAAGTTGATTGAGAGCATGCCCAGTCAAATTGCAGAGGTCCTGAAAAAGAAGGGCCAACACTGCAAATACTGACTCTTTGCATAAATGTCATGTAATTGTCGATAAAAGCCTTTGAAACGTATGAAGTACGTGTAATTATATTTCACTACATCACAGAAACAACTGAAACAAAGATCTAAAAGCAGTTTAGCAGCAAACTTTGTGAAAACTAATATTTGTGTCATTCTGAAAACTTTTGGCCACGACTGTATAGTCATGTGCAATACCAAAAGCATACCTTGAGTCCGTGTAGATGTTCACCTTCTTCCCCTTGGCCAATTTCCACGCCTCAGTGAGTGCCTTCAGCTCTGCCTCTTGCACTGACATGTGAGGTGGCAGTGGTTCAGCTATCCCTACCTCATGCTGTGTAACCACTGCATATCCAGTGTTAAACCAGCCGTCCTCTCCCATCAACCTGCTTCCATCTACAAAATACCCCAGATCGGGGTTGTCAATGGGTTTTTTCATGCACATGATTAAATCCTGACGTTTCTAGTTGCATTAATTGTACACAGTCATGGAGGTCATGTTCCATCATGTCATTTAGGACGCTGCCCATACCTTCTATGCCCCCTTCCCCCATTTCTGAATCTGTGATTAGTAACAAAGTAGTAGGATTCAGAGTAGTACATTTACTTTATTGGGAACAGCGATGTATTAGCGGGAGATACTGTTTTTATCAATACACTGGCTTGGAGAAAAGCATCAATTTGACTGGCCACTGCTATCTGCTGGGCATGACTGAGGGGGTACTGCTTCACTCGAGGGGGCTGACATCCTGGCTTAAGATGCACCATAGCTGGAGACACAGAGTCTTCCAATGTCTGTTTTACATGTTGCCCATAAATCCTTCGGTACCACCTCAAGAACAGCCTGGTCTACAAGGGTTAATTCTGATGGTTCATTCTCAGGCAGGGTCAGTGTCACTATTAATGGACTTAATACTTCCTCTGGGGTCCCAAAATCTACACTGGTAGTGCCATCGGGGTAAAAGTGTATGTGGGCTCCCAGAGCTTGCAAAACATCAGTCCCTAAAAGAGGTTCTGGCAGGTTTTCTTTAACTAACAATTGGGTAACAACCGTACTGTCTTTTATCTTTAGTTTAACTGGCTCGGATTCACGGACAAAAACAGTTTCTCCTGTAAATCCCACAGCCAGTACATAACAAGGGGTTAACTGATGTGGTCGCAAGAAACTCTGGTCTACTACTGTTTTGGCTGCCCCGGTGTCAACCAGGAATGGTACTGCCTTTCTGTTTCTGAGTATACAACAATCTACCTCGCACAACTTCTCCTCTCCATCCCTCAGTTTCAACCTCACAAGCTACTTTTATCCATATATCAACCACTTCTTCACATCCACGATCCTTTATCCAACCACAATGCATCCTCCTGAATCTTTCCCAGTCTACTAGGTTAAAGGGCTTCTGTCACCCCACTAAAGTCATTTTTTTTTTTGGGCTAGTTAAATTACTTATCCTGCGATATATGAAAATATAATGGTGTTACTTACTTTGATTCAGCAGTTTCTTCTAAAAACGAACTTTTATAATATGTAAATTAGGTCTCTACCAGCAAGTAGGGCGGCTACTTGCTGGTAGCAGCTGCAGAAAACCGCCCCCTCGTCGTGTTGATTGACAGGGCCAGCCGGGATCTCCTCCTCCGGCCAGCCCTGTCGGCATTTCAAAAATCGCACGCCTGTGTTCATTCTGCGCAGGCGCTCTGAGATGAGGAGGCTCTAGAAGAAACTGCTGAATCAAAGTAAGTAACACCATTATATTTTCATATATTGCAGGATAAGTAATTTTAACTAGCCCAAAAAAAAAAAAAAGACTTTAGTGGGGTGACAGAAGCCCTTTAAGATTCCCATACATCATCCCTGCCTTCTCCAACACTCTGTCCACATTCTTTAGACCCTCCTTACCTCTTCATTCCTTTACCAATGTTTTAGCTGTCTTAAAACCTTCAGGTACACAAAAATTATTCCTCATTGCTCTTCAACTGTATGAGAACAACTATAGAAAGTAACAAAATTCAGACATCTGTTTCCTCAGAGCTTCCTCACTATATTACCTAGTGTACTCTGTACTGAGATTTTCCTTTCTATAATGGTCTGCAATGTTCCAAACACAGTAAAGAACAAACAAGAAGTATACCGTGACTCCTAAAGCCAAACCATAAACATCCCACTCAAAGTTACTCATGATTAGAAACTAAACCCAACAATCATAGGTATATTCAACTTTCAAGGTTCTTTATCAATATAAACTCGACTGTAAAAGGACTTTATACGTACATTCCTTCAACAATCCCTCAAACTAGACAACAGATATAATGCAATATGAAGTCTCTTACTTTAAAGTGCTGGTTTTTAAATCCGTCCGTCCCGCTCCGGACTATCCAAGTTGTCGGGAGATCGATGAAGTGTCCTTTAGTCGAGCCCCACGTTGGGCGCCAAGTTTTGTTGGGGCAAAACTCCCTACCTCTATGATTGTCGGAGTCCCAAATTGATGTGGATGTACGAGCGCTCGGAGAGCTGACGCAAGACACACTGCTGAATCACGTTCTCTCTCTTTATTACACACAAGCATACATTTTTATAACACTACAGATGAGCATAGACAAAACAGGCCCCCGCCAAGGGGGTGGAAATCGAAACTAATGATTTGATTAGTTATTCATATAAGGCAAAACTTCCGCACTATACTTACAAAGTTTTTACCTTGGTCTTGTAGCTATCTATATACAGAAATTGCCATATCTTCACAGCTGGCTCAGTAATTTTTCCACATATGCACAAGATGGAGGACATATTTATACAAAATGGATTCTCATCCCTCACAAGACTCTTTGTTATTAAAAAAAAACAAATGGCAAATTCAGCACTATAATAAATCTAAAACCAGTAAATAGATTTATTTAATGTCAAAAATTCAAGATGGAGACGGTGAAGTCTGCTGTAAAATTAATCCGGAAAGGAACGGTAATGGCCACACTAGACCTAAAGGATGCCTATTACCACATTCCAATCCATCCCAAATCAAGGTGTCTTCTCCTGTTTGCTGTTCCACTACCGG
Organism: Bufo bufo; assembly: GCF_905171765.1. Lineage (NCBI taxonomy): Eukaryota > Metazoa > Chordata > Amphibia > Anura > Bufonidae > Bufo > Bufo bufo. Next base: position 2,429,188 of record NC_053392.1, read on the forward strand.
TTCACAATTATCATTTCCAGTTTACCTGTCTCCCATTTGGAATCTCGTTAGCTCCCAGGATATTCACAAAAATCATAGCGGAAGTGGTAGTAAGTCTCAGACAGAAAGGCATACTAGTAATCCCATACCTAGACGATCTGTTAATAGTGGCAGACAACAGGGAACTTCTCCAGGATCATCTGCAGTCCGTCTTGTCCCACCTCCAGACTTTGGGATAGGTAATAAATTGAGAGAAATACAGACTATTACTAGAGAGTCTGAAAATATTCCTTTGAATTTTGCTACATTCCAATTTTCAGAGATCGTTCCTCCCTGCTTAGAAGATTCAGGATCTAAAGAACAAAATATGGCAATTCCACAGAAGCCTCATATGCACGATCAGGGAAAGCATGAAGATTTTAGGAACCCTGTCATCTTGTATACCCGAGGTAGCCTGGGCCTAGTTCCACATGAGAACTCTTTAGCAGTTTGTTCTCAGAAAATGTAACAGATCTCAAACGACTCTGGAGCAGAAGATTATCCTGACCAAACAGTTCAGGAACTCTCTGGATTGTTGGCGTCAGGACAGAAACCTAGAAAACTGAGTATTTTGGGAACAGAAAACAGACATTACTTAACAACAGATGCAAGCTCCTGGGGCTGGGGAGCCCATGCAGCTCGAGAAATGTTTCAGGGGACCTTGTCCAACGCCATAAAACCTCTTCCATCCAATTTCAAGTAACTAAGAGCAATATGGAAGGCCCTGAAAACAGCTCAAAGTCATATAAACAATCATTATGTCTTTGTACATTCAGACAACTCGACAGTGGTAGCGTTCATTCAGAACCAGGGGGGAACGAGACACCGTCATCTACAAGGTCTGTCACACCAAATCTTCAGTTGGCCAAAAAAGAATGTGACATCCCTTTCAGCTGTACACCTAAAGTGATCACTCAATATAAAGGCAGATTTCCTCAGCCGACGGAATCTAGATCCAGGCGAATGGTGTCTTGGTCGAGAAGCTTTCCAGTTGATCACAAATCAGTGGGGAACTCCGGCTCTGAACTTCTTTGCTTCAAGGAGGAATCACAAAGTGGATGCCTTCAGTCACAACTGGTCTACGGATCTGGTGTATGCGTTCCCTCCGTTTCTACTGATTCCCAGAGTCCTGCAAAAGAGAGAAGTGTACTCTGATCCTAGTGGTGCCTAATTGGCCCAGGAGAGGTTGGTTTGGGCTTCTGAGATCCCTCAGTGAGGAAGACTCTATTCTTCTGCCCCAGAGACCTGATCTATTGACCCATGGACTGATTTCCCATCCAAATCCCCGGATTCTCAAATTTTTAGCTTGGATTCAGAGGAATCCATCCTGCTCAGGTTAGGTCTGCCCGAAAGGGTAGTGAGAACTTTGTTGCTTAGCAGAAAAACGAATACATCTAGAGCTTACTTAAAAGTGTGGAAGAAGTCCGCTTCCTGGAGCGGGGAGAAGTTCAATCAGTCATCCCCTAATATTCCTCTCATCTTAGCGTTCCTTCAGGAGGGTTTAGATTTGGGTCTAGCCCCAAACACCCTTAGAGTTCAGAACTCGGCTCTAGGTGCCTTGTACAACACCAGCCTAACTGATGTACCTTGGGTGGCCAGGTTTTTAAAAGCAGCAGATAGGATTAGATCTACAATAAAAAAAAACTTGGTAGCACCTTGGAATCTGAATACGGTTCTATTAGGTATTTCATCTTCCCCTTTTGAGCCAAGACATCATAATACCATCCTTTTGTGCCAATCCTACTAATAATCAGGAGGCTACATACCATAATCTAGATGTCAGACGTTCAGTCTTGCAGTACTGGAAAGTAACAAGAAGCTGGAGAATAGATAATAACCTGTTTGTTCAATTCTGTGGACCAAATAAAGGGAAAAAAAGCGGCAAAAAGTTCAATTTTCCGCTGGATAAGAACGATCATTACTGAAGCGTACAAGGTGGTAGGAAAGTAGGCCCCCGTTTTCCTTAGAGCTCACTCTACTAGGGCTGTTTCAGCTTCTTGGGTGCGGAGAGATCTTCAGCCTCCTTAGAACAGATTTGTAGGGCAGCTACCTGGAAGAGGGCCCATACTTTCACAAAACACCACAATTTAGATGTGTTTGCCAGTGAGGATATGGCCTTTGGACGCAAGGTCCTTTGTGCTGTAGTCCCTCCCTAGAATTTTTTTCTTTGTTAATTCTCAGCATTTGCTGTCATGGAGACGACTGGGGAACATAGTATTTGTCACGGCCTATGGTGTACGCTTTGACACTGTTGCCACACTTGCGGTTGCCCGCGGCAACGTGTTGCTGTGAGAGCATGCGGTGGCAGTGTCTCGGCCTTCTGGGTGATTGCCGTGACATGGTTGCCACGCATGCTGTTGCCGGTGGTTACGTGTTTGGTATGCTTGTGTGTGCACTTCCCCTTTAAGTTGTAGCCTCCCTCTGTCTGGTGCTGTAAGGGTTAACTCCCTGACTGGGTGTGGTCACTTGGCTTATATCTTTTGTGGTTTCCTGGCTAGAGTCAGTTGTACTTCAGCTGTGGTTGGTGCTGGAGATCTGCTCCAGTCCAGGGTGTTCCATCTGTCCAGTGAGGGCCACCCTTGTGGTCATCAATGTTATCCCGGTGTCTCCTTCCCTTCCTGTCCCTATTTGTATGGAGTGGGTTATGTTCAGGGTGTTTGTATGTCTTATTTGGTGTTACATGTCTGGTGGTGTTTGGTGTCCAGCATGTTTACTAGACATTCCCCTGTCTCATGTTTATTGCAGCTATGGGTGTCCTAGGTTCCTGTGTGGTTTGTGGTGTGTGCTGTGTCCTTAATGTTGGTGTGGACAGCAGCACTAGTGCACGGGTTCCAGTCAGTGTGTCTGTGGCAGGTAAGTGTGTTATTGGTTTCGCTTACCTGCCATCTCTTTATGCTGTATGTGTTCCCCTCTCCTTGCAGCCTGGCCTCAGATAGAGACTCCTGTTCCTCCATTACTGGGATGAACAGGTCGTCTCTTCCCTGCTCCTTGGTGAGGGATTACCAGGGCGACTTAGGGTCTCTAGGAATCCAGAGTATGAGTCGTCCTACCATCGGGGTCCCCTCATACGGTGAGGAGTCAGGGAGAGGATTAGGGACGCTGTAGGAGGGGACCTGCTCCCTTATTACTCCTTTTGGCCAGGCTGATCACCTTTTACCCTTTGATACCGCACGGTGGGGGGTTTCCCCCACTCCCTACCGTGACAGTATTACACTCACCGGTAGTCCGGTTTCCTGGAAGTCTCCATGACCGCACATATTTCCCACCCTATCTTCTTTACGTTTTGTTTTATTATTCCTTTATCCTGGTGCCTATTAAAAATACACTGGTGGTGGAGGAAAGAGGAGGGGATTTAAACTTCTCCTGTCCTATCAGGAAAGTCAGGATGTGCTGTCATGGAGATTTCCAGGAAACCGGATTAACCGGTGAGTGTAATACCCATTTTTGGATGCTTCACATCCTGTTTTATTAATATATACAGTCAGGTCCATAAATATTGGGACATTGACACAATTGTAACATTTTTGGCTCTATACACCACCACAATGGATTTGAAATGAAACGGACAATATGTGCTTTACCTGCAGACTGTCAGCTGTAATTTGAGAGTATTTACATCCAAATCAGGTGAACGGTGCAGGCATTACAACAGTTTGCATATGTGCCTCCCACTTGTTAAGGGACCAAAAGTAATGGGACAATTGGCTTCTCAGCAGTCCCATGGCCAGGTTTGTGTTATTCCCTCATTATCCAAATTACAATGAGCAGATAAAAGGTCCAGAGGTCATTTCCAGTCTGCTATTTGCATTTGGAATCTGTTGCTGTCAACTCTCAAGATGAGATCCAAAGAGCGGTCACTATCAGTCAAGCAAGCCATCATTAGGCTGAAAAACACCACAAACCAATCCGAGAGATAGCAAAAACATTAGGCCTGGCCAAAACAACTGTTTGGAACATTCTTAAAAAGAAGGAACGCATCGGTGAGCTCAGCAACACCAAAAGACCCGGAAGACCACGGAAAACAACTGTGGTGGATGACAAAGAATTATTTCCCTGGTGAAGAAAACACCCTTCACAACAGTTGGCCAGATCAAGAACACTCTCCAGGAGGTAGGTGTATGTGTGTCAAAGTCAACAATCAGGAGAAGACTTCACCAGAGTCAATACAGAGGGTTCACCACAAGATGGAAACCATTGGTGAGCCTCAAAAACAGGAAAGCCAGATTAGAGTTTGCCAAACAACAACTAAAAAAGCCTTCACAGTTCTGGAACAACATTCTATGGACAGATGAGACCGCGATCAACTTGTACCAGAGTGATGGGAAGAGAAGAGTATGGAGAAGGAAAGGAACTGCTCATGATCCTAAGCATACCACCTCATCAGTGAAGCGTGGTGGTGGTAGTGTCATGGCGTGGGCATGTATGGCTGCCAATGGAACTGGTTCTCTTGTATTTATTGATGATGTGACTGCTGACAAAAGCAGCAGGATGAATTCTGAAGTGTTTCAGGCAATATTATCTGCTCATATTCAGCCCAATGCTTCAGAACTCATTGGACGGCGCTTCACAGTGCAGATGGACAATGACCCAAAGCATACTGCAAAAGCAACCAAAGAGTTTTTTAAGGGAAAGAAGTGGAATGTTCTGCAATGGCCAAGTCAATCACCGGACCTGAATCCGATTGAGCATGCATTTCACTTACTGAAGGGAAAATGCCCCAAGAACAAGCAGGAACTGAAGACAGCTGCAGTAGAGGCCTGGCAGAGCATCACCAGGGATGAAACCCAGCGTCTGGTGATGGCTATGCGTTCCAGACTTCAGGCTGTAATTGACTGCAAAGGATTTGTAACCAAGTATTAAAAAGTGAAAGTTTGATTTATGATTATTATTCTGTCCCATTACTTTTGGTCCCTTAACAAGTGGGAGGCACATATGCAAACTGTTGTAATTCCTGCACCGTTCACCTGATTTGGATGTAAATACCCTCAAATTAAAGCTGACAGTCTGCAGGTAAAGCACATTGTGTTAGTTTCATTTCAAATCCATTGTGGAGATGTAAAGAGCCAAAAATGTTAGAGTTGTGTCGATGTCCCATTATTTATGGACCTGGCTGTAGGTTTTCTAGTTTTTATTTATCTTGTAATAATCTCGGGGCTTCCTCCTGATATTGGTCTCTATCCATTACTACTATCTCGCCCCCTTTATTGGCGGGCGGACAGTGATTTCCTGATTCTCTCGTAATGACCCGATGGCTAGATTTTCTTTTTTGGTGAGATTTCCTCTGAAATTTTTATATTTATTCTGAGTTGTGCATATGAGAAAGTAAATTCAAGGCGGCACTGCCTTCACTGACGTAGCCTTCAATAGTAAGAAACCGTGAGTGTGGTACGATGTACTCTGTTGCGTGGTGCTCAGCGACACAGATGTTGAGGCAATAATGCACAATAAGGAGAGAAAAGATGAAATAATCGCGGCACTCACCGGAGTAGAAAAAATGTTGCTGCTTTATTAAGGCTTCCTTAGAAGACGATACATAAAGGATCCAGGGGCGGACACACGGCGACGGCCGTTTTCGGGCCGCGAGGAAGCGCGATCCCACGCGCGAAACGGCCGTCGCCGCTTGCAACAGTGTGTCCGCCCCTGGATCCTTTATGTATCGTCTTCTAAGGAAGCCTTAATAAAGCAGCAACATTTTTTCTACTCCGGTGAATGCCGCGATTATTTAATCTTTTCTCTCCTTATTGTGCATTATTCTGAGTTGTATTTACTTCCCTCAACTCCCTGATCACCAGATGTTGAAATGTATTTAAAGACTCCGTATATTCATTGATTGGGTGAAAAGCGGATTTCAGCGTATGATCTGCTTCTTTTCGTGCTTATCCTTATTATCTACTTGTTTTTGTCCTTTCTTTTTTTTAAACACTTTTTGAGGGCTATTTCTCTAATGAATTTTGAGACCCTTCACCAATAGTTCTTTCTCTCGGTCGTTCGGGGACCATTTACTTAGATTATACATTTTTTGTTGTTACTTCTCCTCCTCTGAGTTAATTTTGTTTGCCTTTTATTTTTGGGGTGTTGCCCCCCTCTGCCCCCCCTTCTGTTTCTTTCTGTGAAAAACATCATGTTTAACAGGGGTTTTTCTTACTACCTTTTGTTTGTTTCCACTAGTCCCCCTCTCTTTTCTCGTTTTCCTTCACTCTGCGTATTTTCACTACTATTTGCCCTTTCACTTTCTTTCTCCTTCAAGTTGGCTAAGATTTTATCTGTGTTCCTTGTGATTTCTCCCTCTTCTAATATCTCGTATCTATTAAATATCGCTCTATCGCCCTCCGATACTTCCTATCGGCTTTCTTATTGTTATCTCCGGGACAATGGTATATGTGGTGTATTATTCACATACTTCACTGCATTATAGTATTCCTCCATCTCATCCCCATTGGTTTCATCCACAGCCCCACGTTCCTCTGATGTTCCTCTATTACCTTGTTCTCATCATTCAATTCCTCGAATAGGAGATTCTCTATTAAATTTTGCAATTTTTTTTCCTTTCTTTCAAATTCTATATTTCGTAATTAATTCTTAACCAACTGACTGAAACAGTTTTATATCCAGGAGAAGCAGCCATCTTCCCAAATGGCTGCAGAACGTCCCAAAAATCAGTTCATTCTCATGAGGAGGAATCGCAGTCAAAAGAACGATTATGAAGTGGCAAATGTGTCAGGAAGGAAATTCAGAGTAAAGGATATGGGAAAGGATTATCGGAAGAGCAGATAAGAGGCGGCGAACTAGAGAGGAATGTTCTAGTAAGAAGGAGCGCAGAACGCGGATGAGGTGATGATCGCAACAATTATTACACACGTTTTAAGGTTGTAGGGATTTGGAACCAAAACCCCCAATATGGAGACAGAGAGTAGTGATAGGAGGTATAGTTCAAGAATCTGAGACCATATTACACGGCAGACTGAAGGGGTGATATAGATATGGAGGTGTCGGTGTAATGAAGTGCACGTGGGGGGGACTAAGAGGCCATTACATTGAAGAATAAGAGAAGACCATGGAGGAACTCCGACAGCGATCCATGGATGCGGAAGGGAGAGGAGGAGACTCGTTAAAATGATGTCCAGATTCAAAACTAAAGAGTGGAGTTGTTTGCATTTGAATGGAGGGGACATAGGGAGAGCAGGATACCATCCCTGATGAAGGAAAGCACATCCGTTACCTGCAACAGTGACGAATACGAACATACCAGGAGGAGTGCTACCGCCCACAGCTCCGAAATTACATCGAGGATCCAAGGAAAGTTCAATCAACCCCTGCAAGAACACATCAAACCAAAGCATCCGCCAGAAACACAGGTGAGAAGGAGACCACAGGAGGAAAGGTGAGAGCGGCGGGAGATATTGGCATCTCCTCTTCTGCACATGGAAAAGACATCCTGACCCTTAAATACTCTGCGCTGATCACCGCTGTCCCTGTACCCTCTGAGTATATATTAATGGAGGGCCCCGGCTTGGTCCCCCGCTCTATTAGAGCAGAACACTGGGAATCCGTCCTGAAGGGTGACCCTGCTGTAGATATGGAGTCTAGGTTTAGTGGGCGCAGGATTCGGGTCCATTACCGCACATCAACCCCTTGGTTGCCTTGCTAATTTTAGCCATAACAACCAGTAATATTATTATCCTGTGTATTGGCCGCTTACACACAAGCGAGTTTCTAATCTGTATATAGGCCGGATTTTAGGTACCGGAATCCACTGGCGATGTTCACACGGGCTTATAATGTCCAGCAGTATTTGAAATCCGGTGGCCTAGTTTTGTGGTATCTGCTTCCAAATACACACATTAAAGAGGACCTTTCACCTGGATATCCTTAATCTAATTATTATCCTACCTTATAGTGCGGCCCCCCACTGATGTCTTGGCACTTTTTAAAAAAAAAAAAAAAAAACAGTTTGTCCTCTGTGGTCCCCGTATCTTTTGGCGCCTCATATGCTAATGAGGCGACTCGGTTATAGTAGGCGTGGACTTGTATTTCTCCTGGGCGCGGTTATCTTCTCCCCGCTTGCATCCAATCAGAGCACCCCGCTCTTAACCAGAGAGAAGGAGCTCAAATTCTCGCGAGAACTGTAGCTCCTTCTCCCGCGAGAACTTGAGCTCCTTCTCTCTGGCTAAGAGTGGGGCGCTCTGATTGTATGCGCTCGCAGCCAGGGAGAAGATAACCACGCCCAGGAGAAATACAAGTCCAGGCCTAGTATAACTGAGTCGCCTCATTAGCATATGGGGCGCCAAAAGATACAGGGACCACAACAGACGAACGGGGGGTTCTTTAGAAAAAAAAAAGTGCCAAGACATCAGTGGGGACCGCACTATAAGGTAGGATAATAATTAGATTAAGGATATCTAGGTGAAAGGTCCTCTTTAAGGTCTATGGGAGAGGATAGAAGGAAAACACATATAAATCTGGATGAAATCCTGAAGCAACACTGATGGTCTATCATCCAGAATCCGTGCGTATTCCAAAGCCGGATTACACAAGGATTTCCACATGTGAAGGCAGTCTTGGTCGGACATCACTTTATTTTGTGATGAATGTGGCCGTGTGAGGTTGTTAGTGGACCAGGAATGGTCCCTGAGAGTGGTCCACACGGCCCCCCCGGTGGTGGAAGGACACGGCAGACTCGGTTGTTTTCAGATCTGGCCTCACGTGGGGTGGAGAACGTATAGTAACAGGGAAGACCATGTGCAGATGCTCCATGTCTTCTGGAGGCTCCAGATGTTCTCTCTGCAGACATTGCAGCCAAATTCCCTGAGCGACGACACATGGTCTCTGAGTCTCCAAAGATGCCTGTGCAGAGGGAGTGTGAGTGTGAAGAGACTTGCCATGGTCTGTAAGAGATTGTGCAGGGGTAGTCTCTCAGATGTACAACAGGTATGAAATGATCAGAACCTGGAACCTGAACCAAGTCACCCAGACTCTGGGGTTCCTGTCGTAGGGGTGACCAACATAGATGCATGTGTTAGCAATGTTTTTCTCCTAGAGGTAATGGCAGGTGAAGATGAGGAGCCTCTAACAGGACCAGAGTTGTCTGATTTGGAGGTATCCCGCAACAACTTTGGTACTGCACAACTGCAGGATCCCACTCTGGAACGTGCCAGAGAAAATGTTGATGCAATAAATGGTGTGTCACAGCACCCATGAGCTAAGCAGGTGTTTCCCCACATGGCTGTCAACCAGGAGTTATTACCTATGGTTGACAGAGTTTAGGTGAAGAATTAATTGTACTCCAGGCTTATCGCTAGACGGTGCTGGAGCTAGCACATGACCATGGGTGGGCACCTAGGAGCTAAGAAAGCACTGGATTGCATCCTGCAGTGCTTTTATTGGCCAGGGGTATTCCGCCAAGTAAAGAGGTATTGTGAATCTTGTCCAGAGTGTCAAATGCATGCTCTTATGTCACATTTTAGGAGTCCACTGATACTTTTTCACATCATACAGATACCCTTTGAAAGGATTTTCATGGATTTGGTAGGTCCTTTGGTTAAGTCCACAGGGCATATCCTGGTAGTCATGGATTACACTACCTGGTATCCTGAAGCCATCCCACTGCAGCACACGTTGGCAAAGTTAATTGCAAAAGAGATGTTCGCCATATTTTGCCAAGTGGGAATACCCAAGGAGATCCTCACGGATCAGAGTACCCCGTTTATGTCAGAAGTCACCAAGCTCTTTAATATCAGTTGCGCACATCTATGTACCATCCTCAGACAGGACTCGCAGAGTGATTTAACAAAACTCTAAAAAGTATGCTAAAAAAAGTGGTAAATAAGGATGGGATGGACTGGAATGTTCTCTTGGGATATTTCATGTTTGCAGTCCTTGAGGTACTGCAAGCTTCCACCGGGTTTTCGCCATTCGAGTTAGTTTATGGTAGACATCCCAGGGGTCTGCTGGACATCGCTAAAGAAACTTGGGAGTAAGAACCCACTCCCCACAGAAGTCTCATATAGCATATTTCAGGTATGCAGGACAGGGTGGCGGCCGTTATGCCATAGTCAAACAGCATATGGAGGAGGCCCAAAAGGCTCAAAGTCGGGTTTACAATAGGTCGGCCAAGGTAAGGACCTTTTAAACCTGGTGATCGAATACTTGTGCTGGTGCATATGGTAGAAAGTAAATTTCTGGCCAAGTGGCAGGGACCGTATGAGGTGTTTAGAGCAAATAGGGGAAGTGAACTGCAAGGTACATCAGCTCGGTAAGAGAAGCCCAAGCAGATATACCATGTAAATGTACTAAAAGCATGGAAAGAGGTCTCCGGCTGATCTGCCTTCTCTACTACCCCCACAGGCTAAGTTTAAGCCCGCAGCAGCTGAGGTGAAGATACCTTCTCTAAAAGACAACAGCAAGAGGCTAAAGAGCTTGTGGGTTAGAATGCGTACATGTTCTCTGAGTTACCCAGATAGACATCTGTGGTCAAACATGACATTGTCACTGAGCCACAGGTGATAGTTCGGGGGGGAATGTTAGAAAGTGAAGGGAATGCTCTAGGAAAACAGGGGTGCTCTATCCAGGGGACAGAATCAAAGAGGTGCACTACCCAGGGGACAGAATCACAGGGGTGCACTGCCTGGGGACTGATGCTGGACCAACCAAGGTAAGTGTGTGCCAGGGGGCGCCATAGCATTGATCTGGCAGTTGGGTCCTCATCTAGAGAGGGCTTGTTTTGTATTAGTGGTCGGACGCCTGAGGGGTTTATTAACGCTGTTTATATTTTATTTGAAAGTGTGAATAACAACCTGTTTTTGGACTTTAACCTGTTGGTGCCCCTGTCTCACTGCATCGCTACCACCTTCCAACCACAGCAACTCCGATCAGTACCCTCAAAGTGTTATAAAGGATTTGAAGGTCTAATCGCACATCCAGGTTTTTGTTGCGGTTTTGTGAGCCAAAGCTACAAGTGGATTCAAAAAGAATGGGAAGTATACAGGACAGGCTTATACGAGCATTCATTTTGGACATTTTGCACTTTAGGAATTTTAATGGATTTTCTGTTGTACATTATGTGGCTGTACCATGTGATAAATGTACTTTATATCGGAGCAGCATAAAGTCAGAAATAATACATTGGTGATACATGTATTATTTGGTTATATGAGACTGTTTCAAAAGGATCAGAGGGCCTCCTAACACGTCGTGCCCTCTGTAGTCCAGCACGCCGGGTGCCCTGTAGTCCAGCACGCCGGGTCCTCTGTAGTCCAGGACACTGGGTGCCCTATAGTCTGGTCCCTTTTTTGTTATTTTTAAATACACTTATACAATTTCCTTTTGGATCCTCTTCTGGCTTTTGCAAAAAAACTAAAAATAAAAACAATATTTGTTTCCAGCATAATAAAAAAAAATCCTAGTAATAAATCTGAAGGAAATATTATGTTATCTCCAGATTATAAAGAAGAAGATAAAGATATCAAGCAGCACTCTTCAAGAGAAGAACTCATTACCTGTAATGTACATCCGGGACTTCACAGTACAGATCCATCATATAATTCTCCTAATCATGAGGAACCTTCTCCTGACCAATCACAGATTTTCACTACAAGTACCAGGGAGAAAGGGGGTAAAAGGTATGAATGTGAGGAATGTGGAAAACACTTTACAAAAAAATTAGGTCTTTTAAAACACAGACGAATTCACACAGGACAGAAGCCGCATTCATGTTCAGAATGTGGGAGATGTTTTATTCAGAAATCAGATCTTGTAAAACATGAGAGAATTCACACAGGGGAGAAGCCATATGCATGTTCAGAATGTGGGAAATGTTTTATTCAGAAATCAGATCTTGTAAAACATGAGCGAATTCATACAGGAGAGAAGCCATATGCATGTTCTAAATGTGGGAAATGTTTTACAAATAAATCAAATCTTATTATACATGAGAGAAGTCACACAGAAGAGAAGCCATATTCATGTTCAGAATGTGGAAAACGCTTTAAAGATAAAACACATTTTGCAAAACATAAGAGAATTCACACAGGAGAAAGGTCACATTCGTGTTCAGAGTGTGGGAAATGTTTTACCGATAAAACACATTTTGCAAAACATAAAAGAATTCACACAGGAGAGAAGCCATATTCGTGTTCAGAGTGTGGGAAATGTTTCACCGAAAAATCAAGTCTAGTTATACATTACAGAATTCACACAGGACAGAAGCCATATTCATGTTCAGAGTGTGAGAAATGTTTTACAAATAAATCTAATCTAATTACACATCAGAGAATTCACACAGGAGAGAAGCCATATTCATGTGCAGAATGTGGGAAATGCTTTACAAGTAAACCAAATCTTGTTAGACATGGGAGAAGTCACACAGGAGAAAAGCCATATTCATGTTCAGATTGTGGCAAATGTTTTACAAAGAAATCATATCTTGTTTGTCATGAGAGAAGTCACTCAGGGGTGAAACCATATACATGTTCAGAATGTGGCAAATGTTTTACTAATCAATCAAGTCTACTTATACATCAGAGAATTCACACAGGAGAGAATACGTTTTCATGTTCAGAATGTGGGAAATGCTTTACAAATAAATCATATCTTAGTAAACATGAGAGAATTCACATAAGAGAGAGGCCATATTCTTGTTCAGAGTGTGGAAAATGCTTTACCGAAAAATCTAATCTTGTTAGACATCAGAGAATTCACACAGGAGAGAAGCCATATTCATGTTCACAATGTGGGAAATGTTTTATAGAAAAAATCAAACTCCATTATCATATGAGAATTCACACAGGGGAGACGCTGTATACATGTCCGATATGTGGGAAAAGTTTTACAAATAAATCTGTTCTTGTTCGACATGAGAGAAGTCACATGAGACAGAAGCCATTTTGATCTTTTGTATGAGAACCCTGGGGGCATTTATCGTGTGGAATTTTTACAGTCCATATTGTATTAGCCTGTGTTGCCATAATTTGTACCAAATATATTAAAAGTTGTATGTTCTTTGAAAAATTTGGTTTATTTTTTTGTCTAACACTTCTGTCTTGAACCGTTACTCCACTTTCTATGCCACCCCATTACTGAGTAAGATTGTGACAGTGTTTGCAACTTCTTAACCTCTTAAGGACACATGACATACCGGTACGTCATGATGTCCTGGTACTTAACCACCTCCGGACCGCCTAACGCAGGATCGCGTTCCAGAGGTGGCAGCGCTGCGCAGAGTCACGCATATACGCGTCATCTCGCGAGACGCGAGATTTCCTGTGAACGCGGAAGGTAAGCGAGTGGATCTCCAGCCTGCCAGCGGCGATCGTTCGCTGGCAGGCTGGAGATGTGATTTTTTTAACCCCTAACAGGTATATTAGACGCTGTTTTGATAACAGCGTCTAATATACCTGCTACGTGGTCCCTTTTGTTTGGATCGACCACCAGAGGACACAGGTAGCTCAGTAAAGTAGCACCAAGCACCACTACACCCCCCCCCGTCACTTATTAACCCCTTATTAGCCCCTGATCACCCCATATAGACTCCCTGATCACCCCCCTGTCATTGATCACACCCCTGTCATTGATCACCCCCCTGTAAGGCTCTATTCAGACGTCCGTATGATTTTTACGGATCCACTGATACATGGATCGGATCTGCAAAACACATACGGACGTCTGAATGGAGCCTTACAGGGGGGTGATCAATGACGGGGGTGATCACCCCATATAGACTCCCTGATCACCCCCCTGTCATTGATCACCCCCCTGTAAGGCTGCATTCAGATGTCCGTATGTTTTTTTACGGATACATGGATCGGATCCGCAAAACACATACGGACATCTGAATGGAGCCTTATAGGGGGGTGATCAATGACAGGGGGGTGATCACCCCATATAGACTCCCTGATCACCGCCCTGTCATTGATCACCCCCCTGTCATTGATCACCCCCTTGTAAGGCTCCATTCAGACGTCCATATGATTTTTATGGATCCACTGATACATGGATCGGATCCGCAAAACACATACGGACATCTGAATGGAGCCTGACAGGGGGGTGATCACCCCATATAGACTTCCTGATCACCCCCCCTGTCATTGATCACCCCCCTGTAAGGCTGCATTCAGATGTCCGTATGTTTTTTACGGATCCAGGAATACATGGATCTGATCCGCAAAACACATACGGACATCTGAATGGAGCCTGACAGGGGGGTGATCAATGACAGGGGGGTGATCACCCCATATAGACTCCCTGATCACCCCCCTGTCATTGATCACCCCCCTGTAAGGCTCCATTCAGACATTTTTTTGGCCCAAGTTAGAGGAAATTTTTTTTTTTTTTCTTACAAAATCTCATATTCCACTAACTTGTGTCAAAAAATAAAATCTCACATGAACTTACTATACCCCTCACGGAATCCAAATGTGTAAAATTTTTTAGACATTTATATTCCAGACTTCTCACGCTTTAGGGCCCCTAGAATGCCACGGCAGTATATACCCCACATGTGACCCCATTTCGGAAAGAAGACACCCCAAGGTATTCACTGAGGGGCATATTGAGTCCATGAAAGATTGAAATTTTTGTCCCAAGTTAGCGGAAAGGAAGACTTTGTGAGAAAAAAAAAATCTATTTCCGCTAACTTGTGCCAAAAAAAAAATATTTCTATGAACTCGCCATGCCCCTCATTGAATACCTTGGGGTATCTTCTTTCCAAAATGGGGTCACATGTGGGGTATTTATACTGCCCTGGCATTTTAGGGGCCCTAAAGCGTGAGAAGAAGTCTGGGATCCAAATGTCTAAAAATGCCCTCATAAAAGGAATGTGGGCCCCTTTGCGCATCTAGGCTGCAAAAAAGTGTCACATGTCTGGTATCGCCGTACTCAGGAGAAGTTGGGCAATGTGTTTTGGGGTGTCATTTTACATATACCCATGCTGGGTGAGATAAATATCTTGGTCAAATGCCAACTTTGTATAAAAAATGGGAAAAGTTGTCTTTTGCCAAGATATTTATCTCACCCAGCATGGGTATATGTAAAAAGACACCCCAAAACACATTTCCCAACTTCTCCTGAATACGGCGATACCACATGTGTGACAATTTTTTGCAGCCTAGGTGGGCAAAGGGGCCCACATTCCAAAGAGCATTTTTCGGATTTCACAGGTCATTTACCTACTTACCACAC
Source organism: Bufo bufo (assembly GCF_905171765.1). Lineage (NCBI taxonomy): Eukaryota > Metazoa > Chordata > Amphibia > Anura > Bufonidae > Bufo > Bufo bufo. Next base: position 2,444,380 of record NC_053392.1, read on the forward strand.
ATTAGGGCCCCTAGAATGCCAGGGCAGTATAACTACCCCACAAGTGACCCCATTTTGGAAAGAAGACACCCCAAGGTATTCCGTGAGGGGCATGGCGAGTTCCTAGAATTTTTTATTTTTTGTCACAAGTTAGCGGAAAATGATGATTTTTATTTTTTTTCTTACAAAGTCTCATATTCCACTAAATTGTGACAAAAAATAAAAACTTCCATGAACTCACTATGCCCATCACGAAATACCTGGGGGTGTCTTCTTTCCAAAATGGGGTCACTTGTGGGGTAGTTATACTGCCCTGGCATTTTAGGGGCCGAATGCGTGAGAAGTGGTTTGAAATCAAAATCTGTAAAAAATGGCCAGTGAAATCTGAAAGGTGCTCTTTGGAATGTGATGGGCATAGTGAGTTCATGGAAGTTTTTATTTTTTGTCACAAGTTAGTGGAATATGAGACTTTGTAAGAAAAAAAAAATCATCATTTTCCGCTAACTTGTGACAAAAAATAAAAAGTTCTATGAACTCACTATGCCCATCAGCGAATACCTTAGGGTGTCTACTTTCCGAAATGGGGTCATTTGTGGGGTGTTTGTACTGTCTGGGCATTGTAGAACCTCAGGAAACATGACAGGTGCTCAGAAAGTCAGAGCTGCTTCAAAAAGCGGAAATTCACATTTTTGTACCATAGTTTGTAAACGCTATAACTTTTACCCAAACCATTTTTTTTTTACCCAAATATTTTTTTTTTATCAAAGACATGTAGAACAATAAATTTTGAGAAAAATTTATATATGGATGTCGTTTTTTTTTGCAAAATTTTACAACTGAAAGTGAAAAATGTCATTTTTTGGCAAAAAAATAGTTACATTTCGATTAATAACAAAAAAAGTTAAAATGTCAGCAGCAACAAAATACCACCAAATGAAAGCTCTATTAGTGAGAAGAAAAGGAGGTAAAATTCATTTGGGTGGTAAGTTGCATGACCGAGCAATAAACAGTGAAAGTAGGGTAGGTCAGAAGTGTAAAAAGTGGCCTGGTCATTAAGGGTGTTTAAGCTAGGGGGGCTGAAGTGGTTAAGGACACATGACGTACCGGTACGTCATGTATGGTTCCGATCACTGCTGCCGGGCGGGCGGTGATCGGAACCCGGTGCCTGCTCAAATCTTTGAGCAGGCACCTAGGCTAAATGCGCCGGGGGGTCCTGTGACCCCCCCCCCCTCCTCATGTCGGCGATCGCAGAAATCCGCAGGTCAATTCAGACCTGCGGTTTTCTGCGTTTCCGGGTTATTCGGGTCTCTAAAGACCCGATAACCCCGAACAGGATGGTGATGTGACTTCACCCCACCAATCACCATCCAGCGATCCTGAGTGGTGATGGTGACATCACCACTCAGGATCGCCTCTGATTGGTCTGTGGGCGGGACGGCGGCAGATTCAAAAGATGCAGGCGCTCCTCTCCTCCTCCTTTTGTGTTCCGGAGCCGGAGGAGAGAGGAGCTGCCTGCACGTCGTCAGTCCGTACCATCGTCGCCCCATCTGTGCCACCCAGGACCCGATCTGTGCCCCAGCACCCCCCATCTGAACAGCAGGTACATAGGGAAAGCATAGGGAAAGTTTGGGTTAGGCAGGGAAAAAAAAGGGAAAGTTAGTTTGTTCAACTTTGATTACATCACCCTAAGTTAGGGTGTCTGGGGTCCACAGCACAGTTGTGTGACCCTAGACCCCCCAGGGGTGCTGCCGCTTGCCCCCCCCCCCACTTTTTTGGGGTGCAGGATTTTTTTATATTTTTTTTGTGTACGCTGACTGTGGCCATTACTCTTAGCGTCCGGCCACTGTTAGCGCATCGCACACCCCACCGCTGATCAACTTCGGACGGTTGATCAGCGGTTTTGAATTTTTTTTTCACATTTTTGGGCCTTTTTTTAGTTATTTTTTTATTTTTTTCTGTTAGTTTTAGGGTGAGTTTGTGAACACCCGTGCCCCCACACACACGCACACAAAATAAAGATTTCCACACACGCACATATACACGCAGACACACACTCCCCTATGGCCCGCCGGACGTTCTCGGCCGAGGAGGCATACGCCTAGCTTGCCTCTGACTCCGAGAGTCCCAGTGAGGATGAGTATGACCCCACATTCCTGTTGTCATCCGCGTCCTCCTCATCATCCAGCGATGATGATGAGCCCCCAAGGCGGCAGAGACGGAGCCAGGCGGAGCAAGGGGATTGCCATGTTAGGGACCCTGTGGCCCAGCCTGGTACGAGCAGCTCTGGGGCTCGTACTGGTTTCCCGGCCCACCAGTTAAATCCCCCGGAGTACCCTGCCGGTGAACTAGTCTGGTGTAGCCCAGAGCAATACGAGCCCGTGATTCCTGATTTTGTAGGCCAATCAGGAATCCAGATTTCCACAGTGGGCTACACTGAATATGACTTTTTTTGTCATTTTTTCAGTGACCCACTGGTAAATCTGATGGTGGAGCAGACGAATCTGTACGCCCAACAGTACGTTGCTCAACACCTGGGCTTCTTTTTTGGCCAGGCCTGGTGGCTGGACGCCGGTCAATGCAGCCGAAATGAGGACATTTTGGGGCCTCGTGCTGCATATGGGCCTGGTCAAGAAACCCAGTGTCAGGCATTACTGGAGTGGGGACGTCCTATACCAGACCCCACTTTACAGTACGGCCATGACACGCTCCCGGTTTGAGGCCATCCGGAAATGTCTGCATTATTCCGATAATGCAGCATGTCCCCCCCGAGGTGATCCTACCCATGACCGTCTGTATAAGATACGGCCGGTCATCGATTACTTGGGGGCCAAATTCATGGAGGCCTTTGTACCTGAAAGGGAGGTCGCGGTTGATGAGTCTCTCATTGCGTTCAAGGGGAGACTCATTTTCCGCCAGTATGTGCCCTCCAAGTGGGCGAGGTATGGCGTGAAGCTATACAAAATTTGTGAGAGTACCTCAGGGTACACTTACAAATTTCGTATATACGAGGGGCGAGATTCCCGGATTCAACCCCCAGAATGTCCCCCCACTCTGGGTGTTACCGGGAAACTTGTGTGGGACCTTATGTACCCACTGCTAGATAAGGGTTACCACCTGTACGTGGATAACTTTTATACCAGTATCCCCTTGTTCCAGTCCCTTGCCACCAGATCCACGTCCGCTTGTGGGACCGTGCGGAAAAATCAACGTGGCCTCCCTGCCCTCCCCTCCCCCTCCAGGTACCTATCCCCAGGGGTGAGACCCGTGCCCTTACCACTGGAAACCTGTTGCTGGTCAGGTATAAGGACAAGAGGGATGTCCTTATCCTGTTCACAATTCATGGTAACGGCATCACCCCTGTCCCTGTGCGAGGTACCGCGGCAATGGTCCTCAAGCCCGATTGTATCGTCGACTACAATCGGTATATGGGAGGAGTTGATCTCTTTGATCAAGTCCTCAAGCCATATAAAGCCATGCGCAAAACCCGGGCATGGTACAAACAAGTTGCGGTCTACTTGGTACAGGTTGCCTTGTACAACTCTTTTGTACTATCCCGAAGCGCTGGCAGCACAGGGACATTCCTCCAGTTCTATGAGGCAGTCCTCAAGGCCCTGATCTTTTCGGACCGGGAAAGAGCAGGCCGGAGTACCTCGGGAACTGGAGGCGCCCGGATCGTCCCTGGCCAACATTTTCCAGGTGTGGTCCCCCATACTGGAAAGAAGGGACGAACCCAAAAAAGGTGCAGAGTGTGTCACAGGAGGGGGATACGGAAGGACACCACAACTCAATGTGACACGTGCCCCGATCATCTGGGCCTCTGCATTATTGGTTGCTTCAGGGAGTATCACACTTCCATGGAGTACTAAATTTATATCCCAATTTAGCACTGACATCGGATAAAAAAAACTGGTTCTCAGACTTGAGACACCCAAAAAAACTAAAATAATTTATTAAAAGTAGACATATTAGGTATTGCCGCGTCGGTAATAATCTCCTCTATAAAAATACCCCATGACCCAACCCCCCAGATTAACACGGTCAAAAAAAAAAAAGGTGCAAAAAAAGATTTTTTTTGTCACCTTACATAACAAAAAGTTTAATAGCAAGCGATCAAAAAGTCATATAGCCCCCAAAATAGTGCCAATAAAACCGTCCGCTCGTCCCGCAAAAAATGAGCCCCCACATAAGATAATCGGATAAAAAAAATAAAAAAATGACACTTAGACTTTAGAGATACAAAAAAACATTTTTTGTATCAAAAAGGATAATATAGTCAAAAAAATAAATAATTGTAAAAAAAAGTAGACTTATTAGGTATCGCCGCGTCTGTAAGAATCACCTCTATAAAAATATCCCATGACCTAACCCCCCAGATTAACACGGTTAAAAAAAAAAAAACGGTCCCAAAAACGCTATTTTTGTCACTTTTCCATTTCAATCCGTTTTTTCCGGTAACAAAACAGGGGTTAACAACCAAACAAAAGTTAATATTTATTACCCTGATACTGCAGTTTACAGAAATGCCACATTTGTGGTTGTAAACTGCTGTATCAGTAAAAGGGAGGCCGCAAAAGGAAAGGACCGACATGGTTTCTGGAAGGCCGATTTTGATGGCCTTTTTTATTGACACAATGTCCCTTTTGATGCCCCCCTGATGCCCCCCTAGAGTAAAAACTCCCTAAAAGTGACCCCATCTCAGAAACTACACCCCTCAAGGTATTCAAAACTGATTATACAAACTTTATTAACCCTTTAGGTGTTCCTCAACAGTTAATGGCAAATGGAGATGAAATTTCAGAATTTCAATTTTTGGTAACCTTGCCAAATGTACCCTAAAAATAGTCCCCCAAAAAATGCCACCTTATCCCGTAGTTTCCAAAATGGGGTCACTTTTAGGGAGTTTCTACTCCAGGGGTGCATCAGGGGGGTTGAAACAGGACACGGTGTAAATAAACCGGTCCATAAAAATCAGCCCTCCAAAAACCAAACGGCGCACCTTTCACTCTACGCCCCGCTGTGTGGCCGTACAGTAGTTTACGGACACATATTGGGTGTTTCTGTAAACGGCAGAGTCAGGGCAATAAAGATACAGTCTTGTTTGGCTGTTAACCCTTGCTTTGTTAGTGGAAAAAATTGGTTAAAATGGAAAATAAGGCAAAAAAATGAAATTTACAAATTTCATCCCCATTTGCCAATAACTCTTGTGCAACACCTAAAGAGTTAACGACGTATGTAAAATCAGTTTTGAATACCTTGAGGGGTGTAGTTTCTTAGATGGGGTCACTTTTAGGGAGTTTCTACTCCAGGGGTGCATCAGGGGGGTTGAAACAGGACACGGTGTAAATAAACCGGTCCATAAAAATCAGCCCTCCAAAAACCAAACGGCGCACCTTTCAATCTACACCCCGCTGTGTGGCCGTACAGTAGTTTACGGCCACATATTGGGTGTTTCTGTAAATGGCAGAGTCAGGGCAATAAAGATACAGTCTTGTTTGACTGTTAACCCTTGCTTTGTTAGTGGAAAAAATGGGTTAAAATTGAAAATTAGACAAAAAAAAAAGAAATTCTCAAATTTCATCCTCATTTGCCAATAACTCTTGTGCAACACCTAAAGGGTTAACAACGTATGTAAAATCAGTTTTGAATACCTTGAGGGGTGTAGTTTCTTAGATGGGGTCACTTTTGGGTGGTTTCTATTATGTAAGCCTCGCAAAGTGACTTCAGACCTGAACTGGTCCCTAAAAATTGGGTTTTTGTAAATTTCTGAAAAATTTCAAGATTTGCTTCTAAACTTCTAAGCCTTGTAACATCCCCAAAAAATAAAATATTGATCCCAAAACAATTCAAACATGTAGACATATGGGGAATGTAAAGTCATCACAATTTTTGGGGGTATTACTATGTATTACAGAAGTAGAGAAACTGAAACTTTGAAATTTGCAAATTTTTCCAAATGTTTGGTAGATTAGGTATTATTTTCTGCAAAAAAAAATTTTTTTTTTACTTCATTTTACCAGTGTCATGAAGTACAATATGTGACGAAAAAACTATCTCAGAACGGCCTGGATAAGGGCTCTTTCACACTTGCGTTCTTGTCTTCCGGCATAGAGTTCCGTCGTCGGGGCTCTATGCCGGAAGAATCCTGATCAGGATTATCCTAATGCATTCTGAATGGAGAGAAATCCGTTCAGGATGCATCAGGATGTCTTCAGTTCCGGAACGGAACGTTTTTTGGCCGGAGAAAATACCGCAGCATGCTGCGCTTTTTGCTCCGGCCAAAAATCCGGAACACTTGCCGCAAGGCCGGATCCGGAATTAATGCCCATTGAAAGGCATTGATCCGGATCCGGCCTTAAGCTAAACGTCGTTTCGGCGCATTACCGGATCCGACATTTAGCTTTTTCAGAGTGGTTACCATGGCTGCCAAGACGCTAAAGTCCTGACAGCCATGGTAAGTGTAGCGGGGAGCAGGGGAGCAGCATACTTACCGTCCGTGCGGCTCCCGGGCGCTCCAGAGTGACGTCAGGGCGCCCCAAGCGCATGGATCATGTGATCACATGGATCACGTCATCCATGCGCATGGGGCGCTCTGACGTCACTCTGGAGCGCCCCGGGAGCCGCACGGACTGTAAGTATACCGCTCCCCCGCTCCCCACTACTACTATGGCAACCAGGACTTTAATAGCGTCCTGGGTGCCATAGTAACACTGAACGCATTTGGAAGACGGTTCCGTCTTCAAATGCTTTCAGTACACTTGCGTTTTTCCGGATCCGGCGTGTAATTCCGGCAAGTGGAGTACACGCCGGATCCGGACAACGCAAGTGTGAAAGAGGCCTAAGTCAAAGCGTTTTAAAGTTATCAGCACTTAAAGTGACAGTGGTCAGATTTGCAAAAAATGGCCTGGTCCTTAAGGTGAAATAAGGCTGTGTCCCTAAGGGGTTAAAGAGTAGTTTGCAGATGTATTTATTATATTTCCTAAACATGATTGTGGGAGCAGCCCCATGGGCCATAGACACACCAGTCAGGAGGGGACCTCATTGACTTCTATGGGAGAGTTTTCTGGGCATGCTCTGTAACCTGTGCAGAGGTCATTGTACAGGCAGGGGTGTAGATAAACTGTGATAGCATCTATTGTGACTGGTGGATCCTGTCTTATCTATACACAGGGGTGATATCATTACAGGCAGGATTAGAATGACAGATAAGCAGATAACCGCAAATGCAAATTAAGTCACATTTATTGGATAACTAAAGGCTAATCCATATAACAAAAGCAGGAATAAAAGGAATCTCTTCACATCTTTCCATATTTTACTCACATGATAGGAAGTATCTGAAAATAAACAGAAGAGAGAAGAAAGTTCTGAAAATGAAAAGATAGAGGAATGTTATAAATAAATAAGTCTGTTATGTTCGCTACCTTCAATAGAGATGCCATACATGCCTTTTCTGTATTTCTGTGCTATGTGGTCTTTTGTTTTTTGTTTTTTTTTTGTATTTTTTTTAATTTTTTGTATTTTTTACTTAATAAAATAAATGTGGAATGTCATTATAGAAGAAGAGCAACTATAGACAAAAAACGCATTAGAAATGCATCAAAACCGCAATGTGTTTTATACATATGATTTGGACAGTAATAGAAAATTTACAGTTAATAATTAAAGAAAGATCACATTATTATTCCTTACAATAATATATGACACAGTTTGCCTCAAAAATATGGATAAATATGGAGATAAAACAATATTGAAGAGAGAACAAATCCAGTGGGGGTTTTAGATGGGATCGGAAAGTGGGTATATAAGTGGGAAGGACTTTGCAACAATTATGGCCACTGGAGAAGAAGTTAGCATAACTTCGAAACGCGTCTAAAACATTGGCAATAACGTGCAAAAACTTAAGACCCACTAAAACAACCCACTGACCTATTGATGAAAAAAACTTTTACAGCAGTCTGTCTATAACAAAACTTGGAAGGGACCATTAAATCTTTGTTTAGAGCACAGATCATACAGCCTTGTACTAACCCAGTCTCAGCCCAGTTCATCAGTCCATGGTCACTTAACACTTCATTACATCTAACACACCAAATCTCCAAACTGAAGGTGCTTCAACATCTTAGCACATCCGTCTAACGCTGATTGGTCCTTTACACATTCAGCTCTACTACATGCTGGAACATGTATTTTTGGCTATTTTACTTTTGCTGGATCTGATTGTCTACGCTCTTCTATGGTTTGCAGAACAAATGAAAAGCCTCACCAGAGCTACAATACAGAGAAGACCTGGAGTCTCACCTACAGAGAGCTCCTTCTAGTTGCCGAACCCATTGTCCACAATTCCTGTAACTCCCAGGACATTTAGCAACAGTTCAAAACAGGGTTTAAGGTACCAAATGTCTCACCTACTGAGCCAGACCTAAATCTCCCCAGGCACACGGCACTTGCAGGGAGATTTTATTCTAAGGCAATCTTAATACAGATTATCCCTCTGTCCTGCCCAGACAATTCTCTGCAATGCCCCATACTGGCACAGGAGCGGTTACCAACTTACCCCTGAATGCACCCTCACTACCAGCAGAGCCCATGTCCACCGCCACGAACTTCCCAGTACAGATATTGCTACTTGCAAGAGGCCTAACAAGTCCTTGACTGACACCTTTGGACAACAGATTTGAGACATCCCAGGTCCTCTCCTCCAAAGGACAGTCTTATGGAATAGGTGCAGGACTTATCAAACAAGCATGGCTGTCAATAACCTTACCTCTGATCAAACACAATCTTTACATTAAACATATCACAATTACCACAATTTCAGTTATCACATTCATGGAAAGATGTAATAGACTGAAAATCTATACCTATCTGACAGAGGTTCGGTGGGAAATCCTAGTGGGGGGTCACATACCCATCTGGAAGTCCCTTCTAAGGATATCTGAGGTGAGCAATAAAGTTGTAACTTACCTGGGTTTTGGATGTCAGACATCTGTGAAGTCACTCCGGATAGTCGGGTTTCGGCACACCACTGTACTGTCAGGGAAATCACCTCAATGCTGAGGCTTAGGCTTCCCAGTCTGCCCGACGGTTTCCAAGTAGATGTCGACTTAAGGCACAGACACGGTGAGATTCAAAGAGATGAAGGCACAGACACGGTGAGATTCAAAGAGATGAAGACATAGACACGGTGAGATTCAAAGAGATGAAGGCACAGACACGGTGAGATTCAAAGAGATGAAGACACAGACACGGTGAGATTCAAAGAGATGAAGACACAGACACGGTGAGATTCAAAGAGATGAAAGCACAGACACGGTGAGATTCAAAGAGATGAAGACACAGACACGGTGAGATTCAAAGAGATGAAGGCACAGACACGGTGAGATTCAAAGAGATGAAGACACAGACACGGTGAGATTCAAAGAGATTAAGACACAGACACAGTGAGATTCAGAGATGAAGACACAGACACGGTGAGATTCAAAGAGATGAAGGCACAGACACGGTGAGATTCAAAGAGATGAAGGCACAAAAACTGTGAGATTCAAAGAGATGAAGACACAGACAGGGTGAGATTCAAAGAGATGAAGGCACAGACATGGTGAGATTCAAAGAGATGAAGGCACAGACATGGTGAGATTGAGAGATGAAGGCACAGACACTGTGAGATTCAGAGATGAAGGCACAGACACGGTGAGATTCAGAGATGAAGGCACAGACACGGTGAGATTCAGAGATGAAGGCACAGACACGGTGAGATTCAGAGATGAAGGCACAGACACGGTGAGATTCAGAGATGAAGGCACAGACACGGTGAGATTCAGAGATGAAGGCACAGACACTGAGATTCAAAGAGATGAAGGCACAGACATGGTGAGATTCAAAGAGATGGAGGCAAAGACACGGTGAGATTCAGAGATGAAGGCACAGACACAGTGAGATTCAGAGATGAAGGCACAGACACAGTGAGATTCAGAGATAAAGGCACAGACACGGTGAGATTCAAAGAGATGAAGGCACAGACACGGTGAGATTCAGAGATGAAGGCACAGACACAGTGAGATTCAGAGATGAAGGCACAGACACGGTGAGATTCAGAGATGAAGGCACAGACACGGTGAGATTCCGAGATGAAGGCACAGACACGGTGAGATTCAGAGATGAAGGCACAGACACGGTGAGATTCAGAGATGAAGGCACAGACATGGTGAGATTTAGAGATGAAGGCACAGACACGGTGAGATTCAGAGATGAAGGCACAGACACGGTGAGATTCAGAGATGAAGGCACAGACATGGTGAGATTCAGAGATGAAGGCACAGACACGGTGAGATTCAGAGATGCAGGCACAGACACGGTGAGATTCAAAGAGATGAAAGCACAGACACGGTGATATTCAAAGAGATGAAAGCACAGACACGGTGAGATTCAAAGAGATGAAGGCACAGACACGGTGAGATTCAAAGAGATGAAGACACAGACACAGTGAGATTCAAAGAGATGAAGGCACAGAAACTGTGAGATTCAAAGAGATGAAGACACAGACAGGGTGAGATTCAAAGAGATGAAGGCACAGACATGGTGAGATTCAAAGAGATGAAAGCACAGACACGGTGAGATTCAGAGATGAAGGCACAGACACGGTGAGATTCAGAGATGAAGGCACAGACACGGTGAGATTCAGAGATGAAGGCACAGACACGGTGAGATTCAGAGATGAAGGCACAGACACGGTGAGATTCAGAGATGAAGGCACAGACACGGTGAGATTCAGAGATGAAGGCACAGACATGGTGAGATTCAGAGATGAAGGCACAGACACGGTGAGATTCAGAGATGAAGGCACAGACACTGAGATTCAAAGAGATGAAGGCACAGACATGGTGAGATTCAAAGAGATGGAGGCAAAGACATGGTGAGATTCAGAGATCAAGGCACAGACACAGTGAGATTCAGAGATCAAGGCACAGACACAGTGAGATTCTGTCACGACTGTGACTGATCCAGACAGGTCTGGGAGGAGAAGGTCGCAGCGACTTGCTACTCGCGATAGCTTGTGAGTTTGCTCCGTGGTTCAGGGTATGTCATCTGGGTTTTGCCTTGTGAACCTTTTTGTCCTGACTGGGAGTTTGTAGGCATCCTTCTCAGGTGAGTCCTGTCTGCCACTCCCAGCTACTATATTAGTTTCACTTTCACTTGCAGTCATTGCCAGATATAGTCCTTACTTCCAGTGCTACTCTGACCTTGGAAGGAGATCGTTTGATGGTGTTGCTGTGGAGCTCTTGTCCGGCGTGGACTGTCGTGTTTGGGATCGCCTTCTCTGCTCGTGACTGGATAAGTCTATCTCTGCTGTTGTTTGTTTGTTGCTGTCTTCCCCTGTTGTTTTCCTAGACGTGAGTGATGGTGACTAGCGCTCCCATCGGCCTTTCCCCAGTCCAGTCTTGTTAGGGCGACTGAGGGTTTAGGCATCATGCTCGCCGCACGGGTTCACACCCCGTCTAGGGTATCAGGGCAGACAGGTGCCAGCTTAGGGTTAGTCTGGGGTGGCCATTCTATTTCCCATCCGTAGATAAGGGTCCCCCTTCCCCTCTGTCTGGTGCGACACGACTGCTGCTGGGATAGCGGTCGTGACAGTATATCTGGCCTTTTAAAAAAAAAAAAAAAAAAGTGACATTTCTTTTTTTTTTTTTTTTTTTTTTGTTGCTTGCTGTTTTGCTTTGTATTTTGTCTGTTCCACTATGGATCCGGTTTCGGTTTTGGCGAAACATTTACAGGGGTTGTCCCTTGAAGTGGCAGGATTAAAAGCAACAGTGCTGCAGCAGCAATCCTTGGGTTCCACCGTTGCTACGGGAAACCAAGGTACTCCTGAGCCAAAAGTGGCTTTACCTGATAGGTTCTCGGGAGGGAGAGACCAATTTGTAACCTTCAGAGAAGCTTGCAAATTGTTCTTCAGGTTACGCCCTAGATCCTCCGGCGGTTAAGAACAACGGGTGGGCATTGTAATTTCTCTCCTGCAAGGAGATCCGCAGGCTTGGGCTTTCTCCCTACCATCAGACTCTCCGGCCTTACGATCAGTGGAGGAGTTTTTTGAAGCCCTGGGTCTCGTATATGATGACCCGGACAGGGTCTCACTGGCTGAGTCTAAGCTACGTAGACTTCGGCAAGAGAACCGGTCTGCTGAACTATATTGTTCCGAATTCCGTAGGTGGGCTACTGATACGTTATGGAACGACTCGGCCCTTAGGAGTCAGTTCTGCCAGGGGTTGTCTGAAAAATTAAAAGACGCGCTGGCGGTATACGAGGTCCCTGGGTCTCTTGAGGCTGCTATGTCTCTGTCCATAAGAATCGACAGACGACTCAGGGAGAGACTAATAAATTTTACGGAGGCCTCTATAGGGCAGGGATCGGTCTGTTATGGTCCAGTCGAACCAATGCAAATAGGGGGCGCCACTAGACGGGTGAATCCTCCCAAGTTCCGCCGTAGGTCAGAGGTTTGTTTTCGTTGTGGGGGGAGGGGTCATTTTGTAAAGGTTTGTCCCTCAGAACCCAAGAGACCACAAACAAAGGAGCCGCCGGAAAACTAGAGTCCCCAGATTGTGCGGAAGAGAACAGTCTGGGCGTATTCGTTTCCTCCATACGCATGTCTCAGTTTTTGTTGTCCGCTACCGTTGAGGCGGGCAATTAAACTGAGATCTGTTCCGTCTTTTTGGACAGTGGGGCGGGGGTCAACTTGGTGGATTCACGGTTTGCTCAGGCTCTGGGTTTTACTCCGGAACCGGTATGCAGAACTATTCCTGTGTTTGCCATCGACTCCTCCCCTCTTACTCAGAGAGAATTAACTCAGATCATCCATAATATCCATCTGCAGGTAGGGGACCTCCATAAAGAGCATATCTCTTGTTATGTCCTGGACGGTCTTCCGGCTCCTTTGGTATTGGGGCTTCCCTGGCTGGTGACTCACAATCCAGTGGTGGATTGGCAGGCCGGGGAGATTGTGGAGTGGAGTGAACATTGTAAGGACAACTGCTTGAGTAGTAGGTGCTCTACACTCTCTGTAACATCTTTACCTGCCTTTCTGTCAGATTTTATGGATGTGTTCTCTGAGAAGGGTTGTCAGGGGTTACCACCTCATCGTCCATATGATTGCCCGATTAATCTATTACCTGGGGCAAAACTACCTAAAACCCGGTTATACAATCTTTCTGGCCCGGAGAGGAAGGCTATGAAAGATTATATTTCGGAGAGTTTGGCTAAGAGACACATCAGACCCTCTTCTTCACCTGTGGCTGCAGGGTTCTTTTTCGTTAAAAAGAAAGATAGGGGCCTACGTCCTTGCCTGGATTTCCGGGAATTAAACCGGATAACTATCCGAGATCTCTATCCTCTTCCTCTCATTCCCGACCTCTTTAATCAGGTTGCTGGTGCTAAATGGTTCTCCAAAATGGATCTCAGAGGAGCCTATAACCTGGTTCGCATCAAAGAGGGGGATGAGTGGAAGACGGCTTTTAATACTCCGGAAGGGCATTATGAAAATCTGGTCATGCCATTTGGTCTTACTAATGCGCCTGCGGTATTCCAACATTTTGTCAACGATATTTTTAGTCACCTTATCAGGAGATTTGTTGTGATATATCTTGATGACATCCTGGTCTATTCCCCGGATCTGGATACACATAAGATCCATGTGAGACAAGTGCTGCAGATATTAAGGGCCAACAAATTGTTTGCTAAGTTAGAAAAATGTGTGTTCGCCGTAAAAGAACTGCCATTTTTTGGGGTATGTGTTGTCAGATTCAGGTTTCCGCATGGATCCAGAGAAAGTCTGGGCGATTATAGACTGGGATCTGCCTGAGAACCTGAAGGCATTGCAACGCTTCCTGGGGTTTGCCAATTTTTATAGAAAGTTTATAAAGAACTATTCCTTGGTGGTCAAACCACTGACGGACATGACCCGAAAGGGATCCGATATTTCCAAATGGTCACATGCAGCCAAAACTGCCTTTGCATCTCTGAAGGAGAGATTCACCTCGGCCCCTATTCTCGTACAGCCAGATGTCTCGCTTCCTTTTATTGTAGAGGTTGACACATCAGAGGTGGGGGTGGGAGCGGTACTATCTCAGGGCCCGTCCCCTGGTGAATGGCGTCCGTGTGCTTTCTTTTCGAAGAAATTGTCTACTGCAGAAAGGAACTATGATATTGGCAACAGGGAACTTCTGGCTATTAAGTTGGCTTTTAGGGAGTGGCGTCATTTTTTGGAGGGGGCGGTTCATCCCGTCACGGTGATTACTGATCACAAAAACTTATTATATCTGGAGTCTGCTAAACGTCTCACCCCTAGACAGGCTCGGTGGTCGTTATTTTTTACTAGGTTTAATTTTGTAATAACCTATCGCCCGGGGGCAAAAAATACTAAGGCGGATGCATTGTCTCAAAGTTTTCCTGGAGGGGGTGATGTTGAGGTACCAGAGCCCATTTTGCAAAAGGGGGTGGTGGTCTCTGCATTACACTCAGGTTTGGAGGGGAGGGTGTTGGAAGCTCAGGGGGACGCCCCGGCCTCCTGCCCCTCGGGTAAACTGTTTGTGCCAGAAAATTTACGACTGGAGATACTAAAAGAACACCATAACTCCACACTGGCAGGACACCCAGGTAGTAGGGCAACCTCTGAGTTAGTGTCTCGTCGGTTCTGGTGGCCTAAATGGCGCCAGGAGGTGTTGAATTTTGTGTCTGCATGTGCTACCTGTGCTCGTTCTAAGGTAGATCATACTCGTCCGGCAGGGCGTCTTTTACCTCTGGCCATCCCCAACAGGCCTTGGACGCACCTGTCAATGGATTTCATTACGGATCTACCAGTATCAGCGGTGAAGACTGTTATTCTTGTAGTTGTTGACAGATTCAGTAAAATGGTGCACTTTATTGCTCTTGCCGCATTGCCTAATGCTAACACACTGGCTCAGGTTTTTATTGACCACATCGTGAAGCCTTACGGGGTCCCTTCCGATATTGTTTCGGATCGTGGTACCCAATTCGTTTCTAAATTTTGGAAAGCTTTTTGTTCTCGTTTAGGGGTTCATCTGTCGTTTTCTTCATCTTTCCATCCACAGTCCAACGGTCAGACTGAACGTACCAATCAAAACCTAGAGACATATTTGAGATGCTTTGTTTCCGAAAATCAGGAGGAATGGTCATCTTATTTACCGTTAGCCGAGTTTGCCATTAATAATCGTCGTCAAGAATCCGCCGATAAGTCACCATTTTTTGGTGCGTATGGTTTCCATCCTCAGTTTTGTACGTTTAGTGAGGGAGGGCCGTCTGGGATTCCCGAGGAGGAACGATTTGCGTCTTCACTTTCTTCAGTGTGGCAGAGTGTGCAAGAAAGTTTGAAGAGAATTAGTGGTAGATACAAACGTGCGGCTGATAGGAAGCGCTCTGAAGGTCCAGACCTTGGGGTGAATGACTTGGTGTGGTTGTCTACCAGAAATATCAAGTTGAAGGTTCCCTCGTGGAAATTAGGTCCGAGATTTATTGGTCCTTATAGGGTAATTAAGATCATTAACCCGGTGACTTTTCGTCTGGAGCTACCTCAGACTCTAAGGATCCATAATGTCTTCCACAGATCTCTGCTTAAGAGATATGTAGAACCTCCTGAACCATTGCCACTACCGCCTCCACCGGTGGTTGTTGATGGCAGTCTTGAGTTTCAGGTAGAAAAGATTGTTGATTCACGATATGTTCGCCGCTCTCTTCAGTACCTGGTGCACTGGAAAGGTTATGGTTCCGAAGAGAGAATGTGGGTTCCAGCATCAGAGATAAAAGCGGACAGACTCATTCGGGCTTTTCATAGCTCCCATCCAGAGAGGCCTGGTCTTGAGGGTCCAGGGGCCCCTCGTAGAAAGGGGGGTACTGTCACGACTGTGACTGATCCAGACAGGTCTGGGAGGAGAAGGTCGCAGCGACTTGCTACTCGCGATAGCTTGTGAGTTTGCTCCGTGGTTCAGGGTATGTTATCTGGGTTTTGCCTTGTGAACCCTTTTGTCCTGACTGGGAGTTTGTAGGCATCCTTCTCAGGTGAGTCCTGTCTGCCACTCCCAGCTACTATATTAGTTTCACTTTCACTTGCAGTCATTGCCAGATATAGTCCTTACTTCCAGTGCTACTCTGACCTTGGAAGGAGATCGTTTGATGGTGTTGCTGTGGAGCTCTTGTCCGGCGTGGACTGTCGTGTTTGGGATCGCCTTCTCTGCTCGTGACTGGATAAGTCTATCTCTGCTGTTGTTTGTTTGTTGCTGTCTTCCCCTGTTGTTTTCCTAGACGTGAGTGATGGTGACTAGCGCTCCCATCGGCCTTTCCCCAGTCCAGTCTTGTTAGGGCGACTGAGGGTTTAGGCATCCTGCTCGCCGCACGGGTTCACACCCCGTCTAGGGTATCAGGGCAGACAGGTGCCAGCTTAGGGTTAGTCTGGGGTGGCCATTCTATTTCCCATCCGTAGATAAGGGTCCCCCTTCCCCTCTGTCTGGTGCGACACGACTGCTGCTGGGATAGCGGTCGTGACAGATTCAGAGATAAAGGCACAGACACGGTGAGATTCAAAGAGATGAAGGCACAGACACGGTGAGATTCAGAGATGAAGGCACAGACACAGTGAGATTCAGAGATGAAGGCACAGACACCTTAGTCCACTTGATCGCGCAGCCCGGCATCTCCTTCTGTCTCCTTTGCTGAACAGGACCTGTGGTGAGCATCAATTACAGGTAAAGGACCTGTGGTGACGTCACTCCGGTCATCACATGATCCATCACCATGGTAAAAGATCATGTGATGGACCATGTGATGACCGGAGTGACGTCACCAAAGGTCCTTTACCTGTAATTAATGCTCACCACAGGTCCTGTTCAGCAAAGGAGACAGAAGGAGATGCCGGGCCGCGATCAAGTGGACTAAGGTGAGTTAAATTATTTTTTATTTTTTTTAACCCCTCCAGCGCTAGTTTACTATGCATTCTGTATTCAGAATGCTATTATTTTCCCTTATAACCATGTTATAAGGGAAAATAATAATGATCGGGTCTCCATCCCGATCGTCTCCTAGAAACCGTGCGTGAAAATTGCACCGCATGCGCACTTGCTTGCGGATGCTTGCGATTTTCACGCAACCCCATTTACTTCTATGGGGCCTGCGTTGCGTGAAAAACGCAGAATATAGAGCATGCTGCGATTTTCACGCAACGCACAAGTGATGCGTGAAAATCACTGCTCATCTGAACAGCCCCATTGAAATGAATGGGTCGGGATTCAGTGCGGGTGCAATACGTTCACCTATCGCATTGCACCCGCGCGGAAATCAGCCTAACGCTCCGACTTCTAAGGGGCTGATCCCTTCTTCTGCGCTGGGCCTCCTGCAGATATGACAGCAGCTATAGATCCTGGCGTCTGGCCGATATCCTCTAGGACATTGGGATATGGAGTAGACGCTGCCTCCCATGTGTCCAATGTCCAACGCCCCTGGGATGACGACCCTGAAGACCCCAGGACACCTCTCTGATGGACCCCAGTAACTACGGTAAACAGGCAGTCCAATCACCACCATCCTTCTCACTCACTTATCTCACCACATGCTTCACACATTATAGGAGAAGGTAGAAGAGGGGAGGACTACAACCCCCAGCAAGTCCAGGAAGTCATGTGATCTCAGAGGACATTACAGGAGGAGGTAGAAGAGGACTACAACTCCCAGCAAGTCCAGGATGTCATGTGATCTCAGAGGACATTACAGGAGGAGGTAGAAGACGAGAGAACTACAACTCCCAGCAAGTCCAGGACGTTATTATGTGATTCCAGAGGACATTACAGGAGGAGGTAGAAGAAGAGAGTACTACAACTCCCAGCATGCCCAGCCCGTTATTATGTGATTCCAGAGGACATTACAGGAGGAGGTAGAAGAAGAGAGTACTACAACTCCCAGCATGTCCAGGATGTCATGTGATATCAGAGGACATTACAGGAGGAGGTAGAAGAGGAGAGGACTACAACTCCCAGCATGTCCAGCCTGTTATTATCTGATACAGTCCTGACCAAAAGTTTAAGACCACTTGAAAAATGGCAAACAATCCTATGTATCATGGTTGGATCTTAACAAGGTTCCAAGTAGAGCTTCAACATGCAACAAGAAGAAATGGGAGGGAGACAAAACATTTTTTGAGCATTCAATTTAATGAAAACAACGAATAAACTGAAACCGGCTGTTTTTCAGCTGATCAAAAGTTTAGAACCACACCTCCAAAAAAAAACTAGCCCCTCCTTCCCCCCCCAATACAGATATCCAACTTCCAAACATGAACTCAGTAATGAGTAGCTCCGCCGTTACTGTTTCGGCATGCTTGATGCAAGCGTTTCCATGAGGTGAGTGGGAGCATTTCTCCAAGTGGTGAAGACGGCCGCACGAAGGCCATCTACTGTCTGGAACTGGTGTCCATTTTTGTAAACTTCCCTTGCCATCCATCCCCAAAGGTTCTCAATTGGATTTAGATCAGGGGAACACGCAGGATGGGCCAAAAGAGTGATGTTATTCTCCTGGAAGAAGTCCCTTGTCCTGCGGGCATTGTGTACTGTAGCGTTGTCCTGTTACCACACAGACGAGGGCCCTCAGCCATGAGGAATGCTCTCTGGAACATCTGGACATAGCCAGCGGCCGTTTGACGCCCCTGCACTTCCTGAAGCTCCATTGTTCCACTTAATGAAAAAGCACCCCAGACCATTATGGCGCCCCCTCCACTGTGGCGCGTAGAAAACATCTCAGATGGGATCTGCTTGTCATGCCAGTAACGTTGGAAACCATCAGGACCATCAAGGTTAAATCTTTTCTCATCAGAGAATAAAACTTTCTTCCACCTTTGAATGTCCCATGTTTGGTGCTCTCTTGCAAAGTCCTAACGAGCAGTTCTGTGGAGTTCAAGGAGACGAGGTCTTTGAAGACGTTTTTTGTTTTTGAAGCCCTTCAGTCTCAGATGCCGTCTGATGGTTATGGGGCTGCAGTCAGCACCAGTAAGGGCCTTAATTTGGGTCGAGGATCGCCCAGTGTCTTGACGGACAGCCAATTGGATCCTCCGGCTCATGACATTTTTTGGGGTCTTCCACTTGACTTTTTTGTTCCATAACCCTCAGGATCATGAATTTATGAAATTCCAAATGACTGTCTTACTGCGTCCCACCTCAGCAGCGATGGCGGCTGTGAGAGACCCTGCTTATGCAGTTCAACAACCCGACCACCTTCAAAAAGGGAGAGTTTTTTTGCCTTTGCCATCACAACGTGCGACTACCTGACAGAGAATGACAATGAATCCACATCTTTCCACAGATTTGGCCTTTTAAAGGCATGTGGTCCTAAAATTTGGATCAGCAGAAAAACAGCCTGTTTCAGTTTGACTGCAGACAACTGACCCACCACATTCAACACCTGTCACCTGGTGAACCAATAAAACACCAAACCAGTTTTTTTGTGGGTGAAGGGTCGGTCACAGCTTTATTTCAAATCTCTCTTTTTTTTCTTTATTTTAAATTGATAAACACCAACCATTGTTCCGTATGGCCATAGGCCGCTCCCCGGAGTGTGAGAAGCGCTATGCCCGTGGGCAAGTCCGCCTTCTCCTCCGTTATCCTTAACATTCGACCTTCAGCTGTGACTTATACATAAAGTAAAACAGGGAACCTGAAGCAAACAGTTCACAAACAACAATAAAACGGGAGGGAAAAGCTCCCTGATGAGTGATCCAGGATCAAAGAGACCAAGCCAGGGGGGACCCTCCTTTTTATTAACTCTGAGGGGAGGGGAAAGACCTACCAACTGAGCTCTAAGGAAAAGGGGGGGAGGAGCAGCTAACTACACTAGAACTCTCAGCTACTGACACCCTCTGTCCACTGTAATAAGGTAGCTGCAGGCGACAGGGGATTTAACTCCCAAGCGCCCAGGTCCAAAACGCCTACGCGACCTGCTGTGGCGTTAGGTAAATCGTTGTTTTCAATTAATTGAATGCTTAAAAAATGTTATTGGTATTATGTGATATCAGAGGACATTATGGGGGAGGTAGAAGAGGAGAGGACTACAACTCCTAGTATTTCTCTGGCTTTTTACGACTTTACTATTCATCTTTACAAATCTCCGCCCTTTTCTGTTACATGATTTCCCACTACTTCTTTCCTCTGCTAACCCCACCCCCTCCTGATCACATAATGGTGATGTCATCACAGGTCCTACATCACCACTTCTCCCCACTGCTGAGCTCCGCCCTCCTGATCACATGATGGTGACATCATCACAGGTCCTACATCACCACTTCTCCCCACTGCTGAGCTCCGCCCCTCCTGATCACATGGCAGTGACGTCATCCCAGGTCCTGCAGCTCTTGCAGTGCACAGATACAGAGCAGGTCCTGGTCAGGGTCTCTCTTCTTCTCTCCAGAATCCCCCTTTATCCCCGGGGTCTCTCCTTGTCCTGGAGCATCTCCTCCAGCTCCTCCACCAAGGATGGACAAGAAGGAGATCAGCAGAAGAATATTAGACCTCACCTTGGAGATCATCTCCCTGCTGAGCGGAGAGGTAAACCTTTCTAGATTTCTCTCCTCTTTATTGTATTCTGGAGAATCCATCATAGGAAGTGATAGGAAGAGGCTCCTGGAGAACGGCCTCCAGACCTTCCAAGGGACGGAGAAGCTGAAGATCGGCCACCGCGGAGCCATGAGGAGGGAAGTAGGCAGGTTGTCCCCAGTGTGGCCTGGAGGGAGGATTTCTACCACTAGTCTGACATCTAGATGATACTAGAAGAAGGAGGCCTCCACTACGTCTAGAGGAAAGAAGGCTTCTCCACAACATAGAGGAGGAGTCTTTACTGTAAGAGCAGGGGGACTATGGAGCTCTCTGCCAGAGGAAGGGGGATGGGGGATTCTCTAGAAGAGTCCAGAAGGGGCTGGAGGGGAAGGATATTCCAGCTTCTAGGGACTAGATTACTGGAGATGGGGCCATGATCCCGGGAGGGATTCTGAGGGGAGATCTGGAGTCAATGTCTCTCTCCATCCACAGGATTACACCCTAGTGAAGAAGACATCGGGGAGGACTCCCATCATCCAGGAGTCAGGAGGGTGGACCCCCATCACAGAGCCTCCCCCCCTGATACATGAGCAGAAGATCCTAGAACTCACCCACAAGATGATGGAGTTGCTGACTGGAGAGGTGACCCTGCTGGGAATACTGGGAGATTCTCCAGTAACAACACAGGAAGGGTCTGTAAGGTGTCAGGATGTGGCGGTGTGTTTCTCCATGGAGGAGTGGCAGTATATAGAAGGACAGGAGGATCTGTACGAGGAGGCCATGATGGAGGAGCCTCGGCCTTTGACATCTTCAGGTGAGAGGAGACCTTCCTGATGATAGAGGTGTAAGGGTCCCTTGGATACTACTCACATCATCTCATATATAATATAGTCTGTGTGTTATCTCCTATAGGTCCTGACTCCAGGAGGAGAAGTCCCCCCGAGGGATGTCCCCGTCCTCTGTATTCCCAGGACTGTCCAGAGGAGAAGCCCCCAGAGAACCATCAGGTAGATGGAGCTGAAGTCTCCCCAGAATCTGACCAGAAAGGGATTGAACCAAAGATCATTTTACATTTCTCTTCTTTAGGATGAAAATCTGATGGATATTAAGGCTGAGGTTAAAGATGAAGAAGAAGAGGAGACGGATTTATGGGGCGATCAGCAGGGTAAGGAGGGGGCTGTCATGGGTCACCTGGATACTACTCCCATCATCTCATCATCACATGTAATAATATCTCCTGTCCCTGTGTGTTTCCTACAGATGGACTCGTAGAAGGAAATCCACCCGAGAGATGTCCCCGTCCTCTGTATTCCCAGGACTGTCCAGAGGAGAAGCTCCCAGAGAACCATCAGGTAGATAGAGCTGAGCCCTATACACATCTATATAGGGGGCTCCTGCAGTCATAGAGGGGTCATAGATGGTGGGGGTCTCTTATGTGGATCTGTTAGATTTCCCACCTGTCTGCTGTATTGTCCTGAATTGTTACAGATGACAAATCAGGGGGAAGATGTGACTGATATTAAAGTGGAGGATGAAGAAGAGCGGATGATGGGCGATCCCCCGTGTAAGAGTGAGGTGGAGGAGGACATTCCAGTCCATGTGACCACAGGTATGGAATAGTGAATGGAGGAAGGGAATTGGGAGGCTTCTTCAGGTGAGGCTCCACCTCAGAGCTGCAGTAAAGTAGCACTCCGGGCAGTGACCCCTGTGTTATGTGCAGGAGCGAAGGGAGATGTGACTGCACATAGACATCCTCTCCAGGATCTTCTCTCCATCCTCTCATGGTCCAGGCTGGACACTCGGCTTAGTATCAGGTCTTGGGGGGCACTTAGAAGCCTCGGAGCAAGAGCCTGCTAGTGCCAATAGTGCGGACACAGAGGTCGGTGAGCGCTTCTGTCAGTGTCTTCGGTGACTCCATCACTGTATATGCTCCTCTCCTCCTCCAGTCTCTGTACCTCCCTCCTGACTATCTTCTCTACTGACTCCGTTCCCTCACATCTCCTCAAGTCTCTGTACCTCTTTCCTCACTACCTTCTCTACTGACCCCATTCCTTCACACCTCCTCCAGTCTCTGTACCTCTCTCCTGACTACCTTCTCTCACTGACCCCATTCCCTCACACCTCCTCCAGTCTCTGTACCTCTCTCCTGACTACCTTCTGTACTGACCCCATTCCCCCACACCTCCTCCAGTCTCTGTATCTCTCACCTGACTACCTTCTCTACTGACCCCATTCCCTCACCTCCTCCAGTCTCTGTACCTCTCTCCTGACTACCTTCTCTACTGACCCCATTCCCTCACACCTCCTCCAGTCTCTGTACCTCTCTCCTGACTACCTTTTCTACTGACCCCATTCCCTCTCACCTCCTCCAGTCTCTCTCTATGGCTGTCACTACTTCTCAAAAAATATTGAACCTCTCTCCCTGATTCCTTCTTCACCTCCTTCATGTATCCTGGCATTACCCTATTACTAAAAATATCAGTTAACCCATTCTGTGCAACTAACTACCAACTTGTCTCTAATCTCCCCTTCATGTCAAAACTCCTGAAGCACTTGGTCTATTCTTGCCTCAATCTCTCTGTTAAGGCCTGTTTCACACCTGCAGTAAAGAGATGCGTCCGGCTGTTCAGCAGGGAATCTCTCTGCATTCTGGCATTGATGGAAGCAACCCCATCGCCGTCTGGCTTCATTCGCTATAATAGGGACCGACAGCCAGACAGATACCGCCGTACAAATCACAGTGAACTCCATGACAAATACAGATCACGTTGTTCTGACCTATATTCTACCATTAAAACATGCCCTTAAAGTCGTACCTGGAAGGAAGAACTTAGATGTCTCCTTTCTGCTGAATCTAGTTATGTCTTTGGTCATATCCAAAATCTTGTGTTCCAGCCTTTTTGGAATGAAATAAATTTATCAACTTCATGGTTTGAACAGAAAATCATGAAATCTATTTTTAATCCTTTCAGGAACTCCCAATAAGAATTCTGAAGGAAACGTCATGTTATCACTAGATCATAAAGAAGAAAATCAGGACAACATGCAGCGTTCTTCGGGAGAAAACCTCATTACACTGATCGGATATCCAGGACCTCACAGTGCAGATCTATCATACAATCCTCCTAATAATGAAGAACCTTCTCCTGACCAATCTCAGATTGTAACCACAAGTACCGGGCAGAAAGGAAGTAAAAGGTTTCATTGTGAAGAATGTGGAAAACTGTTTACAAGAAGCTCAGCTATTTCTGTGCACAGAAGAATTCACACAGGAGAAAAGCCGTATTCATGTTCAGAATGTGGGAAATGCTTTTGCCAGAAATCCAATCTTGTAAAACATGAGAGAATTCACACAGGAGAGAAGCCATATTCATGTTTAGTATGTGGGAAATGTTTCGCAGACAAATCAAGTCTCCTTTTACATCAGAGAATTCACACAGGGCTGAAGCCATACTCATGCTTCGAATGTGGGAAATGTTTTACTCAGAAATCCCATCTTATTATACATAAGAGAAGTCACACAGGAGAGAAACCACATACCTGTTCAGAGTGTGGGAAATGTTTCACAGACATATCAAGTCTCCTTAAACACCAGAGAATTCACACAGGGCTGAAGCCATACTCATGCTTCGAATGTGAGAAATGTTTTACTCAGAAATCCCATCTTATTATACATAAGAGAAGTCACACAGGAGAGAAGCCACATTCCTGTTCAGAGTGTGGGAAATGTTTCACAGACATATCAAGTCTCCTTAAACACCAGAGAATTCACACAGGGCTGAAGCCATACTCATGCTTCGAATGTGAGAAATGTTTTACTCAGAAATCCCATCTTATTATACATAAGAGAAGCCACACAGGAGAGAAGCCACATTCCTGTTCAGAGTGTGGGAAATGTTTCACAGACAAATCAAGTCTCCTTATACATCAGAGAATTCACACAGAGCTAAAGCCATATTCATGCTCAGAATTTGGAAAATGCTTTCTAGATAAATCAGATCTTCTTAAACATGAGAGAATTCATACAGGAGAGAAGCCGTATTCATGTTCACATTGTGAGAAATCTTTTACAAAAAAATCAAATCTTATAATACACCAGAGAATTCACACAGGAGAGAAGCCATATTCATGTTCAGAATGTGGGAAATGTTTTATAGAAAAAGCTAAACTTCTTTGTCATCAGAAAATTCACACAAAAGAGAAGCCGTATTAATATTGTATATTAGAACAATGATTGTAAATAAATGTAAGACGACATTGGGGGTTTTACTTTACACATGAGGCCGTTATAGTTGTGTCCCCTCCACAGAACAGGGTTTAGGCCTCTTTCACACGTGCTTTGTTTTCTGGTATTGAGATCTGTTCAGGATGCATCAGAATGTCTTCCGTTCCGGCAGCATTCCGCTTTGTCAGCGGACACAAACCTGCTGCAAGATGCGGTTTTGTGTCCGGTCATAAAAACGGATCCAGCACTGAAAACAATGTAAGTCAATGGTGGCGGATCCGTTTTTTTCACCCATTGACTTTTAACGTATTTAGTGATGATTTAATTTTTTTCCGTTTTGATTTCACACAACCGCATCCTAATGGAAGCGACGCAGCCTGACCTGCAAAATCAAAATGCATCTGTCTAATTCCAGTATTGAGATCCTCTGCCGCAAGTGTGAAAGTAGCCTTACATGAAGTTTTCCTGACACATCTGCACAATCATCCCCATCATCTGCTGCTCTATGTTATGTGTGACACATCCGCACAGTCACCCCCATCATCTGCTCTGTACATTCTGTGTGACACAGCCGCACAGTCACCCCCATTATCTGCTCTCTACATTATGTGTGACACAGCCGCACAGTCACCCCCATCATCTGCTCTGTACATTATGTGTGACACAGCCGCACAGTCACCCCCATCATCTGCTCTGTACATTATGTGTGACACAGCCGCACAGTCACCCCCATCATCTGCTCTGTACATTATGTGTGACACAGCCGCACAGTCACCCCCATCATCTGCTCTGTATATTATGTGTGACACAGCCGCACAGTCACCCCATCATCTGCTCTGTACATTATGTGTGACACAGCCGCACAGTCACCCCCATCATCTGCCCTGTACATTGTGTGTGACACAGCCGCACAGTCACCCCCATCATCTGCTCTGTACATTATGTGTGACACAGCCGCACAGTCACCCCCATCATCTGCTCTGTACATTATGTGTG
Organism: Bufo bufo; assembly: GCF_905171765.1. Lineage (NCBI taxonomy): Eukaryota > Metazoa > Chordata > Amphibia > Anura > Bufonidae > Bufo > Bufo bufo. Next base: position 2,470,153 of record NC_053392.1, read on the forward strand.
ACACAGCCGCACAGTCACCCCCATCATCTGCTCTGTACATTATGTGTGACACAGCCGCACAGTCACCCCCATCATCTGCCCTGTACATTGTGTGTGACACAGCTGCACAGTCACCCCCATCATCTGCTCTGTACATTATGTGTGACACAGCCGCACAGTCACCCCCATCATCTGCTCTGTACATTATGTGTGACACAGCCGCACAGTTACCCCCATCATCTGCTCTGTACATTATGTGTGACACAGCCGCACAGTCACCCCCATCATCTGCTCTGTACATTATGTGTGACACATCCGCACAGTCACCCCCATCATCTGCTCTGTACATTATGTGTGACACAGCTGCACAGTCACCCCCATCATCTGCTCTGTACATTGTGTGAGACAGCCGCACAGTCACCTCCATCAGCTGCTCTGTACATTATATATGACACAGCCGCACAGTCACCCCCATCATCTGCTCTGTACATTATGTGTGACACAGCCGCACAGTCACCCCCATCATCTGCTCTATGTTATGTGTGACACAGCCGCACAGTCACCCCCATCATCTGCTCTGTACATTATGTGTGACACAGCCGCACAGTCACCCCCATCATCTGCTCTGTACATTATGTGTGACACAGCCGCACAGTCACCCCCATCATCTGCTCTATGTTATGTGTGACACAGCCGCACAGTCACCCCCATCATCTGCTCTGTACATTATGTGTGACACAGCCGCACAGTCACCCCCATCATCTGCTCTGTACATTATGTGTGACACAGCCGCACAGTCACCCCCATCATCTGCTCTGTACATTATGTGTGACACAGCCGCACAGTCACCCCCATCATCTGCTCTGTACATTATGTGTGACACAGCCGCACAGTCACCCCATCATCTGCTCTGTACATTATGTGTGACACAGCCGCACAGTCACCCCCATCATCTGCTCTGTACATTATGTGTGACACAGCCGCACAGTCACCCCCATCATCTGCTCTGTACATTATGTGTGACACATCTGCACAGTCACCCCCATCATCTGCTCTGTACATTATGTGTGACACAGCCGCACAGTCACCCCCATCATCTGCTCTCTACATTATGTGTGACACAGCCGCACTGTCACCCCCATCATCTGCTCTCTACATTATGTGTGACACAGCCGAACAGTCACCCCCATCATCTGCTCTGTACATTATGTGTGACACATCCGCACAGTCACCCCCATCATCTGCTCTGTACATTATGTGTGACACATCCGCACAGTCACCCCCATTATCTGCTCTCTACATTATGTGTGACACAGCCGCACAGTCACCCCCATCATCTGCTCTGTACATTATGTGTGACACAGCCGCACAGTCACCCCCATCATCTGCTCTGTACATTATGTGTGACACAGCCGCACAGTCACCCCATCATCTGCTCTGTACATTATGTGTGACACAGCCGCACAGTCACCCCCATCATCTGCTCTCTACATTATGTGTGACACAGCCGCACAGTCACCCCCATCATCTGCTCTGTACATTGTGTGACACAGCCGCACTGTCACCCCCATCATCTTCTCTGTACATTATGTGTGACACAGCCGCACAGTCACCCCCATCATCTGCTCTGTACATTATGTGTGACACAGCCGCACAGTCACCCCCATCATCTGCTCTGTACATTATGTGTGACACAGCCGCACAGTCACCCCCATCATCTGCTCTGTACATTATGTGTGACACAGCTGCACAGTCACCCCCATCATCTGCTCTGTACATTATGTGTGACACAGCCGCACAGTCACCCCCATCATCTGCTCTGTATATTATGTGTGACACAGCCGCACAGTCACCCCCATCATCTGCTCTGTACATTATGTGTGACACAGCCGCACAGTCACCCCCATCATCTGCTCTCTACATTATGTGTGACACAGCCGCACAGTCACCCCCATCATCTGCTCTGTACATTGTGTGTGACAACGCCGCACAGTCACCCCCATCATCTGCTCTGTACATTATGTGTGACACAGCCGCACAGTCACCCCCATCATCTGCTCTGTACATTATGTGTGACACATCCGCACAGTCACCCTCATCATCTGCTCTGTACATTATGTGTGACACAGCCGCACAGTCACCCCCATCATCTGCTCTGTACATTATGTGTGACACAGCCGCACAGTCACCCCCATCATCTGCTCTGTACTTTATGTGTGACACAGCCGCACAGTCACCCCCATCATCTGCTCTGTACATTATGTGTGACACAGCCGCACAGTCACCCCCATCATCTGCTCTGTACATTATGTGTGACACAGCCGCACAGTCACCCCCATCATCTGCTCTGTACATTATGTGTGACACAGCCGCACAGTCACCCCCATCATCTGCTCTGTACATTATGTGTGACACAGCCGCACAGTCACCCCCATCATCTGCTCTCTACATTATGTGTGACACAGCCGCACAGTCACCCCCATCATCTGCTCTGTACATTATGTGTGACACAGCCGCACAGTCACCCCCATCATCTGCTCTGTACATTATGTGTGACACAGCCGCACAGTCACCCCCATCATCTGCTCTGTATATTATGTGTGACACAGCCGCACAGTCACCCCCATCATCTGCTCTCTACAATATGTGTGACACATCCGCACAGTCACCCCCATCATCTGCTCTGTACATTATGTGTGACACAGCCGCACAGTCACCCCCATCATCTGCTCTCTACATTATGTGTGACACAGCCGCACAGTTACCCCATCATCTGCTCTGTACATTATGTGTGACACAGCCACACAGTCACCCCCATCATCTGCTCTGTACATTATGTGTGACACAGCCGCACAGTCACCCCCATCATCTGCTCTCTACATTATGTGTGACACATCTGCACAGTCACCCCCATCATCTGCTCTGTACATTATGTGTGACACAGCCGCACAGTCACCCCCATCATCTGCTCTGTACATTATGTGTGACACAGCCGCACAGTCACCCCCATCATCTGCTCTGTACATTATGTGTGACACAGCCGCACAGTCACCCCCATCATCTGCTCTGTACATTATGTGTGACACAGCCGCACAGTCACCCCCATCATCTGCTCTGTACATTCTGTGTGACACAGCCGCACAGTCACCCCCATCATCTGCTCTGTACATTATGTGTGACACATCCGCACAGTCATCCCCATCATCTGCTCTGTACATTATGTGTGACACAGCCGCACAGTTACCCCCATCATCTGCTCTGTACATTATGTGTGACACAGCCGCACAGTCACCCCCATCATCTCTGTACATTGTGTGACACAGCCGCACAGTCATCCCCATCATCTGCTCTGTACATTATGTGTGACACAGCCGCACAGTCACCCCCATCATCTGCTCTGTACATTATGTGTGACACAGCCGCACAGTCACCCCCATCATCTCTGTACATTGTGTGACACAGCCGCACAGTCACCCCCATCATCTGCTCTGTATATTATGTGTGACACAGCCGCACAGTCACCCCCATCATCTGCTCTGTACATTATGTGTGACACAGCCGCACAGTCACCCCCATCATCTGCTCTGTACATTATGTGTGACACAGCTGCACAGTCACCCCCATCATCTGCTCTGTACATTATGTGTGACACAGCCGCACAGTCACCCCCATCATCTGCTCTGTATATTAAGTGTGACACAGCCACACAGTCATCCCCATCATCTGCTCTGTACATTATGTGTGACACAGCCGCACAGTCACCCCCATCATCTGCTCTGTACATTATGTGTGACACAGCCGCACAGTCACCCCCATCATCTGCTCTGTACATTATGTGTGACACATCCGCACAGTCATCCCCATCATCTGCTCTGTACATTATGTGTGACACAGCCGCACAGTCACCCCCATCATCTGCTCTGTACATTATGTGTGACACAGCCGGACAGTCATCCCCATCATCTGCTCTGTACATTATGTGTGACACAGCCGCACAGTCACCCCCATCATCTGCTCTGTACATTATGTGTGACACAGCCGCACAGTCATCCCCATCATCTGCTGTGTACATTATGTGTGACACAGCCGCACAGTCATCCCCATCATCTGCTCTGTACATTGTGTGACACAGCCGCACAGTCACCCCCATCATCTCTGTACATTATGTGTGACACAGCCGCACAGTCACCCCCATCATCTGCTCTGTACATTATGTGTGACACAGCCGCACAGTCACCTCCATCATCTGCTCTGTACATTATGTGTGACACAGCCGCACAGTCACCTCCATCATCTGCTCTGTACATTATGTGTGACACAGCCGCACAGTCATCCCCATCATCTGCTCTGTACATTATGTGTGACACAGCCGCACAGTCATCCCCATCATCTGCTCTGTACATTATGTGTGACACAGCCGCACAGTCATCCCCATCATCTGCTCTGTACATTATATGTGACACAGCTGCACAGTCACCCCCATCATCTGCTCTGTACATTATGTGTGACACAGCCGCACAGTCACCCCCATCATCTGCTCTCTACATTATGTGTGACACAGCCGCACAGTCACCCCCATCATCTGCTCTGTACATTATGTGTGACACAGCCGCACAGTCACCCCCATCATCTGCTCTGTACATTATGTGTGACACAGCCGCACAGTCATCCCCATCATCTGCTCTGTACATTATGTGTGACACAGCCGCACAGTCACCCCCATCATCTGCTCTGTACATTATGTGTGACACAGCCGCACAGTCACCCCCATCATCTGCTCTCTACATTATGTGTGACACAGCCGCACAGTCACCCCCATCATCTGCTCTGTACATTATGTGTGACACAGCCGCACAGTCACCCCCATCATCTGCTCTCTACATTATGTGTGACACAGCCGCACAGTCATCCCCATTATCTGCTCTGTACATTATGTGTGACACATCCGCACAGTTATCCCCATTATCTGCTCTGTACATTATGTGTGACACAGCCGCACAGTCACCCCCATCATCTGCTCTGTACATTATGTGTGACACAGCCGCACAGTCACCCTCATCATCTGCTCTGTACATTATGTGTGACACAGCCGCACAGTCACCCCCATCATCTGCTCTGTACATTATGTGTGACACAGCCGCACAGTCACCCCCATCATCTGCTCTGTACATTATATGTGACACAGCTGCACAGTCACCCCCATCATCTGCTCTGTACATTATGTGTGACACAGCCACACAGTCACCCCCATCATCTGCTCTGTACATTATGTGTGACACAGCCGCACAGTCACCCCCATCATCTGCTCTGTACATTATGTGTGACACAGCTGCACTGTCACCCCCATCATCTGCTCTGTATGTTATGTGTGACACAGCTGCACAGTCACCCCCATCATCTGCTCTCTGTATTATGTGTGACACAGCCGCACAGTCACCCCCATCATCTGCTCTGTACATTATGTGTGACACAGCCGCACAGTCACCCCCATCATCTGCTCTGTACATTATGTGTGACACATCCGCACAGTCACCCCTATCATCTGCTCTGTACATTATGTGTGACACAGCCGCACAGTCACCCCCATCATCTGCTCTGTATGTTATGTGTGACACAGCCGCACAGTCACCCCCATCATCCTGTCATGATATAATTTTTTTAATAAAAGGCTTTTTCTCATGTTTCTTATACTTGAGGTTCGGTGAATTGGGTTTCGTCAGTCTCCCTTTCGGGTACGGCCACAAGAGGTGGATTTTGATGCAGGTTTTTTATTCTGCTGGAAATATATGAGGGGGGCAGATATATTAGATGCAGCACGGAGCGTCTTCCCCGTGCGTTTCCTTCACATGCTTTTTCTCCATGGCATCTAGAGGTAACTACCGCACATGCGATGTACAAAGTACTGCAGTAAACATACCGCGAGCATAGAAAACGTGTGGTGGCTGCTTCCCAAATACAAGTAGCTGTCAAAGACTCCTGTAGTCCATGGATTTGTGCCCTAAAACCTGGATGGGACTGTGCTGTGTGTTTAAAATTAGCACAAATTGCAATAACCCTCCCTGCCTCGTACAATAAAATGTAAAATTAATGTTACAGCAGCGGCTGCGAGGCACCACTGCTCAATTTGCCTCACCCAGCGACCTGGACTCTCCTCACCCGGTGGCCTGGACTCGCCTCACCCAGCGACCTGGACTCGCCTCACCCAGCGACCTGGACTCGCCTCACCCGGTGGCATGGACTCACCTCACCCGGTGGCATGGACTCACCTCACCCGGTGGCATGGACTCTCCTCACCCGGCGGCCTGGACTCGCCTCACCCGGCGGCCTGGACTCGCCTCACCCGGCGGCCTGGACTCGCCTCACCCGGCGGCCTGGACTCGTTTTACCTGGCGGCCTGGACTCGCCTCACCCGGCGGCCTGGACTCGCCTCACCCGGCGGCCTGGACTCGCCTCACCCGGCGGCCTGGACTCGCCTCACCCGGCGGCCTGGACTCGTTTTACCTGGCGGCCTGGACTCGCCTCCCGGCAGGTTCGGCCTCCACCTCTCTGCTGTTACAGGTTGTGCACGGCTTTTTTAAGCTTTTATATTTGTAGTTTTTCAAATACAATGTTAAATAGAAGAAATTACGGAAAACAATTCCAGTCATCCAGTCCCATAATAGATCCTGAAGGGCAAAAGCAACAAAACAGGTCAATAAAAATAGAAATCACATCGGTGCCTTCAACAACAATGAGCCGTATCAATACGAAAAGGATTCAACTTGTTACAACCCACTGATACCACAGCACCACCGCCAGGCGCAGAGGACAAGGCCATTAGGGCCCCCAGATCTGATCAGAACGAAGGTGAAGCTGCATCAATAAGTTTTATCTGTTGAAGGTTAGAAGGTTTCTCGGGGGGTTCCAGTTTATAAGGATGGAATTCCTTGCAGAAAACATCATGAGTAGTGATGAGTGAATCGGTTCATCCTGCGAATGTGGCAATAAAATGTATCCTTTCTGATGAGGGCATATCAAGATGGCTGCCGGTCTCGAATCAGAACCTGAGATTTGCGGCACAGGCTACAATCATAACGTAGTGAAGGATATTCACACGCGCGCCGCCACTCTCAGTAACGCTGCATGTACAAGACTGAAGGCTAAAAATCATATTTTCATTTGGAAAAAATATTGAGCAATTCTGTCACAAAGGGTTAACTGTCTAGCTGTGTGACGGGTACTTTCACTTAACCCTTTGTGCCGGTCATTTAATAACCCTTATCTCTACTAAGAGGTCATGAACGCTAATTTAAAGGGGTTGTCCACTTTCTGGCTACTGTTGACCTATATGTTTGTGGGATGGTTATATGACACTTAGGGCTCATGCACATGAGCGTATTTTCTTTCCCTGTCCGTTCCATTTTTTTTGCGGACTGTATACGGAACCATTCATTTCAATGGGTCCACAAAAAAACAGAAGGTACTCAGTGTGCATTCAGTTTCCGTATGTCCGTATTTCCGCTCTGCAAAAAAATAGAACACGTCCTATTATTGTCCACATTACGGACAAGGATAGTACTGTTCTATTAAGGGCCAGCTGTTCTGTTCCGCAAAATACGGAATGCACACGGACATCATCCGTATTTTTTGCGGACCTCAAAATACATACGGCCGTGTGAACAAGCCCTTACTAATATAGAATTTGTTGAAATTCTGCACCATTTTTTATATTTCATAAGGCATGCTCTTTTAGCTATCCATGCAACGTGCGCCGCCCTCCCCCCCCCCCCAGGGCCCCTATTGCGTCCCAGGTGTAGTAGGAATGCCGAGTGGTGTGGTGCGGCCTATATGATTCTTTATGTGTCACGGTGCTCCTACCTGGATACTGCCGGACCCCAGGCTTTGGCTCCGAAACAATAAAAAGGGGAAGATAATTGAGGGATAAAAGAAAAATCGAGTCCAGACCTTGTATGTGGTTGAACAGCAGCTGGAATTTAGGTTAGACCATTAAAGATAGTAGCAGGGTGTAGGAGTGGTAACACCACTCCGGGGTGTTACATCCAGAGGTTCTGTCCATAAAATGGCTGATTCTGGAGGGTCATGTGACCATGTGATGTCTCCTCCATTCTAATACACCATGTCTGCCATCTCTACTTGTTCTGTTGGGAGTTTAGTGCAGGTACAGTGTATTAGAATGGTGGGGACATCACATGGAGTTGATTTGCCTGGTCACATGACCTTCCATCAGCAGCCATTTTATGGACAGAACCTCAGTATGGACGGCACAAAAGACTTTGTAAACAAGGGAACAAACCATATAAAATATAGAAGATGGCACAGAATTTCAACAAAGGCTATATTAGTAAGTGCCGTATAATCATCTCAGAAACACATTGGTCAACAGTCACCAGAATGAGGACAAGCCCTTTGTGGCGAAACCAACCTCGCCACTGGGTTTTGGAGGGGCCTGGCTACCAGCCTCTTGCCCCAGGATTATGGGCCCTCTCATCAGCCAGGCCTCATTTGTTCACAAAGGACTTGGACTAACTTGAACCCTGGTCTAATTCGGGCCATTTTGGGATGTTAAATGTCTATGTGTATTGAAAAGGGTGGGACATTGTATACGTTGAGTAGGGAGGTCTGTTCCATTGTCTCTCTGTGTGTACTGGCGATGTCCTTTGTCCTGAGAGATAATTGAATTACTTCTCGGTTGTCTCCAGGACAGAGGATATTGTGTATTCGTCTGTCTGTGATGATTGCTACAACCCAGTGTGAGGTAATTCTATCGCGGGCAGAGGGGAGGATTTTGTGTGGGAGTGTCTGAGTGTATTGTACGTGGTTATTGGCTGTTTTTACAAAACCCTGTGGGTGGTAACCTTGTTGGTAGATGTGTATAAATCAAGGCTTGTGTGTTAAAATAAAGAGTTCCTGTTTTTATACCTTCATGAAGTATTGGCTCATGTTTGGGGGATGGGATAACTACACTCTTGGGGATTGCTATATCATAATACTCCCCTGAGTATAAGCTCTTGTAAGAGCTTGTTCCTGGTTCCTGTCTCTGGATTTAGGAGCGGTTCACCCACTGGAGCCTGGAGCCTTGTCATAGGTCCAGGGTGGGTAGGAGACAGCGAGACCTCCACCAAGCTTCGGTGGTTTGTGGGGTCTGCAGTGCTGACGGTGTCAAGTGGAGTGCTTGGAGTCCTCTGGAAGCACTAGGAGCATTCATCGACGGAGGTACCCGGTCGGGGTGCTAGGCGTTCCGTTACACCCTTCAAGCCACATTCTTATCAGTAAGATAAAACTGAGCTATCATAAGTGTTTATAAGGTCAGAGAGCAGAGATAAGGAGCCCGTCTGCTCCCCAGATGACAAGAAATCCACAGGATGCTACTAGAGCATCTCAGCTCTGTACAGAAAAAAGGGCTCCATATTTTTAATAAAGACCAATTGAAAAAAAGATTTTTAGCTCGAAATGTACAATGCAATCATAAAAAAAATTGCCCTCAAAGGTGTACATAGCCTTTAATTTCAAAGTATTTTATTCAAAATGAATGCAATTGTGCACGTCACATAAAATACATACAATGGTACATGAATAAAATTCGCCATAATAAGCATGACCTATATGTAGAGCAGGTATCATTACATCCAAGTGGAATATGATGAGGAGTAGACAAGGAAAATAATAGAAATAATACAAAAAATAAAACCAAATAAAATAACATAAAATAAATCAACATATGGAGATCACATCGAAGAGCCAACTTAGACCAATACAATGTTATGAAATATTTAGATACACACATCTCCCCTATAATGTAAAAATATCATGACATGTGCTCTAAGGATTGTGCTCAGTAATGAGTCAAGCTATGCTGCGTAGCCGTAGAATATGAGGAGGATATCCAGGGTTCCCACAATTTCTCAAAGGCCTCGTATGTGTCTTGACGAATAGCGTTCAATCTCTCGTATAGTAATAATTTGTTGATTCTATCAATTACGGCTTGAAGGCTAAGGTCTGCTGACCGCCACTTATATGCAATGTGGATCCTGGCTGCTAATAACATATGTTGAGATAACTTAAATTTGGAATAAGGCATTCTAGAGAGTTTATCGCCTAGAAGGCATAAGGTAGGTGTACATAGCCTTTAAGATGTTCTCACAAGACCTGCCGTAATCTTAATACACCCTCATCAGAAAGAATAAATCTAAATGCCTCATTAGAGACAGTCCCTCGGCCACAGTAAAGGTGATATTTGGAAGGAGTCTGGTTAGTCCGTAGCGGGATGAACTGATTCTCTGATCAGGAACCTACAAAGTATTCTACAGAATTTAGCAGGGAGAGGCCATTGACCAAACCTAGCTCGCTGTTCTCAGGGGAGCACACATCCGATAAAACTATGCACCTCAACCAAAAAAGCTGCAATAACCGAGTATCTGACCTCACAGAGATACAGCAGGAGATTACCACCGCTATAAGGACACGTCCTCTCACCACCTACACCTTCTCCTGTAACACTTCTTATTTATCTCTTACATAGATCGGACCTCTTCATCTGTATTACTGCTACCTATATACCATCCATTAATAATTTATAGAATGAGATCTTCTCTGTGTGCAGACTATCCACTTGCAGTTCTATGAGCACAGTGGCATAATGTATGGATTCTGGGAGAGTCATCCATTAACAGATGTCACCACCAAGCATTTCTCCAGGTGCACGGTGGGTTTGTTTTGTTGGGTCACCAAGGCCTGATATAGGAAGATTCCTGCTGAGCCACAGTCCAGGAAGCCCTGCACGATAAACCAAATATCACTGCAAGACAGAGACAGAGGTAGCATTAACTTTGGAGAGGACTTGCCTTCACCCAGGGCTGTCTCTCCAATTGACTCTGTGTCCCACCTTGAGGTGACAGTTATACACATAGCATCCTTCAGTTTCGCAATACATGCACAAGTCAGTACTGTGTCTATGCTGACATCCTCCTCAGAAAATCTGACCTTGCCTGGCAGTTTAGACTCTCGGAAAGGAAATGGAGGAGACAGAAGCACTGGCCAGGTGTAGGTGCCAACCATGGGAACGCTCCTCTCATGTGCAGATTCTATGAGACGCCCTCTGAAGCCACAGAAATCTGATCATCCAGGATAGATGGGATTATGCCACAACATTGTCCCTATGATTGTCTTATTGACCTTGTGCCAGGAACTACTCCTCCACATGGCTGGTCTACCTGTTGCCTCTGCATGAAACACAAGCCATGTTTTAGGATTATTTAAGAAAACCTTGAGAAGGGCTTAATTCAGAAGTCTTCTGAACCAACAGATGCCGGTTTCTTCTTTGTAAAAAAAAAAAGATCGTTCCATCTGGCAGGGCATTGATTACCACGGATTAAATAAAATTACAGTGAAAAACAAGTACCCTCTACCACTAATTCTAGACTTTTTACACAGTTGGATCTCTGAGAGGCTTACAATCATAGCCAGACTTGTGAGGGTGATGAGTGGAAGCCACCTATAATAGCAGCGATGGTCACTACAAATGTCTCATCATGCCCTTTGGCCTCAGTAACGCTCCTGCAGCTTTTCAAGTATTTGCTAATGATCTACTCTATACCTGTGCAGTGGTCTATTTGGATGACATCTTGATCTTCTCACCCAAGCTTCACACTGGAGACATGTACTTAAGGTTCTCCAGCTCTTGAGGAAAAATAGTATGAAAAATGCGTCTTTGAAAATACTTTACCCTTTACCCTTCCTGGGCTTTATTATCTCTGACTCTGGCATAGATATGGACGCTGAGAAGTTGTCTGCCCTACAGGACTATGTACTTGTGATATTGGGAAACAGCTCTCACTGTTCAATGTTTGTGTATAATTAAGTATTAGAACTGTCATTCAGCATTTTAGAGGCCGATGTTTCCCCACACATCTAAACAGATTACAAGGATTTGAATATTCATAGGAGGAGACTTTTTCACACAGTCTGGAAGAGAACCAGGAAGCTGCAGCAACCTACATCTTGAGAGGAACAGAGGAAGGAACTGTCGGCCATCTTAGGAGCAGATTAACAAAGACAGTGTGAGTGAATCCTTCTTCATCCAAGTTCGGGGGCGTCCTGCAGCGATCTGACTTACAGCGGAGTGCGGCTGGACATCATCTTTGGTCCAGATCCTGCCCAAGGGAAAGGGAAAGGAATCATTTCAGGAAGGCTGTTTGAGGCTGAAGAGCAAAGTACTACCCAGATGCATCACGTGTTTTCTAAAAAGGCTTGCTGTTCGGTTCGGAGCCAGTGGATGCAGTACATATCCCAGTTAGTAATATCGTGCACGCAACTCATAGCAATTTTGGCGCCTAGAGACAGAGTTAAGGCCTGTAGTTAGCTAGTTAGGGCCTCCATTTTGTGTCAGGCCAGAAGGTCTCTATCGTTCACCAGAGTACTTTAGAACTTGAAAGGACATTGTACAAGTGATAACCTTCCTAGGAAATCGGTCCAGTTCAACAGTTCTGCTCAGGAGTAATCCTTAAGCACATGCTACGTTATCAGTTAAGGGAATGGGGAAATTCTGTGTACTGCTATAGGATTGTAAACTCTTATGTTGCACCGCCGGCAGCTCGTATCACACGCTCGCATAATTGTACGCGCTTTCTTTAGGGTAATAACAAGTATGGTGGGGCAATTCTTGTTCTGCCCGCCGTTAGGCAAATTACCACAATTTTCTCTCGGCAGCCATCAGGGGACGCCGTGTTGTGCAGCAAAAGGGTCAAAGCCTTCGGGCTTGATATATGTATATTCCTTTTGTGTTTCTGGCATTTGGAATTCTATTCATTACTACATTTCAGTAAAAATGTTGTTTTGCAAAAGCTGGTTTTGGGGTTTCTTTCCTCATTCGTGACTTTGCTGTATCCTGGGGAGCCCACCCCAGTACACGGCTTACATACTATCCAGTGATTCCTAGGCTTCGCCAATAATTACAGACAATTAATTCCTCACTTTTCGACTCTTGCCCCTAAATGACAAGGTGTGGTCTCCAGAAGCTGAATCTGCCTTCTAGTCTCCCAGTCAATCCTCCTCTATGTCAATTCTTCATTGTCTGGATGTGTCCAAGCAGTTCTTTCTGCAGTCGGACACATCCTCCATGAGAGCCGGAGCCCTGCTCACTCAAAAGTGTGTTTCTGACAAGATACTTACCTGTGGCTTCTTCTCGAGGGCCTTCTCTGCAGCAGAACAAAACTATTATAGTGGTGACAGGGAACTGCTGGAAATCAAATTTACCCTTGAAGAGTGGTGCCACCTGCTGCAGGCTGCCAGTGATTATTTACACTGACCACAAGAACTTACCTTACCGGCAGTCATCTGTCACGGTCCCTCAGGTGACTGGTGTCAGGATATCAAGAAGACTGGCTGAGTGAGGAGGAATCTAACAGCCTCCTTGATTTCTCTTGATTCAGTGTTGATAGGGTTAATGACCACTTCCCTTTTCTCAGCTGTTGCTCAGTGATTATTACTTCTACTCTTTATAGTCTGACTCCACCCTTCTGACTGCAGTAGATAGCTTCATTTGGGTTTGGCTGAGCTGGTGTGAGGTCGTCTCTGGTGTTCCTGCTCGTCCCTCTCTTCAGAAGTTAAGTGTCGCATTTGTTTGTGTTTTGTGTTATTCCCTGTTGTTTGTATCTGGGCCTGAGACAGAGACTTCCTTTCATCTATCTGGTGTCTAGGTATCCTGCTTTTGAATATTCCTACCTTTAGGGTCTATTCATATTGATAGGTAGTCAGGGTCCAGATCAGGGTTGTTTAGGAGGTGACCTGTTCCTTCCCTAGTTTCCAGGTCCAGTTACTGTTCCCTTTCCTTCCTGTGTTCAGTGTGGTCGTTTCCCCCCACACGTATCAACCGCCTAAAAATCCGCCATTTCGTTCAGGTCAGTGCAGCTATGTATCCTATGTCTGTACTGGTCGAACAGCTACAGGGAGTGTCTTTGGAGGTAGTTGACCTCCGTGCGACAGTCTCACGGATTCAGAGACCACAGGCGGCTGGTTCCGATGGTGGGTACCAGGCCTGCCCTGAACCTAAGGTTGCCCTCCTGGACAGATTTCCTGGAGGTAGTGACAATTTCATTTGGTTCAGGGAATTGTGTAAATTGTACTTTAAGCTGCGTCCATACTCTTCTGGGGATGAGTGTCAACGTAACGTGTGGGTATGATCATTTCTTTAAAACTACAGGGTTAGTGATTTCTTAGTTGTGTTTTAACCCTGTAGTTTTCGATATTTGATACACAGTGATATTTACCTTTAGGATCTAGTCCACGAACCCGTATAACATCATCATTTCTTTGCTTAAGGATAATTCACAGTTTTGGGCTTTTTCTCTGCCGACCAGATGTCCCTCTCTGTACGTCTGGATAGACGCCTGAGTGGGAGATCTAAGGGTCCTCACCCTCAGGACGTACTGTCAAATAAGGTGGCGGCTTCCTTTGACACTTAGGGTAAAGAGACACCTGTCGTTACGCCTTGTGAGGAGCCTATGCCGTTGGGGGGAGCTACTCCTGGGACTGCTGGTAAGAGCTCTGGTTATATGAAGGGAGTCTGTTTTTGTTGAGGAAAGAAGGGACATTTCGTGAATATTTGTTCGTACATTCAGCGCAAGGTATAAAACCCTGTGAGGTAGAAGCCAATTTTCCTCACTTTAGGGGAATAAAAAATTCCTTCCCGACTCCAATCAGGCAATCAGAATAACTCCCTGGATCAACGACCCCTCTCTAGTAGCTATAGCCTGTAATATTATTACACTCCAGAAATACATCCAGGCCCCTAATAGATATTCAAGGTATATGTTCGTAGTACGATTTATTTATTGGTAAAGGTCCATGGGGATGAGAACAAAGTGATTGTGCGTGGTGGTGACAAAATATATACTTAGGACGGTGGTGAAAAATAATAATAATAATAATAAGTGAAAAATTTAAAGTAAAAACAAAGTATTGGGTATAAAAATAGGTCAAAATGTAGATAAAAAATAGAAATACAGAAAATAGTGGAAATAGTTTGTAGGTGGGTTGATCCAATGTCACTTGTTAATGTTGGGTAATATGGCGCTCGTTAGGAAAGCAGATGATATATGCCGGCAGAGGGGGTATTGGTTGTTTGCTATTGTCGGTGGCGTCCCACACGGCAATTAGCTAGTACTCACCCCGCGGTCCAATCTCTGCTGTGTATGAGCGAGGCGACCCAAAATAAACAAAAAGAATAGAACAAAGTCCTTTTGAAACAACACCATAATAGAATATAGACACAACGACACTAACAGGTGGAAAAACGCACCAACTCCAAATAAACGCATGGAAAACGCACATAAAACACAATTGCGTTTTCGTTATAAACAGTATTTTAAAATATAAACATAACCAATATTCCTCTCAATATTCCCAAAAAATCCTTCAATATCCTTACAGAAATTTTAATTCATATGACAATGTAAAATAAGGAGCAAATTCCAGTCAGCAAAATCCAGGCCGGGTTTTTGGTGGTCAATGGAACTAGTGGGCAGTCCTAATGAATCCAACATGGCCACTGAGGAAGAGGTCGGAATACCTCGAAACGCGTCTGGCTACCTGGCATCATCCTTGAGACTACCCACCAATACCCACGCCTTCGCTAAGGAACCTTTGGATTGCCGCATAATCAGAAGAAACCAATGCGACCAATGTAACGCACGAGAGAGGTATCAGCTGATCGGCACAGAAGAAACCACGTGCCAGATCACGTGAGACGCCAAACCAGCTACACAGACCGCGCAACACGCAGCGTGAGGAAGCAGGACACCGGAGACCAACACCGGCTGGCGCCTCGCTCATACACAGCAGAGATTGGACCGCGGGGTGAGTACTAGCTAATTGCCGCATGGGACGCCACCGACAATAGCAAACAACAAATATTGGACACTGTACCAATACAACCGATACCCCCTCTGCCGGCATATATCATCTGCTTTCCTAACGAGCGCCATATTACCCAACATTAACAAGTGACATTGGATCAACCCACCTACAAACTATTTCCACCATTTTTTTGGACCACTATTTTCTGTATTTCTATTTTATATCTACATTTTTACCTATTTTTATACCCAATACTTTGTTTTTACTTTTACTTTTTTACTTATTATTATTATTATTATTATTTTTCACCACCATCCTAAGTATACAAGTGGCTAGTACTGTGCACAATGTAGCATGTACCAAACGGGCAGCCATAGATCCACATACATCTGTGTCACTGATAACCAGTATGGGGAACAGTGTAACTCGTGGGGAGCAGTTGGGTGGAACACGGGTGACCCATGGGGATACAGATCTCAGAGTGCCCGAGACAAAAAGGACAAAATGGGTAAATCCTTGTTTATCCCCATGACACTGTTTAAGAGTGGAAGATGCCACCCAAGTGGACAGACAGGCTCCAACATGCCACTTACCCTCACAATAGAAAACCCCAGCCCCAATGATGCAGGGACATACCTTATAGGCACCTGGATGGGGGTGGTAACTGCTGGGGACATGGGCATGTTCCACCTGAAAGACCTACATAATCTCACAAAGATAGAGAAGGGTCCGTCCAAACCCTACACTACCTCCCTTAGGCAGATGACAGCCATAGCTTATAACACGACCAAATTGCGCATTGGTCACTGCTTGATGAAGAGTATGGTACCATACATTTCCACAAGTGAATTCCAAATAGATACCTTTTAAAACGTAACTTTTAATTGTGTGCAATTAGATCCCTAAATATATGTGATATACACCATTCGCTGCGCCAGTGGTAACCAGGAGCTAGGGATAGGGGAGACTAGTACTGGGTCTCTGACAGCTAGTCTCTCCCTACAATGGATATAAGGTGTCAGTTATCCCACAGTTGTCCGTGGCGACCTATTAGGCCCTCCCTGTCCCTGCGCAGCTTCGTCACATTGTGGTGGAGAGCCCTGTTACCAGTATGTCAATCTTCTGGTCATAAACATGTACTTCGTTGGGTCCTTCTAAACGTCCCAACGTGTTTCGTTGGACATTAGTCCAACTCATCAGGGGACCTATTAGCAATAAGCTCAGTTTCAGAGGTGGTGATCCCTGCGTTGGGCTGTGTCTGTGGCCGCACACCCAAACTCAAGCCCACCTCTCCTCACTGGCTTACAATACAATCATCAAATGCAGAAGGGAGAATGAATCCCAGTAGAGTAATGCATTAAATGACATAAGTCTCAGTACTTATCTTTGCCCCCCATGTATCGGTCCACACGGATGTAGCTGTATTATGGCTTGTGGCAGCAACATTGGCACATGTAGAGTGGCGCTTTTTAAAGGACGCCGTGAACGCCGGCACGCCCCCTCCCCTCAGCGGTCTGTCACGTGACCGGGTCATGTGTATAGCCCGATGATGTGCAGAGACAACCGCCGCCTTCCCCATTGGATCACATGACCGCCAGGCCTCCCGATCATGTGTGAGGCTCTATGATGCGCGCACCATGTGACCCTCGGGGAGTGACGTCAGGGTGGGAGTGTCCCTCCCCTCAGCTGTCTGGGTCATGTGTATAGCCCGATGATGTGCAGAGGCAGCCGCCGCCTTCCCTATTGGATCACATGACTGCCAGGCCTCCTCCTCCCATGGGGTGAGTACTCTGGATGGTTCAAAAACTGGCAATCCTTCCTCACCCAGATAGGTATGGTGATAGTCTTGATGCTAGTATTAATGTCAGCAGTGTTATGTTGCATTGTACCCTGTGTCCGAAAAATAGGTGAAAAAATTGTGACTTCAACTACAGAACAGCCCATCATGCTGCTATATGGTGAAGAAGAAATGGAAACCGAAGAATTCAACACAAGTTCCCCCACCGATTACGATGTCCTACCGAGATGGGGAAAGATGAACGCCCGGGGTACGATCATAAGTCCGATTAACCGGGAGTCTACCCAAAAGGGGTAGGTTGTCGCCACTGTGGGTGAAGAGGATTGTGAATGGTATTCCCAGGGGTTCACTAGGCAGGTTCTACAATCAAGAATCCAAGGGGGGACTGATATGGACTATAATGGACACTTGTCACTTACAAAATGGTGTTTGTCCGAGAGACAACCCCCAGTATGCAGAGAGACAACCCCCAGTATGCAGAGAGACAACCCCCAGTATGCAGACAGACAACCCCCAGTATGCAGAGAGACAACCCCCAGTATGCAGACAGACAACCCCCAGTATGCAGAGAGACAACCCCCAGTATGCAGAGAGACAACCCCCAGTATGCAGAGAGACAACCCCCAGTATGCAGACAGACAACCCCCAGTATGCAGAGAGACAACCCCCAGTATGCAGAGAGACAACCCCCAGTATGCAGACAGACAACCCCCAGTATGCAGAGAGACAACCCCCAGTATGCAGAGAGACAACCCCCAGTATGCAGAGAGACAACCCCCAGTATGCAGAGAGACAACCCCCAGTATGCAGAGAGACAACCCCCAGTATGCAGAGAGACAACCCCCAGTATGCACTGAGACAACCCCCAGTATGCTGAGAGACAACCCCCAGTATGCAGAGAGACAACCCCCAGTATGCACTGAGACAACCCCCAGTATGCAGACAGACAACCCCCAGTATGCAGAGAGACAACCCCCAGTATGCAGAGAGACAACCCCCAGTATGCAGAGAGACAAACCCCAGTATGCAGACAGACAACCCCCAGTATGCAGAGAGACAACCCCCAGTATGCAGAGAGACAACCCCCAGTATGCAGAGAGACAACCCCCAGTATGCAGAGAGACAACCCCCAGTATGCCGAGAGACAACCCCCAGTATGCCGAGAGACAACCCCCAGTATGCAGAGAGACAACCCCCAGTATGCTGAGAGACAACCCCCAGTATGCAGAGAGACAACCCCCAGTATGCAGAGAGACAACCCCCAGTATGCAGAGAGACAACCCCCAGTATGCAGAGAGACAACCCCCAGTATGCAGAGAGACAAACCCCAGTATGCAGACAGACAACCCCCAGTATGCAGAGAGACTACCCCCAGTATGCTGAGAGACAACCCCCAGTATGCCGAGAGACAACCCCCAGTATGCCGAGAGACAACCCCCAGTATGCAGAGAGACAACCCCCAGTATGCTGAGAGACAACCCCCAGTATGCAGAGAGACAACCCCCAGTATGCAGAGAGACAACCCCCAGTATGCAGAGAGACAACCCCCAGTATGCAGACAGACAACCCCCAGTATGCAGAGAGACAACCCCCAGTATGCAGAGAGACAACCCCCAGTATGCCGAGAGACAACCCCCAGTATGCAGAGAGACAACCCCCAGTATGCAAAGAGACAAACCCCAGTATGCAGACAGACAACCCCCAGTATGCAGAGAGACAAACCCCAGTATGCAGACAGACAACCCCCAGTATGCAGAGAGACAACCCCCAGTATGCAGAGAGACAACCCCCAGTATGCAGAGAGACAACCCCCAGTATGCAGAGAGACAACCCCCAGTATGCCGAGAGACAACCCCCAGTATGCCGAGAGACAACCCCCAGTATGCAGAGAGACAACCCCCAGTATGCTGAGAGACAACCCCCAGTATGCAGAGAGACAACCCCCAGTATGCAGAGAGACAACCCCCAGTATGCAGAGAGACAAACCCCAGTATGCAGACAGACAACCCCCAGTATGCAGAGAGACTACCCCCAGTATGCTGAGAGACAACCCCCAGTATGCCGAGAGACAACCCCCAGTATGCCGAGAGACAACCCCCAGTATGCAGAGAGACAACCCCCAGTATGCAGAGAGACAACCCCCAGTATGCAGAGAGACAACCCCCAGTATGCAGAGAGACAACCCCCAGTATGCAGAGAGACAACCCCCAGTATGCAGACAGACAACCCCCAGTATGCAGAGAGACAACCCCCAGTATGCAGAGAGACTACCCCCAGTATGCTGAGAGACAACCCCCAGTATGCCGAGAGACAACCCCCAGTATGCCGAGAGACAACCCCCAGTATGCAGAGAGACAACCCCCAGTATGCTGAGAGACAACCCCCAGTATGCAGAGAGACAACCCCCAGTATGCAGAGAGACAACCCCCAGTATGCAGAGAGACAACCCCCAGTATGCAGACAGACAACCCCCAGTATGCAGAGAGACAACCCCCAGTATGCAGAGAGACTACCCCCAGTATGCTGAGAGACAACCCCCAGTATGCAGAGAGACAACCCCCAGTATGCAAAAAGACAAACCCCAGTATGCAGACAGACAACCCCCAGTATGCAGAGAGACTACCCCCAGTATGCTGAGAGACAACCCCCAGTATGCCGAGAGACAACCCCCAGTATGCCGAGAGACAACCCCCAGTATGCAGAGAGACAACCCCCAGTATGCTGAGAGACAACCCCCAGTATGCAGAGAGACAACCCCCAGTATGCAGAGAGACAACCCCCAGTATGCAGAGAGACAACCCCCAGTATGCAGACAGACAACCCCCAGTATGCAGAGAGACAACCCCCAGTATGCAGAGAGACAACCCCCAGTATGCCGAGAGACAACCCCCAGTATGCAGAGAGACAACCCCCAGTATGCAAAGAGACAAACCCCAGTATGCAGACAGACAACCCCCAGTATGCAAAGAGACAAACCCCAGTATGCAGACAGACAACCCCCAGTATGCAGAGAGACAACCCCCAGTATGCAGAGAGACAACCCCCAGTATGCCGAGAGACAACCCCCAGTATGCCGAGAGACAACCCCCAGTATGCAGAGAGACAACCCCCAGTATGCTGAGAGACAACCCCCAGTATGCAGAGAGACAACCCCCAGTATGCAGAGAGACAACCCCCAGTATGCAGAGAGACAACCCCCAGTATGCAGAGAGACAACCCCCAGTATGCAGAGAGACAAACCCCAGTATGCAGACAGACAACCCCCAGTATGCAGAGAGACTACCCCCAGTATGCAGAGAGACAACCCCCAGTATGCCGAGAGACAACCCCCAGTATGCCGAGAGACAACCCCCAGTATGCAGAGAGACAACCCCCAGTATGCTGAGAGACAACCCCCAGTATGCAGAGAGACAACCCCCAGTATGCAGAGAGACAACCCCCAGTATGCAGAGAGACAAACCCCAGTATGCAGACAGACAACCCCCAGTATGCAGAGAGACTACCCCCAGTATGCCGAGAGACAACCCCCAGTATGCCGAGAGACAACCCCCAGTATGCCGAGAGACAACCCCCAGTATGCCGAGAGACAACCCCCAGTATGCCGAGAGACAACCCCCAGTATGCAGAGAGACAACCCCCAGTATGCTGAGAGACAACCCCCAGTATGCAGAGAGACAACCCCCAGTATGCAGAGAGACAACCCCCAGTATGCAGAGAGACAAACCCCAGTATGCAGACAGACAACCCCCAGTATGCAGAGAGACTACCCCCAGTATGCTGAGAGACAACCCCCAGTATGCCGAGAGACAACCCCCAGTATGCCGAGAGACAACCCCCAGTATGCAGAGAGACAACCCCCAGTATGCTGAGAGACAACCCCCAGTATGCAGAGAGACAACCCCCAGTATGCAGAGAGACAACCCCCAGTATGCAGAGAGACAAACCCCAGTATGCAGAGAGACAACCCCCAGTATGCAGAGAGACAACTCCCAGCATGTCCAGCCTGTTATTATGTGATATCAGAGGACATTACAGGAGGAGGTAGGAGAGGACTACAACTCCCAGCATGTCCAGCCTGTTATTATGTGATATCAGAGGACATTACAGGAGGAGGTAGGAGAGGACTACAACTCCCAGCATGTCCAGCCTGTTATTATGTGATATCAGAGGACATTACAGGAGGAGGTAGGAGAGGACTACAACTCCCAGCATGTCCAGCCTGTTATTATGTGATATCAGAGGACATTACAGGAGGAGGTAGAAGAGGACTACAACTCCCAGCATGTCCAGCCTGTTATTATGTGATATCAGAGGACATTACAGGAGGAGGTAGGAGAGGACTACAACTCCCAGCATGTCCAGCCTGTTATTATGTGATATCAGAGGACATTACAGGAGGAGGTAGAAGAGGACTACAACTCCCAGCATGTCCAGCCTGTTATTATGTGATATCAGAGGACATTACAGGAGGAGGGAGGAGAGGACTACAACTCCCAGCATGTCCAGCCTGTTACTATGTGATATCAGAGGACATTACAGGAGGTAGGAGAGGACTACAACTCCCAGCATGTCCAGCCTGTTATTATGTGATATCAGAGGACATTACAGGAGGAGGTAGGAGAGGAGAGGACTACAACTCCCAGCATGTCCAGCCTGTTATTATGTGATATCAGAGGACATTACAGGAGGAGGTAGGAGAGGACTACAACCCCCAGCATGTCCAGCCTGTTATTATGTGATATCAGAGGACATTACAGGGGGAGGGAGGAGAGGACTACAACTCCCAGCATGTCCAGCCTGTTATTATGTGATATCAGAGGACATTACAGGAGGAGGTAGGAGAGGACTACAACTCCCAGCATGTCCAGGCTGTTATTATGTGATATCAGAGGACATTACAGGAGGAGGTAGAAGAGGACTACAACTCCCAGCATGTCCAGCCTGTTATTATGTGATATCAGAGGACATTACAGGAGGAGGGAGGAGAGGACTACAACTCCCAGCATGTCCAGCCTGTTATTATGTGATATCAGAGGACATTACAGGGGGAGGTAGGAGAGGACTACAACTCCCAGCATGTCCAGCCTGTTATTATGTGATATCAGAGGACATTACAGGGGGAGGTAGGGGAGGACTACAACTCCCAGCATGTCCAGCCTGTTATTATGTGATATCAGAGGACATTACAGGAGGAGGTAGGAGAGGACTACAACTCCCAGCATGTCCAGCCTGTTATTATGTGATATCAGAGGACATTACAGGGGGAGGTAGGGGAGGACTACAACTCCCAGCATGTCCAGCCTGTTATTATGTGATATCAGAGGACATTACAGGAGGAGGTAGGAGAGGACTACAACTCCCAGCATGTCCAGCCTGTTATGTGATATCAGAGGACATTACAGGAGGAGGTAGGAGAGGACTACAACTCCCAGCATGTCCAGCCTGTTATTATGTGATATCAGAGGACATTACAGGAGGAGGTAGGAGAGGACTACAACTCCCAGCATGTCCAGCCTGTTATTATGTGATATCAGAGGACATTACAGGGGGAGGTAGGGGAGGACTACAACTCCCAGCATGTCCAGCCTGTTATTATGTGATATCAGAGGACATTACAGGAGGAGGTAGGAGAGCAGAGGACTACAACTCCCAGCATGTCCAGCCTGTTATTATGTGATATCAGAGGACATTACAGGAGGAGGTAGAAGAGGAGAGGACTACAACTCCCAGCATGTCCAGGACGTCATGTGATCTCAGAGGACATTACAGGAGGAGGTAGGAGAGGACTACAACTCCCAGCATGACCAGCCTGTTATTATGTGATATCAGAGGACATTACAGGGGGAGGTAGGAGAGGACTACAACTCCCAGCATGTCCAGCTTGTTATTATGTGATATCAGAGGACATTACAGGAGGAGGTAGGAGAGGACTACAACTCTCAGCATGTCCAGCCTGTTATTATGTGATATCAGAGGACATTACAGGAGGAGGGAGGAGAGGACTACAACTCCCAGCATGTCCAGCCTGTTATTATGTGATATCAGAGGACATTACAGGAGGAGGTAGGAGAGGACTACAACTCCCAGCATGTCCAGCCTGTTATTATGTGATATCAGAGGACATTACAGGAGGAGGTAGGAGAGGACTACAACTCCCAGCATGTCCAGCTTGTTATTATGTGATATCAGAGGACATTACAGGAGGAGGTAGGAGAGGACTACAACTCTCAGCATGTCCAGCCTGTTATTATGTGATATCAGAGGACATTACAGGAGGAGGTAGGAGAGGACTACAACTCCCAGCATGTCCAGCCTGTTATTATGTGATATCAGAGGACATTACAGGAGGAGGTAGGAGAGCAGAGGACTACAACTCCCAGCATGTCCAGCCTGTTATTATGTGATATCAGAGGACATTACAGGAGGAGGTAGAAGAGGAGAGGACTACAACTCCCAGCATGTCCAGGACGTCATGTGATCTCAGAGGACATTACAGGAGGAGGTAGGAGAGGACTACAACTCCCAGCATGACCAGCCTGTTATTATGTGATATCAGAGGACATTACAGGGGGAGGTAGGAGAGGACTACAACTCCCAGCATGTCCAGCTTGTTATTATGTGATATCAGAGGACATTACAGGAGGAGGTAGGAGAGGACTACAACTCTCAGCATGTCCAGCCTGTTATTATGTGATATCAGAGGACATTACAGGAGGAGGGAGGAGAGGACTACAACTCCCAGCATGTCCAGCCTGTTATTATGTGATATCAGAGGACATTACAGGAGGAGGTAGGAGAGGACTACAACTCCCAGCATGTCCAGCCTGTTATTATGTGATATCAGAGGACATTACAGGAGGAGGTAGGAGAGGACTACAACTCCCAGCATGTCCAGCTTGTTATTATGTGATATCAGAGGACATTACAGGAGGAGGTAGGAGAGGACTACAACTCTCAGCATGTCCAGCCTGTTATTATGTGATATCAGAGGACATTACAGGAGGAGGTAGGAGAGGACTACAACTCCCAGCATGTCCAGCCTGTTATTATGTGATATCAGAGGACATTACAGGAGGAGGTAGGGGAGGACTACAACTCCCAGCATGTCCAGCCTGTTATTAGTGATATCAGAGGACATTACAGGAGGAGGTAGGAGAGGACTACAACTCCCAGCATGTCCAGCCTGTTATTATGTGATATCAGAGGACATTACAGGAGGAGGTAGAAGAGGACTACAACTCCCAGCATGTCCAGCCTGTTATTATGTGATATCAGAGGACATTACAGGGAGAGGTATAAGAGGAGAGGACTACAACTCCCAGCATTTCTCTGACTCACACACTGAAAGCATTAGTTCAGTTTCTTCTCATTCATACAAAGCTGTGCTCTTTCCTGCCACATGATCATCTTCAGAGCTCCGCCCCTCCTGATCACATGGCAGTGACATCATCACAGGTTCTACATCACCGCTTCTCCCCACTGCTGAGCTCCGCCCCTCCTGATCACATGATGGTGATGTCATCACAGGTCCTACATTATTCTCAGCCCCGCCCCTCCTGATCACATGGCAGTGACGTCATCCCAGGTCCTGCAGCTCTTGCAGTGCACAGATACAGAGCAGGTCCTGGTCAGGGTCTCTCTTCTTCTCTCCAGAATCCCCCTTTATCCCCGGGGTCTCTCCTTGTCCTGGAGCATCTCCTCCAGCTCCTCCACCAAGGATGGACAGGAAGGAGATCAGCAGAAGAATATTAGACCTCACCTTGGAGATCATCTCCCTGCTGAGCGGAGAGGTAAACCTTTCTAGATGTCTCTCCTCTTTATTGTATTCTGGAGAATCCATCATAGGAAGTGATAGGAAGAGGCTCCTGGAGAACGGCCTCCAGACCTTCCAAGGGACGGAGAAGCTGAAGATCGGCCACCGCGGAGCCATGAGGAGGGAAGTAGGCAGGTTGTCCCCAGTGTGGCCTGGAGGGAGGATTTCTACCACTAGTCTGACATCTAGATGATACTAGAAGGAGGCCTCCACTACGTCTAGAGGAAAGAAGGCTTCTCCACAACATAGAGGAGGAGTCCTTACTGTAAGAGCAGGGGGACTATGGAGCTCTCTGCCAGAGGGAGGGGGGTGGGGGATTCTCTAGAAGAGTCCAGAAGGGGCTGGAGGGGAAGAATATTCCAGCTTCTAGGGGACTAGATTACTGGAGATGGGGCCATGATCCCGGGAGGGATTCTGAGGGGAGATCTGGAGTCAGTGTCTCTCTCCATCCACAGGATTACACCCTAGTGAAGAAGACATCGGGGAGGACTCCCATCATCCAGCAGTCAGGAGGGTGGACCCCCATCACAGAGCCTCCCCCCCTGATACATGAGGAGAAGGTCCTAGAACTCACCCACAAGATGATGGAGCTGCTGACTGGAGAGGTGACCCTGCTGGGAATACTGGGAGGTTCTCCAGTAACAGCACTGGAGGGGTCTGGGTGATGACAGTGTCATTGTGTTGTCAGGTTCCTGTAAGGTGTCAGGATGTGGCGGTGTATTTCTCCCTGGAGGAGTGGGAGTATATAGAAGGACAGGAGGATCTGTACGAGGACGCCATGATGGAGGAGCCCCGGCCTCTGACATCTCCAGGTGAGAGGAGACCTTCCTGATTATAGGGGTGTAAGGGTCCCTTGGATACTACTCCCATCATCTCATATATAATACAGTCTGTGTGTTATCTCCTATAGGTTCTGGCTCCAGGAGGAGAAGTCCCCCCGAGAGATGTCCCCGTCCTCTGTATTCCCAGGACTGTCCAGAGGAGAAGCTCCCAGAGAACCATCAGGTAGATGGAGCTGAGCCCTATACACATCTATATAGGGGGGTCCTGCAGTCATAGAGAGGTCATAGATGGTGGGGGTCTCTTATGTGGATCTGTTAGATTTCCCACCTGTCTGCTGTATTGTCCTGAATTGTTACAGATGACAAATCAGGGGGAAGATGTGACTGATATTAAAGTGGAGGATGAAGAAGAGCGGATGATGGGCGATCCCCCGTGTAAGAGTGAGGTGGAGGAGGACATTCCAGTCCATGTGACCACAGGTATGGAATCATGAATGGAGGAAGGGAGTGGGGAGGTTTCTTCAGGTGAGGCTCCACCTCAGAGCTGCAGTAAAGGAGCACTCCGGGCAGTGACCCCTGTGTTATGTGCAGGAGCGGAGGGAGATGTGACTGCACATAGACATCCTCTCCAAGATCTCCTCTCCATCCTCTCATGGTCCAGGCTGGACACTCGACTTAGCATCAGGTCTTAGGGGCACCTAGAAGCCTCGGAGCAAGAGCCTGCTAGTGCCAATAGTGCGGACACAGAGGTCGGTGAGCGCTTCTGTCAGTGTCTCCAGTGACTCCACAACTGTATATGCTCCTCACCTCCCCCAGTCTCTGTACCTCTCTCCTGACCCCATTCCCTCACATCTCCTCCAGTCTCTGTACCTCTCTCCTGACTATCTTCTCTACTGACCCCATTCCCTCACACCTCCTCCAGTCTCTGTACCTCTCTCCTGACTACCTTCTCTACTGACCCCATTCCCTCACACCTCCTCCAGTCTCTGTACCCTCTCTCCTGACCCCATTCCCTCACACCTCCTCCAGTCTCTGTACCTTCTCTACTGACCCCATTGCCTCTCGCCTCTTCCAGTCTCTGTACCTCTCTCCTGACTACCTTCTCTACTGACCCCATTCCCTCACACCTCCTCCAGTCTCTGTACCTCTCTCCTGACCCCATTCCCTCACACCTCCTCCAGTCTCTGTACCTCTCTCCTTACTACCTTCTCTGCTGACCCCATTCACTCACACCTCCTCCAGTCTCTGTACCTCTCTCCTGACCCTATTCCCTCACACCTCCTCCAGTCTCTGTACCTCTCTCCTGACTACCTTCTCTCCTGACCCCATTCCCTCTCACCTCCTCCAGTCTCTGTACCTCTCTCCTTACTACCTTCTCTGCTGACCCCATTCCATCACACCTCCTCCAGTCTCTGTACCTCTCTACTGACCCCATTCCCTCACGCCTCCTCCAGTCTCTGTACCTCTCTCCTGACTACCTTCTCTGCTGACCCCATTCCATCACACCTCCTCCAGTCTCTGTACCTCTCTCCTGACTACCTTCTCTCCTGACCCCATTCCCTCACACCTCCTCCAGTCTCTGTACCTCTCTCCTGACTACCTTCTCTTACTGACCCCATTCCCTCACACCTCCTCCAGTCTCTATACCTGTCTTCTGACTACCTTCTCTCCTGACCCCATTCCCTCACACCTCCTCCAGTCTCTGTACCTCTCTTCTGACCCCATTCCCTCACACCTCCTCCAGTCTCTGTACCTCTCTCCTGACTACCTTCTCTACTGACCCCATTCCCTCACACCTCCTCCAGTCTCTGTACCTCTCTACTGACCCCATTCCCTCTCACCTCCTCCAGTCTCTCTACCTCTCTCCTGACTACCTTCTCTCCTGACCCCATTCCCTCACACCTCCTCCAGTCTCTGTACCTCTCTCCTGACTACCTTCTCTACTGACCCCATTCCCTCACACCTCCTCCAGTCTCTGTACCTTCTCTACTGACCCCATTCCCTCACACCTCCTCCAGTCTCTGTACCTTCTCTACTGACCCCATTCCTTCTCACCTCCTCCAGTCTCTGTACCTCTCTCCTGACTACCTTCTCTGCTGACCCCATTCCCTCACACCTCC
Organism: Bufo bufo; assembly: GCF_905171765.1. NCBI lineage: Eukaryota > Metazoa > Chordata > Amphibia > Anura > Bufonidae > Bufo > Bufo bufo. The sequence continues at coordinate 2,498,497 of NC_053392.1, forward strand.
TCCAGTCTCTGTACCTTCTCTACTGACCCCATTCCCTCACACCTCCTCCAGTCTCTGTACCTTCTCTGCTGACCCCAGTCCTTCTCACCTCCTCCAGTCTCTGTACCTCTCTCCTGACTACCTTCTCTGCTGAACCCATTCCCTCACACCTCCTCCAGTCTCTGTACCTTCTCTACTGACCCCATTCCCTCACACCTCCTCCAGTCTCTGTACCTTCTCTACTGACCCCATTCCTTCTCACCTCCTCCAGTCTCTGTACCTCTCTCCTGACTACCTTCTCTGCTGACCCCATTCCCTCACACCTCCTCCAGTCTCTGTACCTTCTCTACTGACCCCATTCCCTCACACCTCCTCCAGTCTCTGTACCTTCTCTGCTGACCCCAGTCCTTCTCACCTCCTCCAGTCTCTGTACCTCTCTCCTGACTACCTTCTCTGCTGAACCCATTCCCTCACACCTCCTCCAGTCTCTGTACCTTCTCTACTGACCCCATTCCCTCACACCTCCTCCAGTCTCTGTACCTTCTCTACTGACCCCATTCCTTCTCACCTCCTCCAGTCTCTGTACCTCTCTCCTGACTACCTTCTCTGCTGACCCCATTCCCTCACACCTCCTCCAGTCTCTGTACATCTCTCCTGACCCCATTCCCTCACACCTCCTCCAGTCTCTGTACCTCTCTCCTGACTACCCCCTCTACTGACCCCATTCCCTCACACCTCCTCCAGTCTCTGTACCTTCTCTACTGACCCCATTCCTTCTCACCTCCTCCAGTCTCTGTACATCTCTCCTGACCCCATTCCCTCACACCTCCTCCAGTCTCTGTACCTCTCTCCTGACCCCATTCCCCCTCACCTCCTCCAGTCTCTGTACCTCTCTCCTGACTACCTTCTCTAATGACCCCATTCCCTCACACCTCCTCCAGTCTCTGTACCTCTCTCCTGACCCCATTCCCTCACACCTCCTCCAGTCTCTGTACCTCTCTCCTGACCCCATTCCCCCTCACCTCCTCCAGTCTCTGTACCTCTCTCCTGACTACCTTCTCTAATGACCCCATTCCCTCTCACCTCCTCCAGTCTCTCTCTATGGCTGTCACTTCTTCCCCAAAAATATTGAACCTCTCTCTCTCCTGATTCCTTCTCCTCCTTCATGGATCCTGGCATTACCCTATTACTAAAAATATCAGTTAACCCGTTCTGTGCAACTAACTACCAACTTGTCTCTAATCTCCCCTTCATGTAAAAACTCCTGAAGCACTTGGTCTATTCTTGCCTCAATCTCTCTGTTAAGGCCTGTTTCACACCTGCAGTAAGGAGATGCGTCCGGCTGTTCAGCAGGGAATCTCTCTGCATTCTGGCATTGACGGAAGCAACCCCATCGCCGTCTGGCTTCATTCATATAATAGGGACCGACAGCCAGACAGATACCGCCGTACAAATCACAGTGAACTCCATGACAAATACAGATCACGTTGTTCTGACCTATATTTCACCTTATAAACATGCCCTTCAGGGCTCCAGATGGCGAACAAAACGGTCGCCAATGCGACTTAGAATTGCAAAATGGCGACAAGACTTTGTAGTCTTGTCGTCATTTGCGCCTAGACCCTCCGGTGCTCCGCCGCTCTCACAGACGAGTTATACTGACATGGCACGCGCTGCTGTCAGCGTGTGCCATGTTCTCCTGAGCAGCACAGGGGAGAAGGAGGCCGTCCCTCCCCCTGTTCCGCTGCTGCCGCTGCCACCAATGGGCTAATAGCAGGGAGGAGGAGGGGAGGGGCTGTGGCCACTGCGCCACCAATGAATATAGCTTATGCCTGAATACAAACCCAGGTTGCGGGTGCCGGCCATATCCCATACCCGGCCTCTATGGCTGCGCGCTGCAATCCGCCGCTATTAACCCGTCAGGTGCCCCGCACCCCCCCAACCCCAGTTTTATAAAGTAGAATCATTGGTGGCGCAGTGGGCCCCCCCCCCAATATTATAACTATTATAATCATTAGTGGCAGTCGCAGCGTCTGATCGGAGCCCCAGCAGTGTAAGCCTGGGGCTCCGATTGGTTACCATGGCAGCCAGGACACTACTGAAGCCCTGGCTGCCATGGTAACCTCCCTGCTGCTGTGTGTACTATGCACAGGGCAGCAGGAATAGTGTGAGGTCCTATTCACCCTAATAGAGCTCTATTAGTGGGAATAGGACAAGGGATGAAAAGATCCCAGGTTCTAGCCACTATGGGGGGAAATAGTTATTAAAGAGGTTCTGCACTTTGTTTTAACTGATGATCTCTCCTCTGGATAGATCATCAGCGTCTGACAGCTGGGACCCCCGCCGATCAGCTGTTTGAGAAGGCAGAGGTGCTCCAGTAGCGCTGCGGCCTTTTTACTGTTTACCACCAGCCCACTGACGTCATGACTAGTATCAACTAGCGTGGTCAGGGCTAAGCTCTGTTCACTTGAATTGAGCTTAGCCCTGCCCACGCTAGTTGATACTAGTCGTGACGTCAGTGGGCCGGCGGTAAACAGTGAGAAGGCCGCGGCGCTACTGGAGCACCGCTGCCTTCTCAAACAGCTGATCGGCGGGGGTCCCAGCTGTCAGACCCCCGCCGATCAGAACCTGATGATCTATCCAGAGGGTAGATCATCAGTTAAAACAAAGTGTAGAACCGCTTTAAATAAAAAGTAAAAAACAAAGAACAAACACCAAAATATTAAGTTTAAATCACCCTTTTTCCCAATTTTATATATAAAATATATAAACAATAAATAAATATTACATATTGCCATTTTTTAGTCACCTTGCCCTGACAAAAATTTGGATCAAATTCTATTATAATCCAGACGTTCCATAAAATGTGGAATGCACGCGGCTTTTTCTGTGTTTTTTTTTTTTATTTCACGTATCGAGTATCGCAATACTTTTTTATGGTATGGTGACAACCCTAGGTAAGACATGTCTTTTGTCATATCCCCAAACTTGTGTTCCAGCCTTTTTGGAATGAAATAAATTTATCAACTTCATGGTTTGAACAGGAAATCATGAAATCTATTTTTAATCCTAACAGGAAATCCCATTAAGAATTCTGAAGGAAACGTCATGTTATCACTAGATCATAAAGAAGAAGATCAGGACAACATGCAGGAATCTTCAGGAGAAAACCTCATTACACTGATCGGATATTCAGGACTTCACAGTGCAGATCTATCATATAATCCTCCTAATCATGAAGAACCTTCTCCTGACCAATTACAGATTGTAACAATAAGTCCAGATCTGTCATATAATCCTCCTAATCATGAGGAACCTTCTCCTGACCAATCTCAGATTGTAACCACAATTACCCGGCAGAAAGGAAGTAAAAGGTTTCATTGTGAAGAATGTGGAAAACGGTTTACAAGAAGCTCAGTTCTTTCTGTGCACAGAAGAATTCACACAGGAGAGAAGCCGTATTCATGTTCAGAATGTGGGAAATGTTTCACAGACAAATCAAGTCTCATCAGACATCAGAGAATCCACACAGGAGAGAAGCCATATTCATGTTCAGTATGTGCGAAATGTTTCACAGACAAATCAAGTCTCATTAAACATCAGAGAATCCACACAGGAGAGAAGCCATATTCATGTTCAGTGTGTGATAAATGTTTCGCAGACAAATCAAGTTTTATTAAACATGAGAGAATTCACACAGGAGATAAGCCATATTTATGTTCAGAATGTGGAAAATGTTTTATAATGAAATCACATCTTGTCAGTCATAAGAAAAGTCACACCGAGGAGATGCCATATTCATGTACAGAATGTGGGAAAGGTTTCAGAAATAAATCATACTGTGTAGAACATGAGCAAATTCACATAGGAGAGAAACTGTATTCATGTTCAGAATGTGGGAAATGTTTTTCAAGGAAATCATATCTTGTTAGACATGGGAGAAGTCACACAGGAGAGAAACCATATTCATGTTCAGAATGTGGGAAACGTTTTACAAGGAAATCATATCTTGTTGGACATGGGAGAAGTCACACAGGAGAGAAGCCATATTCATGTTCAGAATGTGGGAAATATTTTACAAGGAAATCACATCTTGTTAAACATGAAAGAATTCACACAGGAGAGAAGCCATATTCATGTTCAGAGTGTGAGAAATGTTTCACAGAAAAATCAAGTCTCCTTATACATCAGAGAATTCACACAGGGCTTAAGCCATACTCATGCTCCGAATGTGGGAAATGTTTCACAGAAAATTCAAGTCTTCTTATACATCAGAGAATTCACACAGGGCTGAAGCCATACTCCTGCTCTGAATGTGGGAAATGTTTTACCCAGAAATCACATCTTATTATACATAAGAGACTTCACACAAGAGAGAAGCCACATTCCTGTTCAGAGTGTGGGAAATGTTTCACAGAAAAATCAAGTCTCCTTATACATCAGAGAATTCACACAGAGCTAAAGCCATATTCATGCTCAGAATGTGGAAAATGCTTTCTAAAAAAATCATATCTTATTAAACATGAGATAAGTCACAAAGAAGAGAAACCATATTCATGTTCAGACTGTGGTAAATGTTTTACCCAAAAATCATATCTTGTAAAACATGAGCGAATTCACACAGGAGAGAAGCCGTATTCATGTACAGAGTGTGGGAAATGTTTTAGAGATAAATCAGAAATTCTTATACATGAGAGAATTCACACAGGAGAGAAGCCGTATTCATGTTCACATTGTGGGAAATGTTTTACAAGGAAATCACATCTTGTTATACATGAAAGAATTCACACTGGACAGAAGCCATATTTATGTTCAGAGTGTGGAAAATGTTTTGGTTTGAAGTCAAATCTTATAATACACCAGAGAATTCACACAGGAGAGAAGCCATATTCATGTTCAGAATGTGGGAAATGTTTTATAGAAAAAGCTAAACTTCTTTGTCATCAGAAAATTCACACAACAGAGAAGCCGTATTAATATTGTATATTAGAACAATGATTGTAAATAAACGTAAGACGACATTGGGGGTTTTACTTTACACATGAGGCCGTTATAGTTGTGTCCCCTCCACAAAACAGGGTTTAGGCCTCTTTCACACTTTTGTTGTTTTCTGGTATTGAGATCTGTTCAGGATGCATCAGAATGTCTTCCGTTCCGACAGCATTCCGCTTTGTGAGCGGACACAAACCTGCTGCAAGATGCGGTTTTGTGTCCGGTCATAAAAACGTATCCAGCACTGAAAACAATGTAAGTCAATGGTGGAGGATCCGTTTTTTTCACCCATTGACTTTTAATGTGTTTAGTAATGAATTAGGTTTTTTTCCGTTTTGATTTCACACAACTGCATCCTAATGGAAGCGACGCATTCTGACCTGCAAAATAAAAATGCATCCGTTTAATTCCAGTATTGAGATCCTCTGCTGCAAGTGTGAAAGTAGCCTTACATGAAGTGTTCCTGACACATCTGTACAATCATCCCCATCATCTGCTGCTCTGTACGTTATATGTGACACAGCCGCACAGTCACCCCATCATCTGCTCTGTACATTATGTGTGACACAGCCGCACAGTCACCCCCATCATCTGCTCTCTACATTATGTGTGACACAGCCGCACAGTCACCCCCATCATCTGCTCTGTACATTATGTGTGACACAGCCACACAGTCACCCCCATCATCTGGTCTGTACATTATGTGTGACACAGCCGCACAATCATCCCCATCATCTGCTCTGTACATTATGTGTGACACAGCCGCACAGTCACCCCCATCATCTGCTCTCTACATTATGTGTGACACAGCGCACAGTCATCCCCATCATCTGGTCTGTACATTGTGTGACACAGCCGCAGTCACCCCCATCATCTGCTCTGTACATTATGTGTGACACAGCTGTACAGTCACCCCCATCATCTGCTCTGTACATTATGTGTGACACAGCTGCACAGTCACCCCCATCATCTGCTCTCTACATTATGTGTGACACAGCCGCACAGTCACCCCCATCATCTGCTCTGTACATTATGTGTGACACAGCCGGACAGTCACCCCCATCATCTGCTCTGTACATTATGTGTGACACAGCCGCACAGTCACCCCCATCATCTGCTCTGTACATTATGTGTGACACAGCCGCACAGTCACCCCCATCATCTCTGTACATTGTGTGACACAGCCACACAGTCACTCCCATCATCTGCTCTGTACATTATGTGTGACACATCCGCACAGTCACCCCCATCATCTGCTCTGTACATTATGTGTGACACAGCCGCACAGTCACCCCCATCATCTGCTCTCTACATTATGTGTGACACAGCCGCACAGTCACCCCCATCATCTGCTCTCTACATTATGTGTGACACAGCCGCACAGTCACCCCCATCATCTGCTCTGTACATTATGTGTGACACAGCCGCACAGTCATCCCCATCATCTGCTCTGTACATTGTGTGTGACACAGCCGCACAGTCACTCCCATCATCTGCTCTGTACATTATGTGTGACACAGCCGCACAGTCACCCCATCATCTGCTCTGTACATTATGTGTGACACAGCCGCACAGTCACCCCCATCATCTGCTCTGTACATTATGTGTGACATAGCCGGACAGTCACACTCATCATCTGCTCTCTGTATTATGTGTGACACAGCCGCACAGTAACCCCCATCATCTTCTCTGTACATTATGTGTGACACAGCCGCACAGTCATCCCCATCATCTGCTCTGTATGTTATGTGTGACACAGCCGCACAGTCACCCCCATCATCTGCTCTCTACATTATGTGTGACACAGCCGCACAGTAACCCCCATCATCTTCTCTGTACATTATGTGTGACACAGCCGCACAGTCATCCCCATCATCTGCTCTGTATGTTATGTGTGACACAGCCGCACAGTCACCCCCATCATCTGCTCTGTACATTATGTGTGACACAGCCGGACAGTCACACTCATCATCTGCTCTCTGTATTATGTGTGACACAGCCGCACAGTCACCCCCATCATCTGCTCTGTACATTATGTGTGACACAGCCGCATAGTCACCTCCATCATCTGCTCTGTACATTATGTGTGACACAGCCGCACAGTCATCCCCATCATCTGCTCTGTATGTTATGTGTGACACAGCCGCACAGTCACCCCCATCATCTGCTCTGTACATTATGTGTGACAAATCCGCACAGTCACCCCATCATCTGCTCTGTACATTATGTGTGACACAGCCGCACAGTCACCCCCATCATCTGCTCTGTACATTATGTGTGACACAGCCGCACAGTCACCCCCATCATCTGTCCTGTACATTATGTGTGACACAGCCGCACAGTCATCCCCATCATCTGCTCTCTACATTATGTGTGACACAGCCGCACAGTCATCCCCATCATCTGCTCTGTACATTATGTGTGACACAGCCGCACAGTCACCCCCATCATCTGCTCTGTACATTATGTGTGACACAGCCGGACAGTCACACTCATCATCTGCTCTCTGTATTATGTGTGACACAGCCGCACAGTCACCCCCATCATCTTCTCTGTACATTATGTGTGACACAGGCGCACAGTCACCCCCATCATCTGCTCTGTACATTATGTGTGACACAGCCGCACAGTCATCCCCATCATCTGCTCTGTATGTTATGTGTGATACAGCCGCACAGTCACCCCCATCATCTGCTCTCCACATTATGTGTGACACAGCTGCACAGTCACCTCCATCATCTGCTCTGTACATTATGTGTGACACAGCCACACAGTCATCCCCATCATCTGCTCTGTATGTTATGTGTGATACAGCCGCACAGTCACCCCATCATCTGCTCTCTACATTATGTGTGACACAGCTGCACAGTCACCCCCATCATCTGCTCTCTACATTATGTGTGACACAGCCGCACAGTCACCCCCATCATCTGCTCTCTACATTATGTGTGACACAGCCGCACAGTCACCCCCATCATCTGCTCTGTACATTATGTGTGACACAGCCGCACAGTCACCCCCATCATCTGCTCTGTACATTATGTGTGACACAGCCGCACAGTCACCCCCATCATCTGCTCTGTACATTATGTGTGACACAGCCGCACAGTCACCCCCATCATCTGCTCTGTACATTATGTGTGACACAGCCGCACAGTCATCCCCATCATCTGCTCTCTACATTATGTGTGACACAGCCGCACAGTCATCCCCATCATCTGCTCTGTACATTATGTGTGACATAGCCGCACAGTCACCCCCATCATCTGCTCTGTACATTATGTGTGACACAGCCGCACAGTCACCCCCATCATCTCTGTACATTGTGTGACACAGCCACACAGTCACTCCCATCATCTGCTCTGTACATTATGTGTGACACAGCCACACAGTCACCCCCATCATCTGCTCTGTACATTATGTGTGACACAGCCGCACAGTCACCCCCATCATCTGCTCTCTACATTATGTGTGACACAGCCGCACAGTCATCCCCATCATCTGCTCTGTACATTGTGTGTGACACAGCCGCACAGTCACCCCCATCATCTGCTCTGTACATTATGTGTGACACAGCCGCACAGTCACTCCCATCATCTGCTCTGTACATTATGTGTGACACAGCCGCACAGTCACCCCATCATCTGCTCTGTACATTATGTGTGACACAGCCGCACAGTCACCCCCATCATCTGCTCTGTACATTATGTGTGACACAGCCGGACAGTCACACTCATCATCTGCTCTCTGTATTATGTGTGACACAGCCGCACAGTCATCCCCATCATCTGCTCTCTACATTATGTGTGACACAGCCGCACAGTCACCCCCATCATCTGCTCTCTGTATTATGTGTGACACAGCTGCACAGTAACCCCCATCATCTTCTCTGTACATTATGTGTGACACAGGCACACAGTCACCCCCATCATCTGCTCTGTACATTATGTGTGACACAGCCGCACAGTCACCCCCATCATCTGCTCTGTACATTATGTGTGACACAGCCGGACAGTCACACTCATCATCTGCTCTCTGTATTATGTGTGACACAGCCGCACAGTCATCCCCATCATCTGCTCTCTACATTATGTGTGACACAGCCGCACAGTCACCCCCATCATCTGCTCTCTGTATTATGTGTGACACAGCTGCACAGTAACCCCCATCATCTTCTCTGTACATTATGTGTGACACAGGCACACAGTCACCCCCATCATCTGCTCTGTACATTATGTGTGACACAGCCGCACAGTCACCTCCATCATCTGCTCTGTACATTATGTGTGACACAGCCGCACAGTCATCCCCATCATCTGCTCTGTATGTTATGTGTGACACAGCCGCACAGTCACCCCCATCATCTGCTCTCTACATTATGTGTGACACAGCTGCACAGTCACCCCCATCATCTGCTCTGTACATTATGTGTGACACAGCCGGACAGTCACACTCATCATCTGCTCTCTGTATTATGTGTGACACAGCCGCACAGTCACCCCCATCATCTTCTCTGTACATTATGTGTGACACAGGCGCACAGTCACCCCCATCATCTGCTCTGTACATTATGTGTGACACAGCCGCATAGTCACCTCCATCATCTGCTCTGTACATTATGTGTGACACAGCCGCACAGTCATCCCCATCATCTGCTCTGTATGTTATGTGTGACACAGCCGCACAGTCACCCCCATCATCTGCTCTGTACATTATGTGTGACACAGCCGCACAGTCACCCCATCATCTGCTCTGTACATTATGTGTGACACAGCCGCACAGTCACCCCCATCATCTGCCCTGTACATTATGTGTGACACAGCCGGACAGTCACCTCCATCATCTGCTCTGTACATTATGTGTGACACAGCCGCACAGTCATCCCCATCATCTGCTCTGTATGTTATGTGTGACACAGCCGCACAGTCACCCCCATCATCTGCTCTCTACATTATGTGTGACACAGCCGCACAGTCACCCCCATCATCTGCTCTCTACATTATGTGTGACACAGCCGCACAGTCACCCCCATCATCTGCTCTGTACATTATGTGTGACACAGCCGCACAGTCATCCCCATCATCTGCTCTGTATGTTATGTGTGACACAGCCGCACAGTCACCCCCATCATCTGCTCTCTACATTATGTGTGACACAGCCGCACAGTCACCCCCATCATCTGTTCTCTACATTATGTGTGACACAGCCGCACAGTCACCCCGATCATCTGCTCTGTACATTATGTGTGACACAGCCACATAGTCACCCCCATCATCTGCTCTCTACATTATGTGTGACACAGCCGCACAGTCACCCCCATCATCTGCTCTGTACATTATGTGTGACACAGCCGCACAGTCACCCCCATCATCTCTGTACATTGTGTGACACAGCCGCACAGTCACCCCCATCATCTGCTCTGTACATTATGTGTGACACAGCCGCACAGTCACCCCCATCATCTGCTCTGTACATTGTGTGTGACACAGCCGCACAGTCACCCCCATCATCTGCTCTCTACATTATGTGTGACACAGCCGCACAGTCACCCCCATCATCTGCTCTGTACATTATGTTTGACACAGCCGCACAGTCACCCCCATCATCTGCTCTGTACATTATGTGTGACACAGCCGCACAGTCACCCCCATCATCTGCTCTGTACATTATGTGTGACGCAGCCGCACAGTCACCCCCATCATCTGCTCTGTACATTATGTGTGACACAGCCGCACAGTCACCCCCATCATCTCTGTACATTGTGTGACACAGCCGCACAGTCACCCCCATCATCTGCTCTGTACATTATGTGTGACACAGCCGCACAGTCACCCCCATCATCTGCTCTGTACATTGTGTGTGACACAGCCGCACAGTCACCCCCATCATCTGCTCTCTACATTATGTGTGACACAGCCGCACAGTCACCCCCATCATCTGCTCTGTACATTGTGTGACACAGCCGCACAGTCACCCCCATCATCTGCTCTGTACATTATGTGTGACACATCCGCACAGTCACCCCCATCATCTGCTCTGTACATTATGTGTGACACAGCCACACAGTCACCCCCATCATCTGCTCTCTACATTATGTGTGACATAGCCGCACAGTCACCCCCATCATCTGCTCTGTACATTATGTGTGACAAAGCAGCACAGTCACCCCCATCATCTGCTCTGTACATTATGTGTGACACAGCCGCACAGTCACCCACATCATCTGCTCTGTACATTATGTGTGACACAGCCGGACAGTCACACTCATCATCTGCTCTCTGTATTATGTGTGACACAGCCGCACAGTCACCCCCATCATCTTCTCTGTACATTATGTGTGACAAAGGCGCACAGTCACCCCCATCATCTGCTCTGTACATTATGTGTGACACAGCCGCACAGTCACCTCCATCATCTGCTCTGTACATTATGTGTGACACAGCCGCACAGTCATCCCCATCATCTGCTCTGTATGTTATGTGTGACACAGCCGCACAGTCACCCCCATCATCTGCTCTCTACATTATGTGTGACACAGCTGCACAGTCACCCCCTTCATCTGCTCTCTACATTATGTGTGACACAGCCGCACAGTCACCCCCATCATCTGCTCTGTACATTATGTGTGACACAGCCACACAGTCACCCCCATCATCTGCTCTCTACATTATGTGTGACACAGCCGCACAGTCACCCCCATCATCTGCTCTGTACATTATGTGTGACACAGCCGCACAGTCACCCCCCATTATCTCTGTACATTGTGTGACACAGCCACACAGTCACTCCCATCATCTGCTCTGTACATTATGTGTGACACAGCCGCACAGTCACCCCCATCATCTGCTCTGTACATTATGTGTGACACAGCCGCACAGTCACCCCCATCATCTGCTCTGTACATTATGTGTGACACAGCCGCACAGTCACCCCCATCATCTGTTCTCTATATTATGTGTGACACAGCCGCACAGTTACCCCCATCATCTGCTCTGTACATTACGTGTGACACAGTCGCACAGTCACCCCCATCATCTGCTCTGTACATTATGTGTGACACAGCCGCACAGTCATCTCCATCATCTGCCCTGTACATTATGTGTGACACAGCCACAGTCACCCCCATCATCTGCTCTGTATGTTGTGTGACACAGCCGCACAGTCACCTCCATCATCTGCTCTCTACATTATGTGTGACACATCCGCACAGTCACCCCCATCATCTGCTCTCTACATTATGTGTGACACAGCCGCACAGTCACCCCCATCATCTGCTCTGTACATTATGTGTGACACATCCGCACAGTCACCCCCATCATCTGCTCTGTACATTATGTGTGACACAGCCGCACCGTCACCCCCATCATCTGCTCTGTACATTATGTGTGACACAGCCGCACAGTCACCCCCATCATCTGCTCTGTACATTATGTGTGACACAGCCGCACAGTCATCCCCATCATCTGCTCTCTACATTATGTGTGACACAGCCGCACAGTCACCCCCATCATCTGCTCTGTACATTGTGTGTGACACAGCTGCACAGTCACCCCCATCATCTGCTCTGTACATTGGGTGTGACACATCCGCACAGTCACCCCCATCATCTGCTCTGTACATTATGTGTGACACAGCCGCACAGTCATCCCCATCATCTGCCCTGTACATTATGTGTTACACAGCCGCACAGTCACCCCCATCATCTGCTCTGTATGTTGTGTGACACAGCCGCACAGTCACCTCCATCATCTGCTCTCTACATTATGTGTGACACATCCGCACAGTCACCCCCATCATCTGCTCTCTACATTATGTGTGACACAGCCGCACAGTCACTCCCATCATCTGCTCTGTACATTATGTGTGACACATCCGCACAGTCACCCCCATCATCTGCTCTGTACATTATGTGTGACACAGCCGCACCGTCACCCCCATCATCTGCTCTGTACATTATGTGTGACACAGCCGCACAGTCACCCCCATCATCTGCTCTGTACATTATTTGTGACACAGCCGCACAGTCATCCCCATCATCTGCTCTCTACATTATGTGTGACACAGCCGCACAGTCACCCCCATCATCTGCTCTGTACATTGTGTGTGACACAGCCGCACAGTCACCCCCATCATCTGCTCTGTACATTGTGTGTGACACATCCGCACAGTCACCCCCATCATCTGCTCTGTACATTATGTGTGACACAGCCGCACAGTCACCTCCATCATCTGCTCTGTACATTATGTGTGACACAGCCGCACAGTCACCCCCATCATCTGCTCTGTACATTATGTGTGACACAGCCGCACAGTCACCCCCATCATCTGCTCTGTACATTATGTGTGACACAGCCGCACAGTCACCCCCATCATCTGCTCTGTACATTATGTGTGACACAGCTGCACAGTCACCCCCATTATCTGCTCTGTACATTATGTGTGACACAGCCGCACAGTCACCCCCATCATCTGCTCTGTACATTATGTGTGACACAGCCGCACAGTCACCCCCATCATCTGCTCTCTACATTATGTGTGACACAGCCGCACAGTCACCCCCATCATCTGCCCTCTACGTTATGTGTGACACAGCCGCACAGTCACCCCCATCATCTGCTCTGTACATTATGTGTGACACATCCGCACAGTCACCCCCATCATCTGCTCTCTACATTATGTGTGACACAGCCGCACAGTCACCCCTATCTTCTGCTCTGTACATTATGTGTGACACAGCCGCACAGTCACCCCCATCATCTGCTCTGTACATTATGTGTGACACAGCCGCACAGTCACCCCCATCATCTGCTCTGTACATTATGTGTGACACAGCCGCAGTCACCCCCATCATCTGCTCTGTACATTATGTGTGACACAGCCGCACCGTCACCCCCATCATCTGCTCTGTACATTATGTGTGACACAGCCGCACAGTCACCCCATCATCTGCTCTGTACATTATGTGTGACACAGCCGCACAGTCACCCCCATCATCTGCTCTGTATATTATGTGTGACACAGCCGCACAGTCACCCCCATCATCTGCTCTCTACATTATGTGTGACACAGCCGCACAGTCACCCCCATCATCTGCTCTGTACATTATGTGTGACACAGCCGCACAGTCACCCCCATCATCTGCTCTGTACATTATATGTGACACAGCCGCACAGTCACCCCCATCATCTGCTCTGTACATTATGTGTGACACAGCCGCACAGTCACCCCCATCATCTGCTCTGTACATTATGTGTGACACAGCCGCACAGTCACCCCCATCATCTGCTCTGTACATTATATGTGACACAGCCGCACAGTCACCCCCATCATCTGCTCTGTACATTATGTGTGACACAGCCGCACAGTCACCCCCATCATCTGCTCTGTACATTATGTGTGACACAGCCGCACAGTCACCCCCATCATCTGCTCTGTACATTATGTGTGACATAGCCGCACAGTCACCCCCATCATCTGCTCTGTACATTATGTGTGACACAGCCGCACAGTCACCCCCATCATCTCTGTACATTGTGTGACACAGCCACACAGTCACTCCCATCATCTGCTCTGTACATTATGTGTGACACAGCCACACAGTCACCCCCATCATCTGCTCTGTACATTATGTGTGACACAGCCGCACAGTCACCCCCATCATCTGCTCTCTACATTATGTGTGACACAGCCGCACAGTCATCCCCATCATCTGCTCTGTACATTGTGTGTGACACAGCCGCACAGTCACCCCCATCATCTGCTCTGTACATTATGTGTGACACAGCCGCACAGTCACTCCCATCATCTGCTCTGTACATTATGTGTGACACAGCCGCACAGTCACCCCATCATCTGCTCTGTACATTATGTGTGACACAGCCGCACAGTCACCCCCATCATCTGCTCTGTACATTATGTGTGACACAGCCGGACAGTCACACTCATCATCTGCTCTCTGTATTATGTGTGACACAGCCGCACAGTCATCCCCATCATCTGCTCTCTACATTATGTGTGACACAGCCGCACAGTCACCCCCATCATCTGCTCTCTGTATTATGTGTGACACAGCTGCACAGTAACCCCCATCATCTTCTCTGTACATTATGTGTGACACAGGCACACAGTCACCCCCATCATCTGCTCTGTACATTATGTGTGACACAGCCGCACAGTCACCTCCATCATCTGCTCTGTACATTATGTGTGACACAGCCGCACAGTCATCCCCATCATCTGCTCTGTATGTTATGTGTGACACAGCCGCACAGTCACCCCCATCATCTGCTCTCTACATTATGTGTGACACAGCTGCACAGTCACCCCCATCATCTGCTCTGTACATTATGTGTGACACAGCCGGACAGTCACACTCATCATCTGCTCTCTGTATTATGTGTGACACAGCCGCACAGTCACCCCCATCATCTTCTCTGTACATTATGTGTGACACAGGCGCACAGTCACCCCCATCATCTGCTCTGTACATTATGTGTGACACAGCCGCATAGTCACCTCCATCATCTGCTCTGTACATTATGTGTGACACAGCCGCACAGTCATCCCCATCATCTGCTCTGTATGTTATGTGTGACACAGCCGCACAGTCACCCCCATCATCTGCTCTGTACATTATGTGTGACACAGCCGCACAGTCACCCCATCATCTGCTCTGTACATTATGTGTGACACAGCCGCACAGTCACCCCCATCATCTGCCCTGTACATTATGTGTGACACAGCCGGACAGTCACCTCCATCATCTGCTCTGTACATTATGTGTGACACAGCCGCACAGTCATCCCCATCATCTGCTCTGTATGTTATGTGTGACACAGCCGCACAGTCACCCCCATCATCTGCTCTCTACATTATGTGTGACACAGCCGCACAGTCACCCCCATCATCTGCTCTCTACATTATGTGTGACACAGCCGCACAGTCACCCCCATCATCTGCTCTGTACATTATGTGTGACACAGCCGCACAGTCATCCCCATCATCTGCTCTGTATGTTATGTGTGACACAGCCGCACAGTCACCCCCATCATCTGCTCTCTACATTATGTGTGACACAGCCGCACAGTCACCCCCATCATCTGTTCTCTACATTATGTGTGACACAGCCGCACAGTCACCCCGATCATCTGCTCTGTACATTATGTGTGACACAGCCACATAGTCACCCCCATCATCTGCTCTCTACATTATGTGTGACACAGCCGCACAGTCACCCCCATCATCTGCTCTGTACATTATGTGTGACACAGCCGCACAGTCACCCCCATCATCTCTGTACATTGTGTGACACAGCCGCACAGTCACCCCCATCATCTGCTCTGTACATTATGTGTGACACAGCCGCACAGTCACCCCCATCATCTGCTCTGTACATTGTGTGTGACACAGCCGCACAGTCACCCCCATCATCTGCTCTCTACATTATGTGTGACACAGCCGCACAGTCACCCCCATCATCTGCTCTGTACATTATGTTTGACACAGCCGCACAGTCACCCCCATCATCTGCTCTGTACATTATGTGTGACACAGCCGCACAGTCACCCCCATCATCTGCTCTGTACATTATGTGTGACGCAGCCGCACAGTCACCCCCATCATCTGCTCTGTACATTATGTGTGACACAGCCGCACAGTCACCCCCATCATCATCTCTGTACATTATGTGTGACACAGCCGCACAGTCACCCCCATCATCTGCTCTGTACATTGTGTGACACAGCCGCACAGTCACCCCCATCATCTGCTCTGTACATTATGTGTGACACATCCGCACAGTCACCCCCATCATCTGCTCTGTACATTATGTGTGACACATCCGCACAGTCACCCCCATCATCTGCTCTGTACATTATGTGTGACACAGCCGCACAGTCACCCCCATCATCTGCTCTCTACATTATGTGTGACATAGCCGCACAGTCACCCCCATCATCTGCTCTGTACATTATGTGTGACAAAGCAGCACAGTCACCCCCATCATCTGCTCTGTACATTATGTGTGACACAGCCGCACAGTCACCCACATCATCTGCTCTGTACATTATGTGTGACACAGCCGGACAGTCACACTCATCATCTGCTCTCTGTATTATGTGTGACACAGCCGCACAGTCACCCCCATCATCTTCTCTGTACATTATGTGTGACAAAGGCGCACAGTCACCCCCATCATCTGCTCTGTACATTATGTGTGACACAGCCGCACAGTCACCTCCATCATCTGCTCTGTACATTATGTGTGACACAGCCGCACAGTCATCCCCATCATCTGCTCTGTATGTTATGTGTGACACAGCCGCACAGTCACCCCCATCATCTGCTCTCTACATTATGTGTGACACAGCTGCACAGTCACCCCCTTCATCTGCTCTCTACATTATGTGTGACACAGCCGCACAGTCACCCCCATCATCTGCTCTGTACATTATGTGTGACACAGCCACACAGTCACCCCCATCATCTGCTCTCTACATTATGTGTGACACAGCCGCACAGTCACCCCCATCATCTGCTCTGTACATTATGTGTGACACAGCCGCACAGTCACCCCCCATTATCTCTGTACATTGTGTGACACAGCCACACAGTCACTCCCATCATCTGCTCTGTACATTATGTGTGACACAGCCGCACAGTCACCCCCATCATCTGCTCTGTACATTATGTGTGACACAGCCGCACAGTCACCCCCATCATCTGCTCTGTACATTATGTGTGACACAGCCGCACAGTCACCCCCATCATCTGTTCTCTATATTATGTGTGACACAGCCGCACAGTTACCCCCATCATCTGCTCTGTACATTATGTGTGACACAGTCGCACAGTCACCCCCATCATCTGCTCTGTACATTATGTGTGACACAGCCGCACAGTCATCTCCATCATCTGCCCTGTACATTATGTGTGACACAGCCACAGTCACCCCCATCATCTGCTCTGTATGTTGTGTGACACAGCCGCACAGTCACCTCCATCATCTGCTCTCTACATTATGTGTGACACATCCGCACAGTCACCCCCATCATCTGCTCTCTACATTATGTGTGACACAGCCGCACAGTCACCCCCATCATCTGCTCTGTACATTATGTGTGACACATCCGCACAGTCACCCCCATCATCTGCTCTGTACATTATGTGTGACACAGCCGCACCGTCACCCCCATCATCTGCTCTGTACATTATGTGTGACACAGCCGCACAGTCACCCCCATCATCTGCTCTGTACATTATGTGTGACACAGCCGCACAGTCATCCCCATCATCTGCTCTCTACATTATGTGTGACACAGCCGCACAGTCACCCCCATCATCTGCTCTGTACATTGTGTGTGACACAGCCGCACAGTCACCCCCATCATCTGCTCTGTACATTGTGTGTGACACATCCGCACAGTCACCCCCATCATCTGCTCTGTACATTATGTGTGACACAGCCGCACAGTCATCCCCATCATCTGCCCTGTACATTATGTGTGACACAGCCGCACAGTCACCCCCATCATCTGCTCTGTATGTTGTGTGACACAGCCGCACAGTCACCTCCATCATCTGCTCTCTACATTATGTGTGACACATCCGCACAGTCACCCCCATCATCTGCTCTCTACATTATGTGTGACACAGCCGCACAGTCACTCCCATCATCTGCTCTGTACATTATGTGTGACACATCCGCACAGTCACCCCCATCATCTGCTCTGTACATTATGTGTGACACAGCCGCACCGTCACCCCCATCATCTGCTCTGTACATTATGTGTGACACAGCCGCACAGTCACCCCCATCATCTGCTCTGTACATTATTTGTGACACAGCCGCACAGTCATCCCCATCATCTGCTCTCTACATTATGTGTGACACAGCCGCACAGTCACCCCCATCATCTGCTCTGTACATTGTGTGTGACACAGCCGCACAGTCACCCCCATCATCTGCTCTGTACATTGTGTGTGACACATCCGCACAGTCACCCCCATCATCTGCTCTGTACATTATGTGTGACACAGCCGCACAGTCACCTCCATCATCTGCTCTGTACATTATGTGTGACACAGCCGCACAGTCACCCCCATCATCTGCTCTGTACATTATGTGTGACACAGCCGCACAGTCACCCCCATCATCTGCTCTGTACATTATGTGTGACACAGCCGCACAGTCACCCCCATCATCTGCTCTGTACATTATGTGTGACACAGCTGCACAGTCACCCCCATCATCTGCTCTGTACATTATGTGTGACACAGCCGCACAGTCACCCCCATCATCTGCTCTGTACATTATGTGTGACACAGCCGCACAGTCACCCCCATCATCTGCTCTCTACATTATGTGTGACACAGCCGCACAGTCACCCCATCATCTGCCCTCTACGTTATGTGTGACACAGCCGCACAGTCACCCCCATCATCTGCTCTGTACATTATGTGTGACACATCCGCACAGTCACCCCCATCATCTGCTCTCTACATTATGTGTGACACAGCCGCACAGTCACCCCTATCTTCTGCTCTGTACATTATGTGTGACACAGCCGCACAGTCACCCCCATCATCTGCTCTGTACATTATGTGTGACACAGCCGCACAGTCACCCCCATCATCTGCTCTGTACATTATGTGTGACACAGCCGCAGTCACCCCCATCATCTGCTCTGTACATTATGTGTGACACAGCCGCACCGTCACCCCCATCATCTGCTCTGTACATTATGTGTGACACAGCCGCACAGTCACCCCATCATCTGCTCTGTACATTATGTGTGACACAGCCGCACAGTCACCCCCATCATCTGCTCTGTATATTATGTGTGACACAGCCGCACAGTCACCCCCATCATCTGCTCTCTACATTATGTGTGACACAGCCGCACAGTCACCCCCATCATCTGCTCTGTACATTATGTGTGACACAGCCGCACAGTCACCCCCATCATCTGCTCTGTACATTATATGTGACACAGCCGCACAGTCACCCCCATCATCTGCTCTGTACATTATGTGTGACACAGCCGCACAGTCACCCCCATCATCTGCTCTGTACATTATGTGTGACACAGCCGCACAGTCACCCCCATCATCTGCTCTGTACATTATGTGTGACACAGCCGCACAGTCACCTCCATCATCTGCTCTCTACATTATGTGTGACACAGACGCACAGTCACCCCCATCATCTGCTCTCTACATTATGTGTGACACAGCCGCACAGTCACCCCCATCATCTGCTCTGTACATTATGTGTGACACAGCCGCACAGTCACCCCCATCATCTGCTCTGTACATTATGTGTGACACATCCGCACAGTCACCCCCATCATCTGCTCTCTACATTATGTGTGACACAGCCGCACAGTCACCCCCATCATCTGCTCTGTACATTATGTGTGACACAGCCGCACAGTCACCCCCATCATCTGCTCTGTACATTATGTGTGACACAGCCGCACAGTCACCCCCATCATCTGCTCTGTACATTATGTGTGACACAGCCGCTCAGTCACCCCCATCATCTGCTCTGTACATTATGTGTGACACAGCCGCACAGTCACCCCCATCATCTGCTCTGTACATTATGTGTGACACAGCCGCTCAGTCACCCCCATCATCCTGCCATGATAGAATTTTTTTTTATTTATTTAATTATCTTTATTAATTGATGTATAAAAAACTAATTACAGTACAAAAAGAATTCTTCATTTTCCTTTCCCCTTATCCCCATTCCCTATACCCACCCCCCTCCCCATACCTGTGGTGCGTCAACAAAAGAAACAAAAACAACTAAAAAAAATAAATAATAATAATTATCCCAACTATTCAAATCCTCCAGCCACCCCATATCTTAGTCCACTTCTCCTCAGCTCCCCTCTGTTTATACATGATTTTCTCATAATTTTTTACCTTATCAATTAGGTTTATCCATGAATTTATCTCTGGAGTATATCGAGCAAACCAGGTCCGACTAACCAAAACTCTGGCCAACATCAGTATCCTACTTAGGAAGATCTTTTGATACTTATGGCTATTTGTTTTGGAAAGATCATTAAGCAAAAACACTTGGGGTTCGAAGGGAATTCGTATTTTTAATTTGTAGGTGATAAAGTTATTAATGCTATTCCAGTATTTTATAAGTTCTGTGCAGGTCCAGATCATATGGAGATAATCCGCACCTGAGATGTCGCATTTAGGGCAATTGGAAGTATCTCTTAGCCCACATTTATTCATCCATAAAGGGGTGATATATAATCTGTGACAAATATAGAAATGTACTAGAACATGATTAAAGTTCTGGGATAGTGAACCTAGATTCCCAAAAATATTCTCCCACCCTTCTACTTGTATGTTCGGACAATCCATCTCCCACGCTCTTTGTCCTGGTGACTGTATATCACTAAACCGTGCCTTAAGTAATAACTTATATATATTAGAAATCTTCATTCTAGACGGTGTCCCCCCTGCCCAGTCATTCAAGAAGGATGAATTATCTATATCCAACACCAGTTTATCGTCCAGACTAGATAGTGCTGAACGCAATTGAAAGTATCTAAACCATGAAAAATGTTCTATATTATGTGTTATCTCTATAAATGGCTTAATCTCTCTATCCTTTACTACCCATGAAATATACAAAATGTTATTCTTTTGCCAAAATGTGTCAAGTGCAATATCGTCAAACCTTTGTAAGTGCACATTGTGCCAAAGAGGTGTGAATGTAAGTGAGCCCTTTACCTTCAACCATGTCCTAGTAGTAGCCCACACTTTCAGGAGGAGTTTTATAGTCTCTCTGTAGCCCCGCTCATGGCTCTTCAGTAGCCCGGATTCCAACAGGGTAAATATATGATAGAATTTTTTAATAAAAGGCTTTTTCTCATGTCTCTTATACTTGAGGTTCGGTGAATTGGGTTTCGTCAGTCTCTCTTTCGGGTACGGCCACAAGAGGTGGATTTTGATGCAGGTTTTTTATTCTGCTGGAAAGTGCGTTTATTTCCCCCAAACTTCGGATGGGAGAGATTGGTAGAAGAAATGCCGTTATCCCGTGAATGTGTCCTCAGAACATCACATATCATGGAAAAGGTGGCTGACAACTGGAGTATGCAGAGCGGGCGCGAGTGCATAACAATCAGCATAGAATGCACCGGTCAAGATGTCCCCTTATCTTATATAGAAAATCTACAGTAAATATCAAAAACATCAGATGAGGCGGGGGGGGGGAGACATGTCCAAATAGAGGTAAATGTGACTGGTGGCACAGTCCGGGCCCTTGGATATCATGGCTGCCACTTGTCTCATAACGTCTGGTGTCAAATGGTGATAAACCTATACGGGATCGGCACTTAGCTGTGACCGCCCCGCTGCTGTTCACCCCCCGTCTGGAGTCACCACACCATAAACCTCTTATTAGCAGCTATATGTGGCTACGGTATATGAGGGGGGCAGATATATTAGATGCAGCACGGAGCGTCTTCCCCGTGCGTTTCCTGCACATGCTTTTTCTCCATGGCATCTAGAGGTAACTACCGCACATGCGGTGTACAAAGTACTGCAGTAAACATACCGCGAGCATAGAAAACGTGTGGTGGCTGCTTCCCAAATACAAGTAGCTGTCAAAGACTCCTGTAGTCCATGGATTTGTGCCCTAAAACCTGGATGGGACTGTGCTGTGTGTTTAAAATGAGCACAAATTGCAATAACCCTCCCTGCCTCGTACAATAAAAAATACTCGCCTCACCCGGTGGCCTGGACTCGCCTTACCCGGCGGTTCTGTCACAAAGGGTTAACTGTCTAGCTGTGTGACTGGTACTTTCACTTTGCGCCGGTCATTTAATAACCCTTATCTCTATTAAGGGGTCATGAAGGCCAATTTAAAGGGGTTGTCCACTTTCTGGCTACTGTTGACCAATATGTTTGTGGGATGGTTATATGACACTTACTAGTATAGTATTTGTTGAAATTCTGCACCATTTTCTATATTTCTTTTAGCTATCCATGCAACGTGCGCCGCCCCCCAGTGCCCCTATCGCGTCCCAGGTGTAGTAGGAATGCAGAGTGGTGTGGTGCGGCTTATATGTCTCTTTATGTGTCACGGTGCTCCTACCTGGATACTGCTGGACCCCAGGCTTTGGCTCCGAAGCAAAAAAAGAGGAAGATAATTGAGGGATAAAAGAAAGATTGAGTCCAGACCTTGTATGTGATTGAACAGCAGCTTTACTTGAGTAAACGTTCATCCAAAACTATCTTCAGGCTTGATCTTGGTCCCAGCAGGCGTTGGCATAAGCTGGCAGGCTTCTTCAATAACTCTGCTTGCTCCCTTTCTCTGCTGTACTGACAGGCTTGGTTAAATACTTTGCTTTCTTTCCTTAAGCTGCACTAAATTCTGCTTGTCTGGTTTCTGTACTTTAGGACTGTCCTGGTGTCCTCGGATGGGGCGCCGTCCACTGCTATTCCCCTCCTGACACTCAGTAACACTTATTTTCAGCCGAAGAACTCTTCCTCTTGCTGATTTTTCTTATGGTGGCTGAAGAACTCTTCCTCTGGCCCCTATGGCTTCCAGACATCTTTCTTCATGGCCGGCAGAGCTTAGGGTGACTGGGCGTGCCCCTGCTCACACTCCTCCTGTCTAGAACTAAACTAACTCTAACTGAAAACTTCTGGCCCACCCTTCCGGCAGGAAACAGGACTGGCCCACTTCTGCCCAAAGGGGGAGAATGGAATGGTGAGTTCCATTCTCTCTGAGTATAACTATACCATTTTCACTGCCACCTGCTGGTGAACCAGGCACATTACATGTAATAAAACAGTTGCATAACAAGATTAGGAATGCACGGTGTAGAGAACCTGGACAGAGAAACAGTACAGACCAAAAGTTTGGACCCACCTTCTCATTCAAAGAGTTTTCTTTATTTTCATGACTATGAAGGCATCAAAACTATGAATTAACACATGTGGAATTATATACAGTACAGACCAAAAGTTTGGACACACCTTCTCATTCAAAGAGTTTTCTTTATTTTCATGACTATGAAGGCATCAAAACTATGAATTAACACATGTGGAATTATATACATAACAAACAAGTGTGAAACAACTGAAAATATGTCATATTCTAGGTTCTTCAAAGTAGCCACCTTTTGCTTTGATTACTGCTTTGCACACTCTTGGCATTCTCTTGATGAGCTTCAAGAGGTAGTCCCCTGAAATGGTCTTCCAACAGTCTTGAAGGAGTTCCCAGAGATGCTTAGCACTTGTTGGCCCTTTTGCCTTCACTCTGTGGTCCAGCTCACCCCAAACCATCTCGATTGGGTTCAGGTCCGGTGACTGTGGAGGCCAGGTCATCTGGCGCAGCACCCCATCACTCTCCTTCATGGTCAAATAGCCCTTACTTTCAAAGTTTTCCCAATTTTTCGGCTGACTGACTGACCTTCATTTCTTAAAGTAATGATGGCCACTTGTTTTTCTTTACTTAGCTGCTTTTTTCTTGCCATAATACAAATTCTAACAGTCTTTTCAGTAGGACTATCAGCTGTGTATCCACCTGACTTCTCCTCAACGCCACTGATGGTCCCAACCCCATTTATAAGGCAAGAAATCCCACTTATTAAACCTGACAGGGCACACCTGTGAAGTGAAAACCATTTCAGGGGACTACCTCTTGAAGCTCATCAAAAGAATGCCAAGAGTGTGCAAAGCAGTAATCAAGCAAAAGGTGGCTACTTTGAAGAACCTAGAATATGACATATTTTCAGTTGTTTCACACTATTGCTGGTCTCACAAAGGAATAAGTCATGCCAGACCCATTCAAGGGATCCCATACAGTTACTAGAAACAATGATTGTGGTAAGATAAGATAACGTTCCGTAGCAGGTGAGCGGCGTCCCGCTACACTAGCTATACAAGCGGCGTCCCGCTTTGAAGAGTTCTATTGCTGGTCTCACAAATGTAAATTGTAAACTGTACAGCATAAGGTAAGAGTCTTTTGGGGTTTCATGCATACACGCCGTCTTGTATAAGGCACTGCATCCTCAGTGTAACTATTAACACTTACGGCTTAGCGTTCTCACCGCCTATCTGTACCACGCCGGCTTGCACCGTACGCTGACCTTTGCCTGTATTCTGGTGCCGGTTCACTCTGTAACAGATGCCGTCTTTCACGCAGATAGATTCTGTATTCAGCGGTCTCTTTATTGCAGATATTTCCTTAATGCTGTATTTGTGATCCAGCGATGCCGTCCTGGTATTAACAATAAAGGTATTCTTGTCCTTTCACGGTGAGATTCAAAGTGATGAAGGCACAGACACGGTGACATTCAAAGAGATGAAGGAACAAACACGGTGAGACTCAAAGAGATGAAGGAACAGACACCGTGAGATTCAGAGATGAAGGCACAGACGCGGTGAGATTCAAATAGATGAAGGCACAGACATTGTGAGATTCAAAGAGATGAAGGCACAGACACGGTGAGATTCAAATAGATGAAGGCACAGACACGGTGAGATTCAGAGATAAAGAGACAGACACGGTGAGATTCAGAGAGGAAGGCACAGACATGGTGAGATTCAGAGATGAAGGCACAGACACGGTGAGATTCAGAGATGAAGGCACAGACACGGTGAGATTCAGAGATGAAGGCACAGACATTGTGAGATTCAGAGATGAAATCACAGACATGGTGAGATTCAAAGAGATGAAGGCACAGACACGGTGAGATTCAAATAGATGAAGGCACAGACACAGTGAGATTCAGAGATGAAGACACAGACATGGTGAGATTCAGAGATGAAGACACAGACACAGTGAGATTCAGAGATAAAGGCACAGACATTGTGAGATTCAGAGATGAAGGCACAGACATTGTGAGATTCAGAGATGAAGGCACAGACACTTTGAGATTCAAAGAGATGAAGGCACAGACACAGTGAGATTCAGAGATGAAGGCACAGACACAGTGTGATTCAAAGAGATGAATGCACAGACACAGTGAGATTCAGAGATGAAGGCACAGACATTGTGAGATTCAGAGATGAAGGCACAGACACGGTGAGAATCAAAGAGATGAAGGCACAGACATTGTGAGATTCAAAGAGATGAAGACACAGACACGGTGAGATTCAAAATGATGAAGGCACAGACACAGTGAGATTTAAAGAGATGAAGGCACAGACATGGTGAGATTCAAAAAGATGAAGGCACAGACACGGTGAGAATCAGAGATAAAGAGACAGACACGGTGAGATTCAGAGATGAAGGCACAGACACGGTAAGATTCAAAGAAATTAAGGCACAGACACGGTGAGATTCAAATAGATGAAGTGTCACGGCGAGGGTGCACTCAGTATAACAGATAACGAACCAACCAGGCTCTGGGCGAGAGACAGGGGAAGGGTCACCTCCTAGCTAATCCCTGACCTCTTTCTCTGCACTGCTCAGCCCATCTACAGACCTTGAAGGTAGATCTGAGATGTCCCCGTGCCTGGGCTGACAAAACCCTGAATTCCCTAAGATGGTGAAGTGGGAAATAGGAGCAGCCTGCTCGCACAGAACCTGGATGTGATAGATGACACAAAACAACCAACTAGAAACAACACTTATTTTCCTGAGCTGGAGCAGACTGCCAACTTTCCTTCCTAGCTTCCAAGATCACAATGATGAGGATAATCCGCTCAGGGCACTGGGCAGAGGAGCTATTAAAACTAATGACTCCACCCAGTGCACCTGATGAGGGGCGGATCCAGCACGACTCCAAAACAAACACTAAACTCGTGCTGCAATCCTGGCCGACCTCCGCACATCATCAGAGTGGGGCATGACAGTACCCCCCTTCTACGGATGACCTCCGGACAGCCTGGACCAACCTTATCCAGATGGGACCCTCACCAGTCGGCTGGCGTTGACATCCGACGCCGGAACCCACATCCTCTCCTCAGAACCGTATCCCCTCCAGTGCACCAGGTACTGAAGGGAACCCCGAAGAACTCTCGAGTCGAGAATCCTGGAGATCTCAAACTCCAAGTTTCCCTCGACTAGAACAGGAGGAGGAGGCAATGGCGATGGTTCTACCGGTCTCACATATTTTTTTAGCAAAGACCTGTGGAACACATCATGGATCCTCCAAGTCTGCGGAAGATCCAGCCGAAACGCCACAGGATTGATCACCGCAGAAATTTTATACGGACCAATAAATCTTGGACCCAGTTTCCAAGATGGGACTCTCAATTTGATATTTTTAGTGGATAACCACACCAGATCACCCACACACAGGTCCGGACCAGTCTTACGTCTCTTGTCAGCCATTCGTTTATACCTCTCACCCATCCTCTCCAAATTCCCTTGAATCCTCCGCCAGATAGAGGATAAGGCAGAAGAGAATCTCTCCTCCTCTGACATCCCAGAGGAACCAGACCCAGAGAAGGTCCCAAACTGGGGATGGAAACCGTATGCGCCAAAAAATGGCGACTTACCCGTGGACTCCTGTCTACGGTTATTCAACGCAAATTCTGCTAAAGACAAGAATGAGGACCAGTCCTCCTGATTCTCAGCCACAAAGCACCTCAAGTAGGTCTCCAGGTTTTTATTAGTACGCTCCGTCTGACCATTCGACTGCGGATGAAAAGCCGAAGAGAATGAAAGTTGAATGCCAAGCCGAGAGCAGAACGCCCTCCAAAACCTGGAGACAAACTGTGTGCCCCTATCAGAGACCACGTCCGAGGGAATACCATGCAATTTCACAATATTATCCACAAAAATCTGCGCAAGAGTCTTAGCGTTAGGCAGACTAGTTAGTGGTATAAAGTGAGCCATCTTACTGAAACGGTCAACCACCACCAAAATCACTGTTCTCCCGGAGGAACTCGGCAGATCCGTAATAAAGTCCATAGACAAATGCGTCCAAGGACGAGGTGGAATAGACAATGGAAGAAGTGAACCAGGCGGTCGAGTATGAGCAACCTTTGACCGAGCGCAGGTTTCACAAGCTTTCACGTAATTCTCAATACTCTTATGCAACCCTGGCCACCAGAAACTCCGGGACACCAGATCACAGGTGGACTTACCACCAGGATGTCCAGCGAGAACAGTATCGTGATGTTCCTTGAACACCTAGTATCGTAGGCCCTCAGGAACAAACAACCTCCCTGGGGGACAAGAACCAGGAGCCCCCTCCTGGGCTCCCAACACCTCCATCTCCAATTCAGGGTACAGAGCGGAGACCACCACCCCATCCGCCAAAATCGGCGCCGGATCTTTTGAATCACCTCCCCCAGGAAAGCTGCGAGATAAGGCATCTGCCTTGACGTTCTTGACCCCTGGGCGAAAGGTAACCACGAAATTGAACCTGGTAAAAAACAGTGACCATCTGGCCTGCCTAGGGTTCAGACGCTTGGCAGATTGCAGGTAAGCCAAATTCTTATGGTCAGTATACACTGTAACGGGGTGAGACGCCCCCTCCAACCAGTGGCGCCATTCCTCAAAGGCCAACTTGATAGCCAACAACTCTCTATCTCCAACATCATAATTCCTCTCGGCAACCGAGAGCTTAGAAACATAGAAACATAGAAACATAGAATGTGTCGGCAGATAAGAACCATTTGGCCCATCTAGTCTGCCCAATATACTGAATACTATGGATAGTCCCTGGCCCTATCTTATATGAAGGATGGCCTTATGCCTATCCCATGCATGCTTAAACCCCTTCACTGTATTTGCAGCTACCACTTCTGCAGGAAGGCTATTCCATGCATCCACTACTCTCTCAGTAAAGTAATACTTCCTTATATTACTTTTAAACCTTTGCCCCTCTAATTTAAAACTGTGTCCTCTTGTGGTAGTTTCTCTTCTTTTAAATATGCTCTCTTCCTTTACCGAGTTGATTCCCTTTATGTATTTAAAAGTTTCTATCATATCCCCTCTGTCTCTTCTTTCTTCCAAGCTATACATATTAAGGTCCTTTAACCTTTCCTGGCTTCTTGGAGAAGAAGGCACACGGGACCCACTTGCCAGGAGATGAACCCTGTGACAGCACCGACCCAACCCCCACCTCTGATGCATCAACCTCCACTACGAATGGTTGAGACACATCCGGCTGCACCAGAATGGGAGCGGACGCAAAACGCTCCTTAACAGCCGAAAAGGCCTGCAATGCCTCATCCGACCAGACAGAGACATCGGCGCCCTTCTTGGTCATATCAGTAAGAGGTTTTACTAGGGTAGAATAATTTGAAATAAATTTCCTATAATAATTTGTAAACCCCAAGAACCGCATCAAAGCTTTCTGATTCTCTGGTCGGTCCCATTCCAGAACCGCCCGGACCTTTTCGGGATCCATACGAAAACCGGAATCAGAAAGCATGTATCCCAAGAACGGAAGCTCTTGCACCGCAGACAAACATTTCTCCAATTTGGCATACAACTTATTCTCCCGAAGGATCGTCAAAACCTGTCTCACATGATCCTGATGGGTCTTCAGTAGGGATGAGCGAAGCCGAACTGTATAGTTCGGGTTCGTACCGAATTTTGGGGTTTCCGTGACACGGACCCGAACCCGAACATTTTCGTAAAAGTCCGGGTTCGGGTTCGGTGTTCGGCGCTTTCTTGGCGCTTTTTGAAAGGCTGCAAAGCAGCCAATCAACAGGCGTCATACTACTTGCCCCAAGAGGCCATCACAGCCTTGCCTACTATTGGCATGGCTGTGATTGGCCAGTGCAGCATGTGACCCAGCCTCTATATAAGCTTGGGTCACGTAGCGCTGCACGTCACTCTGCTGATTCAAGCATAGGGAGAGGTTGCTGCTGCGACGTTAGGGCGAGATTAGGCAGATTAACTCCTCCAAAAGACTTCATTCTGTGATCGATCTCCAGCTGTGGATCATTGAAGTGCTAATATCGAATTGCTCACTTTTTTTAGGCTGCCCAGAGCGTTTTTATATCACTTTTTTCTGGGGTGATCGGCGGCCATTTTGTGGCTTGTGGTGCGCCAGCACAAGCTACCACCAAGTGCTTTTAACCATCAATAGTGTGGTTATTTTTTGCTATATCCTACATCAGCTGCAGGCTGAGCCTGTGTCACCGAAGTGCATTTAACCATCAACAGTGTGGTTATTTTTTGGCCATATACTACATCAGGTGCAGGCTGAGCCTGTGTCACCGAAGTGCATTTAACCATCAACAGTGTGGTTATTTTTTGGCCATATACTACATCAGGTGCAGGCTGAGCCTGTGTCACCCAAGTGCATTTAACCATCAACAGTGTGGTTAATTTTTGGCCATATACTACATCAGGTGCAGGCTGAGCCTGTGTCACCCAAGTGCATTTAACCATCAATAGTGTGGTTATTTTTTGGCCATATACTACATCAGGTGCAGGCTGAGCCTGTGTCACCCAAGTGCATTTAACCATCAACAGTGTGGTTATTTTTTGGCCATATACTACATCAGGTGCAGGCTGAGCCTGTGTCACCCAAGTGCATTTAACCATCAACAGTGTGGTTAATTTTTGGCCATATACTACATCAGGTGCAGGCTGAGCCTGTGTCACCCAAGTGCATTTAACCATCAATAGTGTGGTTATTTTTTGGCCATATACTACATCAGGGGCAAGTTGAGCCTGTCACCCAGCGCCTAAAAAATAGACCTGACATTTATATTCCTCCAAATCTGTACTGTTTTAGCTGGTCAAGTTATTTGTAGTGACCGTAAAAGCACAGTTTTTGTCCTGGGTTGAAAAACTATTCCCAAATTTGCCATTCTCAAAATAAGTAGTTTCTGCTATATCAGGCCTACTTGAAATCTATCCCAAAAAGGATATCTTAGATTCAAGGTGCTGATAGTGTCATTCAGAAAAACTTAACACACACGCTACCGTGCAGATAGAAGTCTAATTCTGTGATTAAACGTATACCTGTGACACAGCGCAAAAAAAATAGGCCTCACATTTCTATTCAACCAAATCAGTACTGTTTTAGCTGGTCAAGTTATTTGTAGTGACCGTAAAAGCACAGTTTTTGTTCTGGGTTGAAAAACTATTCCCAAATTTGCCATTTTCAAAATTGTGGTGAACGGGAACAATGAGGAAAACATCTAATAAGGGACGCGGACGTGGACATGGTCGTGGTGGTGTTAGTGGACCCTCTGGTGCTGGGAGAGGACGTGGCCGTTCTGCCACAGCCACATGTCCTAGTGAACCAACTACCTCAGGTCCCAGTAGCCAGCAGAATTTACAGGGATATTTGGTGGGGCCCAATGCCGTTCTAAGGATGGTAAGGCCTGAGCAGGTACAGGCATTAGTCAATTGGGTGGCCGACAGTGGATCCAGCACGTTCACATTATCTCCCACCCAGTCTTCTGCAGAAAGCGCACAGATGGCGCATGAAAACCAAGCCCATCAGTCTGTCACATCACCCCTATGCATATCAGGGAAACTGTCTGAGCCTCAAGTTATGCAGCAGTCTCTTATGCTGTTTGAAGACTCTGCTGCCAGGGTTTCCCAAGGGCACCCACCTAGCCCTTCCCCAGGGGTGGAAGAGATAGAATGCACTAACGCACAACCACTTATGTTTCCTGATGATGAGGACATGGGAATACCACCTCAGCACGTCTCTGATGATGACGAAACACAGGTGCCAACTGCTGCGTCTTTCTGCAGTGTGCAGACTGAACAGGAGGTCAGGGAGGAAGACTGGGTGGAAGACGATGCAGGGGACGATGAGGTCCTAGACCCCACATGGAATGAAGGTCGTGCCACTGACTTTCACAGTTCGGAGGAAGAGGCAGTGGTGAGACCGAGCCAACAGCGTAGAAAAAGACAAAGAGGGAGCAGTGGGCAAAATCAGAACACCCGCCGCCAAGAGACTCCGCCTGCTACTTACCGCCGCCATCTGGGAC
The DNA here is from genome assembly GCF_905171765.1 of Bufo bufo. Classification (NCBI taxonomy): domain Eukaryota; kingdom Metazoa; phylum Chordata; class Amphibia; order Anura; family Bufonidae; genus Bufo; species Bufo bufo. Next base: position 2,530,369 of record NC_053392.1, read on the forward strand.
CGAGCACCCCAAAGGCAGCTTCAAGGAGTTCCCTGGCATGGCACTTCTTCAAACAATGTGCTGACGACAAGACCCGAGTGGTTTGCACGCTATGCCATCAGAGCCTGAAGCGAGGCATTAACGTTCTGAACCTTAGCACAACCTGCATGACCAGGCACCTGCATGCAAAGCATGAACTGCAGTGGAGTAAACACCTTAAAAACAAAGAAGTCACTCAGGCTCCCCCTGCTACCTCTTCTGCTGCTGCCGCCTCGGCCTCTTCTGCTGCTGCCGCCTCGGCCTCTTCCTCCGCCTCTGGAGGAACGTTGGCACCTGCCGCCCAGCAAACATGGGATGTACCACCAACACCACCACCTGCGTCACCAAGCATCTCAACCATGTCACACGGCAGCGTTCAGCTCTCCATCTCACAAACATTTGAGAGAAAGCGTAAATTCCCACCTAGCTACCCTCGATCCCTGGCCCTGAATGCCAGCATTTCTAAACTACTGGCCTATGAAATGCTGTCATTTAGGCTGGTGGACACACACAGCTTCAAACAGCTCATGTCGCTTGCTGTCCCACAGTATGTTGTTCCCAGCCGGCACTACTTCTCCAAGAGAGCCGTGCCTTCCCTGCACAACCAAGTGTCCGATAAAATCAAGTGTGCACTGCGCAACGCCATCTGTGGCAAGGTCCACCTAACCACAGATACGTGGACCAGTAAGCACGGCCAGGGATGCTATATCTCCCGAACTGCACACTGGGTAAATGTAGTGGCGGCTGGGCCCCAGGCGGAGAGCTGTTTGGCGCACGTCCTTCCGCCGCCAAGGATCGCAGGGCAACATTCTTTGCCTCCTGTCTCCTCCTCCTCCTACTCAGCTTCCTCCTCCTCTTCTTCCACCTGCTCATCCAGTCAGCCACACACCTTCACCACCAACTTCAGCACAGCCCGGGGTAAACGTCAGAAGGCCGTTCTGAAACTCATATGTTTGGGGGACAGGCCCCACACCGCACAGGAGTTGTGGCGGGGTATAGAACAACAGACCGACGAGTGGTTGCTGCCGGTGAGCCTCAAGCCCGGCCTGGTGGTGTGCGATAATGGGCGAAATCTCGTTGCAGCTCTGGGACTAGCCGGTTTGACGTACATCCCTTGCCTGGCGCATGTGCTGAATTTGGTGGTGCAGAAGTTCATTCGCAACTACCCCGACATGTCAGAGCTGCTGCATAAAGTGCGGGCCGTCTGTTCGCGCTTCCGGCGTTCACACCCTGCTGCTGCACGCCTGTCTGCGCTACAGCGTAACTTCGGCCTTCCCGCTCACCGCCTCATATGCGATGTGCCCACCAGGTGGAACTCCACCTTGCACATGCTGGAGAGACTGTGCGAGCAGCAGCAGGCCATAGTGGAGTTTCAGCTGCAGCACGCACGGGTCAGTCGCACTGTGGAACAGCACCACTTCACCACCAATGACTGGGCCTCCATGCGAGACCTGTGTGCCCTGTTGCGCTGTTTCGAGTACTTCACCAACATGGCCAGTGGCGATGACGCTGTTATCAGCATTACAATACCACTTCTATGTCTCCTTGAAAAAACACTTAGGGCGATGATGGAAGAGGAGGTGGCCCAGGAGGAAGAGGAGGAAGAGGGATCATTTTTAGCACTTTCAGGCCAGTCTCTTCGAAGTGACTCAGAGGGAGGTTTTTTGCAACACCAGAGGCCAGGTACAAATGTGGCCAGACAGGGCCCACTACTGGAGGACGAGGAGGATGAGGAGGAGGTGGAGGAGGATAAGGATGAAGCATATTCACAGCGGGGTGGCACCCAACGCAGCTCGGGCCCATCACTGGTGCGTGGCTGGGGGGAAACGCAGGACGATGACGATACGCCTCCCACAGAGGACAGCTTGTCCTTACCTCTGGGCAGCCTGGCACACATGAGCGACTACATGCTGCAGTGCCTGCGCAACGACAGCAGAGTTGCCCACATTTTAACGTGTGCGGACTACTGGGTTGCCACCCTGCTGGATCCCCGGTACAAAGACAATGTGCCCACCTTACTTCCTACACTGGAGCGTGATAGGAAGATGCGCGAGTACAAGCGCACGTTGGTAGACGCGCTACTGAGAGCATTCCCAAATGTCACAGGGGAACCAGTGGAAGCCCAAGGCGAAGGCAGAGGAGGAGCAAGAGGTCGCCAACGCAGCTGTGTCACGGCCAGCTCCTCTGAGGGCAGGGTTAGCATGGCAGAGATGTGGAAAAGTTTTGTCACCACGCCACAGCTAACTGCACCACCACCTGATACGGAACGTGTTGGCAGGAGGCAACATTTCACTAACATGGTGGAACAGTACCTGTGCACACCCCTCCACGTACTGACTGATGGTTCGGCCCCATTCAACTTCTGGGTCTCCAAATTGTCCACGTGGCCAAAGCTAGCCTTTTATGCCTTGGAGGTGCTGGCCTGCCCGGCGGCCAGCGTTTTGTCTGAACGTGTATTCAGCACGGCAGGGGGCGTCATTACAGACAAACGCAGCCGCCTGTCTACAGCCAATGTGGACAAGCTGACGTTCATAAAAATGAACCAGGCATGGATCCCACAGGACCTGTCCATCCCTTGTGCAGATTAGACATTAACTACCTCCCCTTAACAATATATTATTCTACTCCAGGGCACTTCCTCATTCAATCCTATTTTTATTTTCATTTTACCATTATATTGCGGGGCAACCCAAAGTTGAATGAACCTCTTCTCTGTCTGGGTGCCGGGGCCTAAATGTGTGACAGTGGCCTGTTCCAGTGGTGGGTGACGTGAAGCCTGATTCTCTGCTATGACATGAAGACTGATTCTGTGCTGACATGAAGCCTGAATCTCTGTTATGGGACCTCTCTCCTCTGCCTGGGCCTAAATATGTGACAGTGGCCTGTTCCAGTGGTGGATGACGTGAAGCTTGATTCTCTGCTATGACATGAAGACTGATTCTGTGCTGACATGAAGCCTGAATCTCTGTCACGGGACCTCTCTCCTCTGTCTGGGTGCCGGGGCCCAAATATGTGACAGTGGCCTGTTCCAGTGGTGGGTGACGTGAAGCCTGATTATCTGCTATGACATGAAGACTGATTCTGCGCTGACATGAAGCCTGAATCTCTGTTACGGGACCTCTCTCCTCTGTCTGGGTGCCGGGGCCTAAATATGTGACAGTGGCCTGTTCCTGTGGTGGGTGACGTGAAGCCTGATTCTCTGCTATGACATGAAGACTGATTCTGTGCTGACATGAAGCCTGAATCTCTGTTATGGGACCTCTCTCCTCTGCCTGGGTGCCTGGGCCTAAATATGTGACAGTGGCCTGTTCCTGTGGTGGGTGACGTGAAGCCTGATTCTCTGCTATGACATGAAGACTGATTCTGTGCTGACATGAAGCCTGAATCTCTGTTATGGGACCTCTCTCCTCTGCCTGGGTGCCTGGGCCTAAATATGTGACAGTGGCCTGTTCCAGTGGTGGGTGACGTGAAGCCTGATTCTCTGCTATGACATGAAGACTGATTCTGTGCTGACATGAAGCCTGAATCTCTGTTACGGGACCTCTCTCCTCTGTCTGGGTGCCGGGGCCTAAATATGTGACAGTGGCCTGTTCCTGTGGTGGGTGACGTGAAGCCTGATTCTCTGCTATGACATGAAGACTGATTCTGTGCTGACATGAAGCCTAAATCTCTGTTACGGGACCTCTCTCCTCTGTTTGGGTGCCAGGGCCTAAATATGTGACAGTGGCCTGTTCCAGTGGTGGGTGACGTGAAGCCTGATTCTCTGCTATGACATGAAGACTGATTCTGTGCTGACATGAAGCCTGAATCTCTGTTATGGGACCTCTCTCCTCTGCCTGGGTGCCTGGGCCTAAATATGTGACAGTGGCCTGTTCCAGTGGTGGGTGACGTGAAGCCTGATTCTCTGCTATGACATGAAGACTGATTCTGTGCTGACATGAAGTCTTAATCTCTGTTATAGGACCTCTCTCCTCTGCCTGGGTGCCTGGGCCTAAATATGTGACAGTGGCCTGTTCCAGTGGTGGGTGACGTGAAGCCTGATTCTCTGCTATGACATGAAGACAGATTCTGCGCTGACATAAGGCCAGATTCTCTGTTACGGGACCTCTCTCCTCTGTCTGGGTGCCGGGGCCTAAATATGTGACAGTGGCCTGTTCTAGTGGTGGGTGACGTGAAGCCTGATTCTCTGCTATGACATGAAGACTGATTCTGTGCTGACATAAGGCCAGATTCTCCGTTACGGGACCTCTCTCCTCTGTCTGGGTGCCGGGGCCTAAATGTGTGACAGTGGCCTGTTCCAGTGGTGGGTGACGTGAAGCCTGATTCTCTGCTATGACATGAAGACAGATTCTGTGCTGACATGAAGCCAGATTCTCTGTTACGGGACCTCTCTCCTCTGTCTGGGTGCCGGGGCCTAAATATGTGACAGTGGCCTGTTCCAGTGGTGGGTGACGTGAAGCCTGATTCTCTGCTATGACATGAAGACTGATTCTCTGCTGACATGAAGCCAGATTCTCTGTTACGGGACCTCTCTCCTCTGCCTGGGTGCCTGGGCCTAAATGTGTGACAGTGGCCTGTTCCAGTGGTGGGTGACGTGAAGCCTGATTCTCTGCTATGACATGAAGACTGATTCTGTGCTGACATAAGGCCAGATTCTCTGTTACGGGACCTCTCTCCTCTGTCTGGGTGCCGGGGCCTAAATGTGTGACAGTGGCCTGTTCCAGTGGTGGGTGACGTGAAGCCTGATTCTCTGCTATGACATGAAGACTGATTCTGCGCTGACATAAAGCCAGATTCTCTGCTATGGCATGAAGAGACTGATTCTCTGCTGACGTGAAGCCCGATTCTCTGCTATGGGATCTCTGTCCAATTGATATTGGTTAATTTTTTTTTTTATTTTTTTTTTATTAATTTCCCTATCCACATTTGTTTGCAGGGGATTTACCTACATGTTGCTGCCTTTTGCAGCCCTATTGCTCTTTCCTGGGCTGTTTTACAGCCTTTTTAGTGCCGAAAAGTTCGGGTCCCCATTGACTTCAATGGGGTTCGGGTTCGGGACGAAGTTCGGGTCGGGTTCGGATCCCGAACCCGAACATTTCCGGGAAGTTCGGCCGAACTTCTCGAACCCGAACATCCAGGTGTTCGCTAAACTCTAGTCTTCAGATCAGGAGAATAAATTAAAATGTCATCCAGGTAAACTACTACGAACCTCCCCACCAAGTGATGAAAAATGTCATTGCTGAATCGCTGAAATACTGCTGGCGCGTTCGTCAACCCAAAAGGCATCACCAGGTTCTCAAAATGACCCTCGTGCGTATTGAAGGCCGTTTTCCACTCATCCCCCTCCTTGATCCTGATCAGATTGTAGGCTCCTCTCAAATACAACTTGGAGAACACCTTGGCTCCAACAATCTGATCAAAAAGATCAGAGATCAAGGGCAGGGGATATGGATCCCGGACTGTAATACGGTTCAACTCCCGGAAATCCAAACACGGTCTCAGTGATCCATGTTTTTTCTTCACAAAGAACAAACCTACTGCCACTGGAGACTTAGATGGTTTAATATGACCCTTTGCCAAACTCTCGGCGACATACTTTCGCATGACCTCTCTTTCGGGTTGAGAGAGGTTGTAAAGCCGAGACTTTGGCAACTTAGCGCCAGGAATGAGATTAACTGGACAATCATAGTCCCGATGAGGGGGCAATTCCTGAGCCCCACCCTCCGAAAAGACATCCGCAAAACAAAATCCAAGAGATACGGAGGTAGAGCCGTAGTGGACACTTCAGAAATAGATGTGACAAGACAATTATCCGAACAAAACTCACTCCAGCCAATGATTTGTTTCACTTGCCAGTCTATAATTGGGTTATGTCTAGTCAACCATGGCAACCCCAAAACTATAGGAGCTGGCAAATCCTTCATGACAAAACAAGAAATAATTTCAGCATGTGAATCACCCACCCTTAAATGAATACCATGAACAATGTGAGTGAGAAAGAGGGGAAGAATCAATTGCAAAAACACGAATCTCGTTCTCTAACGTCCAAGTACTTAGTCCCAAGCCTTGAAGAAAAAGAAAGTCAATTAGGTTTACCCCAGCACCACAATCAAGGAATACATCAACAAACACATTTTTTGACTCTAGCGCCACCATAGCTGAAAGGAGAAATCGGGAACTGCAGGGAGCTTGCATACCTGTCTGCTCCACCACACCATTCATACAACCAAGTGTGAGGGAAGTTTTTTTTTCTTTTTTCTTTTTCTCTTCCACCTGTGATTTAACATGAGGACAAGAAAAAATAAAATGACCCCTCTTTCCACAAAAGTAACATAGATTGTGCACTTTTCTAAAGTCTCTACTATCAGAATGGTTAAGATATCTGACCTAACTGCATGGGTTCCTCCGCTACTCCAGAGTTATAAGCAATATCACCCTGGGCAGTAGAAGAAACAAAACCACACGCAGGAGGGATCCCTTGCACGGGGGGGGGCCCTTACACCTCTCTCGGATACGTCTATCCAACCGTATAGCCAAAGACATTGCATTCTCTAAAGTATCCGGATACTCATGAAAAGCCAGGGCATCCTTCAACCTTTCAGATAACCCCTGACAAAACTGACTACGTAACGCAGGGTCGTTCCACCCCGACTCAGTAGCCCACCTCCTAAACTCTGTACAGTAACCCTCTGCAGTATGTTCACCCTGCAGTAAGTTACGCAATTTCGATTCTGCCATCGAGACCCGATCTGGGTCATCGTAAATCAATCCCAGGGCTTGGAAAAATTCCTCCACTGACCGGAGAGCCAGACAACCGGGCGGCAGAGAAAAAGCCCAGGATTGAGCGTCCCCTTTAAGCAGAGACATGATGATACCCACCCTCTGATCCTCATTACCTGATGAAAATGGACGCAGTCGAAAGTACAATTTGCATGACTCTTTAAAGTGGAAAAAATCATCCGTACTCCCTGTAAATCTGTCGGGAAGAGCGACTTTAGGCTCCCCACCAATTTGACCTGTACCTGATGCCAGAAACCTCTGACACTGTGTGACCGTACTACGCAGATCCGCAACCTCTAGGGATAACCATGCATGCGGTCACTCAGTGCATCAATTGACGCCATCACAAAAGCGCTGAGTGATGGCAGTCACAGTACACTGCGTGCAGAATTATTAGGCAAATGAGTATTTTGACCACATCATCCTCTTTATGCATGTTGTCTTACTCCAAGCTGTATAGGCTCAAAAGCCTACTACCAATTAAGCATATTAGGTGATGTGCATCTCTGTAATGAGAAGGGGTGTGGTCTAATGACATCAACACCCTATATTAGGTGTGCATAATTATTAGGCAACTTCCTTTCCTTTGGCAAAATGGGTCAAAAGAAGGACTTGACAGGCTCAGAAAAGTCAAAAATAGTGAGATATCTTGCAGAGGGATGCAGCACTCTTAAAATTGCAAAGCTTCTGAAGCGTGATCATCGAACAATCAAGCGTTTCATTCAAAATAGTCAACAGGGTCGCAAGAAGCGTGTGGAAAAACCAAGGCGCAAAATAACTGCCCATGAACTGAGAAAAGTCAAGCGTGCAGCTGCCAAGATGCCACTTGCCACCAGTTTGGCCATATTTCAGAGCTGCAACATCACTGGAGTGCCCAAAAGCACAAGGTGTGCAATACTCAGAGACATGGCCAAGGTAAGAAAGGCTGAAAGACGACCACCACTGAACAAGACACACAAGCTGAAACGTCAATACTGGGCCAAGAAATATCTCAAGACTGATTTTTCTAAGGTTTTATGGACTGATGAAATGAGAGTGAGTCTTGATGGGCCAGATGGATAAGCCCGTGGCTGGATTTGTAAAGGGCAGAGAGCTCCAGTCCGACTCAGACGCCAGCAAGGTGGAGGTGGAGTACTGGTTTGGGCTGGTATCATCAAAGATGAGCTTGTGGGGCCTTTTCGGGTTGAGGATGGAGTCAAGCTCAACTCCCAGTCCTACTGCCAATTTCTGGAAGACACCTTCTTCAAGCAGTGGTACAGGAAGAAGTCTGCATCCTTCAAGAAAAACATGATTTTCATGCAGGACAATGCTCCATCACACGCGTCCAAGTACTCCACAGCGTGGCTGGCAAGAAAGGGTATAAAAGAAGAAAATCTAATGACATGGCCTCCTTGTTCACCTGATCTGAACCCGATTGAGAACCTGTGGTCCATCATCAAATGTGAGATTTACAAGGAGGGAAAACAGTACACCTCTCTGAACAGTGTCTGGGAGGCTGTGGTTGCTGCTGCACGCAATGTTGATGGTGAACAGATCAAAACACTGACAGAATCCATGGATGGCAGGCTTTTGAGTGTCCTTGCAAAGAAAGGTGGCTATATTGGTCACTGATTTATTTTTTTATTTTTTTTGAATGTCAGAAATGTATATTTGTGAATGTTGAGATGTTATATTGGTTTCACTGGTAAAAATAAATAATTGAAATGGGTATATATTTTTTTTTTGTTAAGTTGCCTAATAATTATGCACAGTAATAGTCACCTGCACACACCCTAAAATAGCTAAAACTAAAAACATACTAAAAACTACTTCCAAAAATATTCAGCTTTGATATTAATGAGTTTTTTGGGTTCAATGAGAACATGGTTGTTGTTCAATAATAAAATTAATCCTCAAAAATACAACTTGCCTAATAATTCTGCACTCCCTGTATGGCGGATTATAATGTCACCGCGAGCGTGCACTCAGTATAACAGATAACGAACCAACCAGGCTCTGGGCGAGAGACAGGGGAAGGGTCACCTCCTAGCTAATCCCTGACCTCTTTCTCTGCACTGCTCAGCCCATCTACAGACCTTGAAGGTAGATCTAAGATATCCCCGTGCCTGGGCTGACAAAACCCTGAATTCCCTAAGATGGTGAAGTGGGAAATAGGAGCAGCCTGCTCGCACAGAACCTGGATGGGATAGATGACACAAAACAACCAACTAGAAACAACACTTATCTTCCTGAGCTGGAGCAGACAGCCAACCTTCCTTCCTAGCTTCCAAGATCACAATGATGAGTATAATCCGCTCAGGGCACTGGGCAGAGGAGCTATTAAAACTAATGACTCCACCCAGTGCACCTGATGAGGGGCGGATCCAGCACGACTCCAAAACAAACACTAAACTCGTGCTGCAATCCTGTCCGACCTCCGCACATCGTCAGAGTGGGGCATGACATGAAGGCACAGACGTGGTGAGATTTAGAGATGAAGGCACAGACGTGGTGAGATTCAGAGATGAAGGCACAGACGTGGTGAGATTCAGAGATGAAGGCACAGACGTGGTGAGATTCAAAGAGATGAAGACACAGACACGGTGAGATTCAAAGTGATGAAGGCACAGACACGGTGAGATTTAAAGAGATGAAGGCACAGACATTGTGAGATTCAAAGAGATGAAGACACAGACACGGTGAGATTCAAAGTGATGAAGGCACAGACACGGTGAGATTTAAAGAGATGAAGGCACAGACACAATGAGATTCAAATAGATGAAGGCATAGACACGGTGCGATTCAGAGATGAAGAGACAGACACGGTGAGATTCAGAGAGGAAGGCACAGACACCGTGAGATTCAGAGATTAAGGCATAGACACGGTGAGATTCAAAGAGATGAAGGCACAGACGCGGTGAGATTTAAATAGATGAAGGCACAGACACGGTGAGATTCAGAGATGAAGGCACAGACACGGTGAGATTCAGAGATAAAGAGACAGAGACGGTGAGATTCAGAGAGGAAGGCACAGACACGGTGAGATTCAGAGATGAAGGCACAGACACGGTGAGATTCAAAGAAATGAAGGCACAGACACGGTGAGATTCAAATAGATGAAGGCACAGACACGGTGAGATTCAGAGATGAAGGCACCGACGTGGTGAGATTCAGAGATGAAGGCACAGACGTGGTGAGATTCAGAGATGAAGGCACAGACGTGGTGAGATTCAGAGATGAAGGCACAGACGTGGTGAGATTCAAAGAGATGAAGGCACAGACACGGTTAGATTCAAATAGATGAAGGCACAGATACGGTGAGATTCAGAGATGAAGACACAGACATGGTGAGATTCAGAGATGAAGACACAGAAATGGTAAGATTCAAAGAGATGAAGACACAGACACGGTGAGATTCAGAGATGACGGCACAGACATGGTGAGATTCAAAAAGATGAAGACACAGACACAGTGAGATTCAGAGATGAAGGCACAGACATGGTGAGATTCAAAAAGATGAAGACACAGACACAGTGAGATTCAGAGATGAAGGCACAGACACGGTGAGATTCAGAGATGAAGGCACAGACACGGTGAGATTCAGAGATGAAGGCACAGACACAGTGAGAATCAGAGATGAAGGCACAGACACAGTGAGATTCAGAGATAAAGGCACAGACATTGTGAGATTCAGAGATGAAGGCACAGACATTGTGAGATTCAGAGATGAAGGCACAGACACAGTGCGATTCAAAGAGATGAATGCACAGACACAGTGAGATTCAGAGATGAAGGCACAGACACGGTAAGATTCAAAGAGATGAATGCACAGATATTGTGAGATTCAAAGAGATGAAGACACAGACACGGTGAGATTCAAAGTGATGAAGGCACAGACACGGTGAGATTTAAAGAGATGAAGGCACAGACACAATGAGATTCAAAGAGATGAAGGCACAGACACGGTGCGATTCAGAGATGAAGAGACAGACACGGTGAGATTAAGAGAGGAAGGCACAGACACGGTGAGATTCAGAGATGAAGGCATAGACATGGTGGGATTCAAAGAGATAAAGGCACAGACACGGTGAGATTCAGAGATGAAGGCACAGGCACGGTGAGATTCAGAGATGAAGGCACAGACATGGTGAGATTAAAAGAGATGAAGGCACAGACATGGCGAGATTCCAAGAGATGAAGGCACAGACACGGCGAGATTCAAACAGATGAAGGCACAGACACGTAAGACTCAAAGAGATGAAGGCACAGAAACGGTGAGATTCAAAAAAAATGAAGGCACAGACACGGTGAGATTCGGAGATGAAGACACATACATGGTGAGACTCACAGAGATGAAGGCACACACACGGTGAGATTCAAAGAGATGAAAGCACAGACACAGTGAGATTCAGAGAGATGAAGGCACAGATATGGTGAGATTCAAAGAGATGAAGGCACAGACACATTGCGATTCAAAGAGATGAACGCACAGACACGGTGAGATTCAAAGAGATGGAGGCACAGACACTGTGAGATTCAAAGAGATGAAGCCGCAGACACGATGAGATTCAAAGAGATGAAGGTACAGACACAATGAGATTCAAAGAGATAAAGGCACAGACACGGTGAGATTCAGAGATGAAGGCACAGACACGGTGAGATTCAGAGATGAAGGCACAGACACGGTGAGATTCAGAGATGAAGGCACAGGCACGGTGAGATTCAGAGATGAAGGCACAGACACATTGAGATTCAGAGATGAAGGCACAGACACGGTGAGATTCAGAGATGAAGGCACAGACGCAGTGAGATTCAGAGATGACGGCACAGACACGGTGAGATTCAAAGAGATGAAGGCACAGACACGGTGAGATTCAGAGATGATGGCACAGACGCGGTGAGATTCAGAGATGAAGGCACAGACACGGTGAGATTCAGAGATGACGGCACAATCATGGTGAGATTCAGAGAAGAAGGCACAGACGCGGTGAGATTCAGAGATGAAGGCACAGACACGGTGAGATTCAGAGATGAAGGCACAGACACGGTGAGATTCAGAGATGAAGGCACAGACACAGTGAGATTCAGAGATGAAGGCACAGACACATTGAGATTCAGAGATGAAGGCACAGGCGCGGTGAGATTCAGAGATGAAGGCACAGACGCGGTGAGATTCAGAGATGAAGGCACAGACGCGGTGAGATTCAGAGATGAAGGCACAGACACGGTGAGATTCAAAGAGATGAAGACACAGACACGGTGAGATTCAGAGATGAAGGCACAGACGCGGTGAGATTCAGAGATGAAGGCACAGACACGGTAAGATTCAGAGATGACGGCACAGACACGGTGAGATTCAAAGAGATGAATTCACAGACACTGTTTTGGCTGTTTTCCATTGGACAATCAGAAGACGGAGTTACTGAACCAATCATCAATCTCACAGAGACGACCTATAGGTACATATGGCGCAGAAGACATTATTACCTCAACTTCTTGGAACGTGCGAGCTTCTGCTTCTTGTGATAAGACTTGACCACCAGAACTGCTGCCCTCAGCCAGTACTTTAAGTTCATGAGCTACTACAACGATCAGAGACACAAAATGGGGGGTGAGAACGGAGACGTCAGCCAGGTTGTCCTCACTTAGGCTCCAATCAGACGTCCATATGAATGGTCCAGATCCGTTCCGCAATTATGCCGAACAGGTGCGGACCCATTCATTTTCAATGGGGCCAGAAAAGATGTGGAAAGCACACAGTGTGCTGTCTGCATCCGCACTTCTGTTCCGCGGCTCCGCAATAGCGGACAAGAATAGGCGTTTTCTATTATAGTGCTGGCCGTGTGCACATGGCTTGTGTCAGTGTTCTGAGGATCCGCAAAACATATATGGACGTGTGAATGGACCTTAAGGGCTCATGCACATGAATATATTTTCTTTCCGTGTCTGTTCCGTATTTTTTTGCGGACCACATGCGAAGCAATTTATTTCAATGGGTCCGCAAAAAAACTGAAGGTACTCCATGTGCATTCCGTTTCCGTATTTCCGTTCCACAAAAAAATAGAACAAGCATTACGGACAAGGACAGGACTGTTCTATCAGGGGCGGCTGTTCCGTTCCGCAGAATACATACGGTGGTGTGCATGAGGCCTAACAATGTGATAACCCTGCCCCGGCTCTCTCCTGTCTGGCTGGTGCACTTCACATCTCAATCTCGTAGGAACCTCGCCAAGAATTCCCCTCTACCATGGGCTGTGTGCCCGGGACTAACGCTCCGACTTCTACGGGCTGATCACTTCTTCTGCGCTGGGCCTCCTGCAGATATGACAGCAGCTATAGATCCTGGCGTCTGGCCGATATCCTCTAGGACACTGGGATATGGAGTAGACGCTGCCTCCCATGTGTCCAATGTCCAACGCCCCTGGGATGACGACCCTGAAGACACCAGGACACCTCTCTGATGGACCCCAGTAACTACGGTAACAGGCAGTCCAATCACCACCATCCTTCTCACTCACTTATCTCACCACATGCTTCACACATTATAGGAGAAGGTAAAAGAGGGGAGTGCAAATAACTGAAAAAGATTGGTCTTGGATTCAAATAGAGATCCTCTTTAAAAACGTCTTCTTTATTGGAACATGCAGGTTACAGCAGACATCACCACAAGGTACACGGAACAGTTGTTGACGCGTTTCGGGTACAGGACCCTTAGTCGTAACCTTGTCACATAGTGAGACGCTACAATGTAAATGAAACCAGTGCCCGTCCCCTCAAACTGAAGGGGGGAGGGCAAAGTCCTCATTGGTTGTCTCACTATGTGTCCCACCCATCTTCTGGATTTGTAATCACCAGGTAAATGAGCTTCACACTATGCTGGAACTCTCATTCAGATTAACCCTTCTGGGCACTAAGGTCCAGTCATATAGGCTGGAGGAGATGGAAAGAGAGAGAAACCGCACAGTGTAAATATATGACATAAACCATTAGTTATCAGACTAAACTAAACTAGAATGACCTCATATCTGCCTTGACGTTCTTGATTAGAGGAATTGCATGGAATTGAATACATTGCTGTCATGAGAGTGATAATATATGACATTGTCTGGAAGTGACAGTCACTGATAAATGTACATTAGCTTCCTTTTCAGATTCCGGCCTGCTGGGACTCTACTGTCTGAATATCCAGAAGGCCTCCCGCAGGAGGAGTTTTTGGCGGTGATCCCCCCTCTCGTGGGTGCAAACACCCTCTCAATTGCAAAGGCATTGAAACTTTTCACTTTGCGAGCGTGTTTCTGCACGAAATGTCTCGCAACATTTGAAACGTTCAATGCATTTGGATTGTTTATGTAATTCAGATGCTCTAGGAGTCGATTCTTACATTTCCGGATCGTGCTCCCGATATACATTAAATCACATTCAGTGCAGCGAATGATGTACACCACCCCTGCAGTGCTGCAGGTGATATAGCTTTGGATTGGGAAGCTGCACGAGTGGTCAGAATTATCACATAGCTTCAAGGGGGTCACATAGTTGCAGGTTTGGCATGGGTTGCCCCCGCATCTTGTGAACCCCTTGTAGCTAAGCCAACTCTGGTTTTTGTTCACTCCTGATCTATTGGAGGTGAAGAGAGATGGAGACAGGGAGTAGGACAACGTTGTGGCCCTTCTAGGTACGATTTTACAACCTGACTTTAAGGCATTATACAGAATGGCGTCATCATATAGAATAGGTAGACTTCCTTTTATCACAGAGCTGATTCTGTTAAATTCCTTGCTATATGTTATGGATAGAATTGGGATGTTGTCCTGGTCTCTGTCTCCATACATCCCAGCACTCCGTTCTGTGGTTTTGGGACTGTTCATGTCTTTCACCGGCCCAAAAAGCATATCACGTCTATTTCTTAGCATGGCGATATGCCTGCCCCTCCGCAGCCTCCAATCAGGATAATTCCTAGCTTTCAATCTTTTGTCCACCAGACTAAATTCCTCCTCTAGGAGTTCTAATGAACTGCAGTTTCTTGCGGTCCGTATATATTCCCCCACAGGAATCGCCCTGATAGTGTGTAGAGGATGGTGGCTTTTAGCATTCAGGATCGAGTGACCAGCTGTCATTTTCCTATATGTTCGGGTGTGCACTATCTCTCCCGGACAACCGCCGAGCGTCAAGTCGAGGAAGTTAATATTACATTCATTGGTTGTACATGTAAAACGTAAATTATAGTCGTTCCCATTTAAATAGGTCTGGAGGTCTGGGACGGCAGACACATCGCCCGCCCATATCATGAGCAGGTCATCCATGTATCTGCCGTACCAGACCAGTCCAGACCCAAATGGGTTACTTAAACTATAGATACATTTTTCTTCCCAGTACGCCATAGTCAAATTAGCCAATGAAGGCGAAAATTTGGCCCCCATTGACACTCCACGTGTCTGCACATAGTGCACACCATCGAACATGAAATAATTGTGGGTCAGCAAGAAAGCCGCAACCTCACAGGCATAATCAATGTAGCTGGAACCCGATCCCGTATATCTATGGAGATGATACTCCATAGCTAGCAGGGCGACTCTGTGGGGGATGGAAGGGTACAGCGCTATTACGTCCGCCGCAATCCAATGCTAATTGGCTGTACATGGCTCTTAACACGTCCGCGGTATCTTTTAAGAAGCCTGGTGTGCGCCTAACTAGTGGCTGCAGGAGATTATCTAACCAGTTTCCCAGGCGTTCGGTCAAAGACCCCATGCCCGATACTATCAGGCGGAAGGGGGGGGTGGACACCCTTATGGATTTTTGGCAGTGCATGCATAATTGGAGTGACAGGTGCATCCACGCACAGGAACCTAAACTCTGTTTCGTTGAAAAAGCCAATTTCTCTCCCCTTATGCAACAATGTCATATAACCATCTTTATATTCACCAAGTGGATCTTTTGCTAGTCTCCTGTACGTGGATGCATCCGACAACATACTCAGCATCTGGCTGTGATACACCTCACTATCCAGGATGACCCCCCCCCCCCCTTATCCGCCATTTTAATGACAATTTTGTCACATTGTTGCAGTTCTACAAGGGCCTGGAGTTGAGAGTGGGTTAAATGATTAGAATTGGTGGCATCCTTACTATCATGTTGTATCCTGCCCAACTCTTTTTCCAGTACCTCCTGGAATATATCCATACTGCTGGTGCGTGACATTACAGGGTAAAACTGAGGGTTACGGGTAGGGGGCTTATTACCAGGTTTCGTTGGCTCCATGACTCCCTGCTCAAGACCCGCAAGACAACATAGAGACCCCTGTTCTCTGAACAATAGATCCTTATAGGACTTTACTTGGTAGGTCTCCGTTTCTGTCGGCGGGGGATGAGCAGGGGCAGGGATATCATGGAAAGACTTTTTGGGCCGGTGAAAGACATGAACAGTCCCAAAACCACAGAACGGAGTGCTGGGATGTATGGAGACAGAGACCAGGACAACATCCCAATTCTATCCATAACATATAGCAAGGAATTTAACAGAATCAGCTCTGTGATAAAAGGAAGTCTACCTATTCTATATGATGACGCCATTCTGTATAATGCCTTAAAGTCAGGTTGTAAAATCGTACCTAGAAGGGCCACAACGTTGTCCTACTCCTTGTCTCCATCTCTCTTCACCTCCAATAGATCAGGAGTGAACAAAAACCAGAGTTGGCTTAGCTACAAGGGGTTCACAAGATGCGGGGGCAACCCATGCCAAACCTGCAACTATGTGACCCCCTTGAAGCTATGTGATAATTCTGACCACTCGTGCAGCTTTCCAATCCAAAGCTATATCACCTGCAGCACTGCAGGGGTGGTGTACATCATTCGCTGTACTGAATGTGATTTAATGTATATCGGGAGCACGATCCGGAAATGTAAGAATCGACTCCTAGAGCATCTGAATTACAAACAATCCAAATGCATTGAACGTTTCAAATGTTGCGAGACATTTTGTGCAGAAACACGCTCGCAAAGTGAAAAGTTTCAATGCCTTTGCAATTGAGAGGGTGTTTGCACCCACGAGAGGGGGGATCACCGCCAAAAACTCCTCCTGCGGGAGGCCTTCTGGATATTCAGACAGTAGAGTCCCAGCAGGCCGGAATCTGAAAAGGAAGCTAATGTACATTTATCAGTGACTGTCACTTCCAGACAATGTCATATATTATCACTCTCATGACAGCAATGTATTCAATTCCATGCAATTCCTCTAATCAAGAACGTCAAGGCAGATATGAGGTCATTCTAGTTTAGTTTAGTCTGATAACTAATGGTTTATGTCATATTCACACTGTGCGGTTTCTCTCTCTTTCCATCTCCTCCAGCCTATATGACTGGACCTTAGTGCCCAGAAGGGTTAATCTGAATGAGAGTTCCAGCATAGTGTGAAGCTCATTTACCTGGTGATTACAAATCCAGAAGATGGGTGGGACACATAGTGAGACAACCAATGAGGACTTTGCCCTCCCCCCTTCAGTTTGAGGGGACGGGCACTGGTTTCATTTACATTGTAGCGTCTCACTATGTGACAAGGTTACGACTAAGGGTCCTGTACCCGAAACGCGTCAACAACTGTTCCGTGTACCTTGATAATACACCTGGGGCGTAAAAACCCAAGGGCAGAATATAGAATATTTGACACAGTCCTGACCTCAGTATCTGAGGAAAGGGATTTAGGAGTAATTATTTCAGAAGACTTAAAGGTGGGAAGACAATGTAATAGAGCAGCACGAAATGCCAGCAGAATGCTTGGATGTATAGGGAGAGGTATAAGCAGTAGAAAGAGTGAAGTGCTTATGTACAGAACACTGGTGAGACCTCACTTGGAGTATTGTGCGCAGTACTGGAGGCCATATCTCCAGAAGGATATAGATACTCTAGAAAGAGTTCAGAGAAGAGCTACTAAACTAGTACATGGATTGCAGGATAAAACTTACCAGGAAAGGTTAAAGGACCTTAACATGTAGAGCTTGGAAGAAAGACGAGACAGAGGGGATATGAGAGAAACTGCTAAATACATAAAGGGAATCAACAAGGGAAAAGAGGAGAGAAGATTTACAAGAAGAAAAACTGCTACAAGAGGACATAGTGTTAAATTAGAGGGGCAAAGGGTTAAAAGTAATATCAGGAAGTATTACTTTACTGAGAGAGTAGTGGATGCATGAAATAGCCTTCCTGCAGAAGTGGTAGCTGCAAATACAGTGAAGGAGGTTAAGCATGCATGGGATAGTCATAAGGCCATCCTTCATATAAGATAGGGCCGGGGGCTATCCATAGTATTCAGTATATTGGGCAGACTAGATGGGCCACAGGGTTCTTATCTGCCGACACATTCTAGGTTTCTATTTGAATCCAAGACCAATCTTTTTCAGTTATTTGCAGTCTGCAACCGGGACGAGTCGGGAGCATATACCAACCAGGAAGGTAGAAGAGGGGAGGACTACAACCCCCAGCAAGACCAGGACGTCATGTGATCTCAAAGGACATTACAGGAGAAGGTAGAAGAGGAGAGGACTACAACTCCCAGCATGTCCAGCCTGTTATTATGTGATATTATAACAGGAGGAGGAAGGAGAGGACTACAACTCCCAGCATGTCCAGCCTGTTATTATGTGATATCAGAGGACATTACAGGAGGAGGTAGGAGAGGACTACAACCCCCAGCAAGACCAGGACGTCATGTGATCTCAGAGGATATTACAGGAGGAGGTAGAAGAGGAGAGGACTACAACTCCCAGCATGTCCAGCCTGTTATTATGTGATATTATAACAGGAGGAGGAAGGAGAGGACTACAACTCCCAGCATGTCCAGCCTGTTATTATGTGATATCAGAGGACATTACAGGAGCAGGTAGAAGAGGAGAGGACTACAACTCCCAGCATGTCCAGCCTGTTATTATGTGATATTATAACAGGAGGAGGTAGGAGAGGACTACAACTCCCAGCATGTCCAGCCCGTTATTATGTGATATCAGGGGACATTACAGGAGGAGGTAGGAGAGGACTACAACTCCCAGCATGTCCAGCCTGTTATTATGTGATATCAGAGGACATTACAGGAGGAGGTAGGAGAGGACTACAACTCCCAGCATGTCCAGCCTGTTATTATGTGATATCAGAGGACATTACAGGAGGAGGTAGGAGAGGACTACAACTCCCAGCATGTCCAGCCTGTTATTATGTGATATCAGAGGACATTACAGGAGGAGGTAGGAGAGGACTACAACTCCCAGCATGTCCAGCCTGTTATTATGTGATATCAGAGGACATTACAGGAGGAGGTAGGAGAGGACTACAACTCCCAGCATGTCCAGCCTGTTATTATGTGATATCAGAGGACATTACAGGAGGAGGTAGGAGAGGACTACAACTCCCAGCATGTCCAGCCTGTTATTATGTGTGTGATATCAGAGGACATTACAGGAGGAGGTAGGAGAGGAGAGGACTACAACTCCCAGCATGTCCAGCCTGTTATTATTTCTCTCACTCTTCTCCCTTTTCGTCTGTCCTTTATAAAGCTCCGCCCCTCCTGATCACATGATGGTGACATCATCCCAGGTCCTACATTATTACTTCTCTCCACTGCTGAGCTCCGCCCCCTCCTGATCACATGGCAGTGACGTCATCCCAGGTCCTTCATTACCTCATCTCCCCATAGCTGAGCTCCGCCCCTCCTGATCACATGGCAGTGACGTCATCCCAGGTCCTACATCACCACTACTCCCCACTGCTTAGCTCCGCCCCTTCTGATCACATGGCAGTGACGTCATCACAGGTCCTACATTACCTCGTCTCCCCACTGCTGAGCCCCGCCCCTCCTGATTACATGGCAGTGACGCCATCGCAGGTCCTACATCACCACTTCTCCCGACTGCTGAGCTCCGCCCCTCCTGATCACATGGCAGTGACGCCATCGCAGGTCCTACATCACCACTTCTCCCGACTGCTGAGCTCCGCCCCTCCTGATCACATGACAGTGACGTCATCCCAGGTCCTGCAGCTCTTGCGGTGCACAGATACAGAGCAGGTCCTGGTCAGGGTCTCTCTTCTTCTCTCCAGAATCCCCCTTTATCCCCGGGGTCTCTCCTTGTCCTGGAGCATCTCCTCCAGCTCCTCCACCAAGGATGGACAGGAAGGAGATCAGCAGAAGAATATTAGACCTCACCTTGGAGATCATCTCCCTGCTGAGCGGAGAGGTAAACCTTTCTAGATTTCTCTCCTCTTTATTGTATTCTGGAGAATCCATCATAGGAAGTGATAGGAAGAGGCTCCTGGAGAACGGCCTCCAGACCTTCCAAGGGACGGAGAAGCTGAAGATCGGCCACCGCGGAGCCATGAGGAGGGAAGTAGGCAGGTTGTCCCCAGTGTGGCCTGGAGGGAGGATTTCTACCACTAGTCTGACATCTAGATGATACTAGAAGAAGGAGGCCTCCACTACGTCTAGAGGAAAGAAGGCTTCTCCACAACATAGAGGAGGAGTCTTTACTGTAAGAGCAGGGGGACTATGGAGCTCTCTGCCAGAGGAACGGGGATGGGGGGTTCTCTAGAAGAGTCCAGAAGGGGCTGGAGGGGAAGAATATTCCAGCTTCTAGGGACTAGATTACTGGAGATGGGGCCATGATCCCGGGAGGGATTCTGAGCGGAGATCTGGAGTCAGTGTCTCTCTCCATCCACAGGATTACACCCTAGTGAAGAAGACATCGGGGAGGACTCCCATCATCCAGGAGTCAGGAGGGTGGACCCCCATTACAGAGCCTCCCCCCCTGATACATGAGGAGAAGGTCCTAGAGCTCACCCACAAGATGATGGAGCTGCTGACTGGAGAGGTGACCCTGCTGGGAATACTGGGAGGTTCTCCAGTAACAGCACTGGAGGGTCTGGGTGATGACGGTGTCATTGTGTTGTCAGGTTCCTGTAAGGTGTCAGGATGTGGCGGTGTATTTCTCCATGGAGGAGTGGGAGTATATAGAAGGACAGGAGGATCTGTACGAGGAGGCCATGATGGAGGAGCCCCGGCCTCTGACATCTCCAGGTGAGAGGAGACCTTCCTGATGATAGAGGTGTAAGGGTCCCCTGGATACTACTCCCATCATCTCATATATAATACAGTCTGTGTGTTATCTCCTATAGGTTCTGACTCCAGGAGGAGAAATCCCCCCGAGAGATGTCCCCGTCCTCTGTATTCCCAGGACTGTCCAGAGGAGAAGCTCCCAGAGAACCCTCAGGTAGATGGAGCTGAGCCCTATACACATCTATATAGGGGGGTCCTGCAGTCATAGAGGGGTCATAGATGGTGGGGGTCTCTTATGTGGATCTGTTAGATTTCCCACCTGTCTGCTGTATTGTCCTGAATTGTTACAGATGACAAATCAGGGGGAAGATGTGACTGATATTAAAGTGGAGGATGAAGAAGAGTGGATGATGGGCGATCCCCCGTGTAAGAGTGAGGTGGAGGAGGACATTCCAGTCCATGTGACCACAGGTATGGAATCATGAATGGAGGAAGGGAGTTGGGAGGTTTCTTCAGGTGAGGCTCCACCTTAGAGCTGCAGTAAAGGAGCACTCCGGGCAGTGACCCCTGTGTTATGTGCAGGAGCGGAGAAAGATGTGACTGCACATAGACATCCTCTCCAGGATCTTCTCTTTATCCTCTCATGGTCCAGGCTGGACACTCGGCTTAGTATCAGGTCTTAGCGGCACCTAGAAGCCTCAGAGCAAGAGCCTGCTAGTGCCAATAGTGCGGACACAGAGGTCGGTGAGCGCTTCTGTCAGTGTCTCCAGTGACTCCATCACTGTATATGCTCCTCACCTCCTCCAGTCTCTGTACCTCTCTCCTGACTACCTTCTCTCCTGACCCCATTCCCTCTCACCTCCTCCAGTCT
The DNA here is from genome assembly GCF_905171765.1 of Bufo bufo. Lineage (NCBI taxonomy): Eukaryota > Metazoa > Chordata > Amphibia > Anura > Bufonidae > Bufo > Bufo bufo. The sequence continues at coordinate 2,552,045 of NC_053392.1, forward strand.
CTGTACCTCTCTCCTGACTACCTTCTCTACTGACCCCATTCCCTCACACCTCCTCCAGTCTCTGTACCTCTCTCTTGACTACCTTCTCTACTGACCCCATTCCCTCACCTCCTCAAGTCTCTGTACCTCTCTCCTGACTATCTTCTCTCCTGACCCTATTCCCTCACACCTCCTCCAGTCTCTGTACCTCTCTCCTGACTATCTTCTCTCCTGACCCTATTCCCTCACACCTCCTCCAGTCTCTGTATCTCTCTCCTGACCCCATTCCCTCACGCCTCCTCCAGTCTCTGTACCTCTCTACTGACCCCATTCCCTCACGCCTCCTCCAGTCTCTGTACCTCTCTCCTGACTACCTTCTCTACTGACCCCATTCCATCACACCTCCTCCAGTCTCTGTACCTCTCTACTGACCCCATTCCCTCACGCCTCCTCCAGTCTCTGTACCTCTCTCCTGACTACCTTCTCTGCTGACCCCATTCCCTCACACCTCCTCCAGTCTCTGTACCTCTTTCCTGACTACCTTCTCTGCTGACCCCAGTCCCTCACATCTCCTCCAGTCTCTGTACCTCTCTCCTGACTACCTTCTCTACTGACCCCATTCCCTCACACCTCCTCCAGTCTCTGTACCTCTCTACTGACCCCATTCCCTCACGCCTCCTCCAGTCTCTGTACCTCTCTCCTGACTACCTTCTCTACTGACCCCATTCCCTCTCACCTCCTCCAGTCTCTCTCTATGGCTGTCACTACTTCTCAAAAAATATTGAACCTCTCTCTCTCCTGATTCCTTCTTCTCCTCCTTCATGGATCCTGGCATTACCCTATTACTAAAAATATCAGTTAACCCATTCTGTGCAACTAACTACCAACTTGTCTCTAATCTCCCCTTCATGTCTAAACTCCTGAAGCACTTGGTCTATTCTTGCCTCAATCTCTCTGTTAAGGCCTGTTTCACACCTGCAGTAAAGATATGCGTCCGGCTGTTCAGCAGGGAATCTCTCTGCATTCTGGCATTGACGGAAGCAACCCCATCGCCGTCTGGCTTCATTCGCTATAATAGGGACCGACAGCCAGACAGATACCGCCGTGCAAATCACAGTGAACTCCATGACAAATACAGATCACGTTGTTCTGACCTATATTTCACAATTTAAACATGCCCTTAAAGTCGTATCTGGAAGGATGAACTTAGAGGTCTCCTTTCTGCTGAATCTAGTTATGTCTTTGGTCATTTCCAAAATCTTGTCTTCCAGCCTTTTTTAAATAAATTTATCAACTTCATGGTTTGAACAGGAAATAATGAAATCTATTTTTAATCCTAACAGGAAATCCCAATAAGAATTCTGAAGGAAACGTCATGTTATCACTAGATCATAAAGAAGATCAGGACAACATGCAGCGTTCTTCAGGAGAAAAACTCATTACACTGATCGGATATCCAGGACCTCACAGTGCAGATCTTTCATACAATCCTCCTAATCATGAAGAACCTTCTCTTGACCAATCACAGATTTTAACCACAAGTCCAGATCTGTCACATAATCCTCCTAATCATGAGGAACCTTCCTCTGACCAATCTCAGATTATAACCACAAATAGCGGGCAGAAAGGAAGTAAAAGGTTTCATTGTGAAGAATGTGGAAAACTGTTTACAAGAAGGTCAGTTCTTTCTGTGCACAGAAGAATTCACACAGGAGAGAAGCCGTATTCATGTTCAGAATGTGGGAAATGTTTTACCCAGAAATCAGGTCTCATTAAACATCAGAGAATCCACACAGGAGAGAAGCCATATTCATGTTCAGAATGTGAGCAATATTTTGCAAGGAAATCACATCTTGTTAAACATGAAAGAATTCACACTGGAGAGGAGCTATATTCATGTTCAGAGTGTGGGAAATGTTTCACAGAAAAATCAAGTCTCCTTATACATCAGAGAATTCACACAGGGCTAAAGCCATACTCATGCTCCGAATGTGGGAAATGTTTTACAGGAAAATCAAGTCTCCTTATACATCAGAGAATTCACACAGGGCTAAAGCCATACTCATGCTCCGATTGTGATAAATGTTTTACCCAGAAATCATATCTTATTATACATAAGAGACTTCACACAAGAGAGAAGACATATTCATGTTCAGAATGTGGGAAATGTTTCACAAAAAAATCAAGTCTCCTTATACATCAGAGAATTCACACAGGGCTAAAGCCATATTCATGCTCAGAATGTGGAAAATGCTTTTCAGTTCAATCATATCTTATTAGACATGAAATAATTCACACAGAAGAGAAACCATATTCATGTTCAGAATGTGGGAAATGTTTTTCCAAAAAGTCATATCTTTTAAAACATGAGCGAAGTCACACAGGAGATAGGCCGCATTCATGTTCAGAGTGTGGGAAATATTTTAGAGATAAATCAGATCTTCTTGTACATGAGAGAATTCACACAGGAGAGAAGCCGTATTCATGTTCACATTGTGGGAAATGTTTTACAAGGAAATCACATCTTGTAAAACATGAGCGAATTCACACAGGAGAGAAGCCATATTCATGTTCAGAATGTGGGAAATGTTTTAAGCAAAAATCAAATCTTGTTAAACATGAGAGAAGTCATACAAGAGAGAAGTCGTATTAATATTTTACATTAGAACAATGATTGTAAGTAAACATAAGACTACATTGGGGGTTTTACTTTACACATGAGGCCGTTATAGTTGTGTCCCCTCCACAGAACAGGGTTTAGGCCTCTTTCACATTTACGTTGTTTTCTGGTATTGAGATCTGTTCAGGATGCATCAGAATGGTCTTCCGTTCCGGCAGCATTCCGCTTTGTGAGCGGACACAAACCTGCTGCAAGATGCGGTTTTGTGTCCGGTCATAAAAACGGATCCAGCACTGAAAACAATGTAATGCAATGGTGGCGGATCAGTTTATTTTTACCCATTGACTTTCAATGTATTTAGTGATTAATCAGTTTTTTCCGTTTTGATTTCACACAACCGCATCCTAATGGAAGCGACGCAGCCTGACCTGCAAAATCAAAATGCATCCGTTTAATTCCAGTATTGAGATCCTCTGCCGCAAGTGCGAAAGTAGCCTTACATGAAGTGTTCCTGACATATCTGCACAATCACCCCCATCATCTGCTGCTCTGTATGTTGTGTGTGACACATCCGCACAGTCACCCCCATCATCTGCTCTGTACATTATGTGTGACACAGCCGCACAGTCACCCCCATCATCTGCTCTCTAAATTATGTGTGACACAGCCGCACAGTCACCCCCATCATCTGCTCTCTACATAATGTGTGACACATCCGCACAGTCACCCCCATCATCTGCTCTGTACATTATGTGTGACACAGCCGCACAGTCACCCCCATCATCTGCTCTGTACATTATGTGTGACACAGCCGCACAGTCATCCCCATCATCTGCTCTGTACATTATGTGTGACACAGCCGCACAGTCACCCCCATCATCTGCTCTGTACATTATGTGTGACACAGCCGCACAGTCACCCCCATCATCTGCTCTGTACATTATGTGTGACACAGCCACACAGTCACCCCCATCATCTGCTCTGTATGTTATGTGTGACACAGCCGCACAGTCACCCCCATCATCTGCTCTCTACATTATGTGTGACACAGCCGCACAGTCATCCCCATCATCTGCTCTGTATGTTATGTGTGACACAGCCGCACAGTCACCCCCATCATCTGCTCTCTACATTATGTGTGACACAGCCGCACAGTCACCCCCATCATCTGCTCTCTACATTATGTGTGACACAGCCGCACAGTCACCCCCATCATCTGCTCTGTACATTATGTGTGACACAGCCGCACAGTCACCCCCATCATCTGCTCTCTACATTATGTGTGACACAGCCGCACAGTCACCCCCATCATCTGCTCGCTACGTTATATGTGACAAAGCCGCACAGTCACCCCCATCATCTGCTCTGTACATTGTGTGACACAGCCACAAAGTCACCCCCATCATCTGCTCTGTACATTATGTGTGACACAGCCGCACAGTCACCCCCATCATCTGCTCTGTACATTATGTGTGACACAGCCGCACAGTCACCCCCATCATCTGCTCTGTACATTATGTGTGACACAGCCGCACAGTCACCCCCATCATCTGCTCTGTACATTATGTGTGACACAGCCGGACAGTCACCCCCATCATCTGCTCTGTACATTATGTGTGACACAGCCACACAGTCACCCCCATCATCTGCTCTCTACATTATGTGTGACACAGCCGCACAGTCACACTCATCATCTGCTCTGTACATTATGTGTGACACAGCCGCACAGTCACCCCCATCATCTGCTCTGTACATTATGTGTGACACAGCCGCACAGTCACCCCCATCATCTGCTCTGTACATTATGTGTGACACAGCCGCACAGTCACCCCATCATCTGCTCTGTATGTTATGTGTGACACAGCCGCACAGTCACCCCCATCATCTGCTCTGTACATTATGTGTGACACAGCCGCACAGTCACCCCCATCATCTGCTCTGTACATTATGTGTGACACAGCCGCACAGTCACCCCCATCATCTGCTCTGTACATTATGTGTGACACAGCCGCACAGTCACCCCCATCATCTGCTCTGTACATTATGTATGACACAGCCGCACAGTCATCCCCATCATCTGCTCTCTACATTATGTGTGACACAGCTGCACAGTCACCCCCATCATCTGCTCTGTACATTATGTGTGACACAGCTGCACAGTCATCCCCATCATCTGCTCTCTACATTATGTGTGACACAGCTGCACAGTCACCCCCATCATCTGCTCTGTACATTATGTGTGACACAGCCGCACAGTCACCCCCATCATCTGCTCTGTACATTATGTGTGACACAGCCGCACAGTCACCCCCATCATCTGCTCTGTATGTTATGTGTGACACAGCCACACAGTCACCCCCATCATCTGCTCTGTACATTATGTGTGACACAGCCGCACAGTCACCTCCATCATCTGCTCTGTACATTATGTGTGACACAGCCGCACAGTCACCTCCATCATCTGCTCTGTACATTATGTGTGACACAGCCGCACAGTCACCCCCATCATCTGCTCTCTACATTATGTGTGATACAGCCGCACAGTCACCCCCATCATCTGCTCTGTACATTATGTGTGACACAGCCGCACAGTCACCCCCATCATCTGCTCTGTACATTGTGTGACACAGCCGCACAGTCACCCCCATCATCTGCTCTGTACATTATGTGTGACACAGCCGCACAGTCAACCCCATCATCTGCTCTGTACATTATGTGTGACACAGCCGCACAGTCACCCCCATCATCTGCTCTGTACATTATGTGTGACACAGCCGGACAGTCACCCCCATCATCTGCTCTGTACATTATGTGTGACACAGCCGCACAGTCACCCTCATCATCTGCTCTCTACATTATGTGTGACACAGCCGCACAGTCACCCCCATCATCTGCTCTGTACATTATGTGTGACACAGCCGCACAGTCACCCCCATCATCTGCTCTGTACATTATGTGTGACACAGCCGCACAGTCACCCCCATCATCTGCTCTGTACATTATGTGTGACACATCCGCACAGTCACCCCCATCATCCTGTCATGATATAATTTTTTAATAAAAGGCTTTTTCTCATGTTTCTTATACTTGAGGTTCGGTGAATTGGGTTTCGTCAGTCTCTCTTTCGGGTACGGCCACAAGAGGTGGATTTTGATGCAGATTTTTTATTCTGCTGGAAAGTGCGTTTATTTCCCCCAAACTTCGGATGGGAGAGATTGGTAGAAGAAATGCCGTTATCCCGTGAATGTGTCCTCAGAACATCACATATCATGGAAAAGGTGGCTGACAACTGGAGTATGCAGAGCGGGCGCGAGTGCATAACAATCAGCATAGAATGCACCGGTCAAGATGTCCCCTTATCTTATATAGAAAATCTACAGTAAATATCAAAAACATCAGATGAGGCGGGGGGGAGACATGTCCAAATAGAGGTAAATGTTACTGGTGGCACAGTCCGGGCCCTTGGATATTATGGCTGCCACTTGTCTCATAACGTCTGGTGTCAAATGGTGATAAACCTATACGGGATCGGCACTTAGCTGTGACCGCCCCGCTGCTGTTCACCCCCCGTCTGGAGTCACCACACCATAAACCTTCTCTCTTCAGCAGCTATATGTGGCTACGGTATATGGGGGGGGCAGATATATTAGATGCAGCACGGAGCGTCTTTCCCGTGCGTTTCCTGCACATGCTTTTTCTCCATGGCATCTAGAGGTAACTACCGCACATGCGGTGTACAAAGTACTGCAGTAAACATACCGCGAGCATAGAAAACGTGTGGTGGCTGCTTCCCAAATACAAGTAGCTGTCAAAGACTCCTGTAGTCCATGGATTTGTGCCCTAAAACCTGGATGGGACTGTGCTGTGTGTTTAAAATGAGCACAAATTGCAATAACCCTCCCTGCCTCGTACAATAAAATGTAAAATTAATGTTACAGCAGCGGCTGCGAGGCACCGCTGCTCAACTTGCCTCACCCAGCGACCTGGACTCGCCTCACCCGGCAGCTTGGACTCAACTCACCCAGCGACCTGGACTCGCCTTACGCGGCAGCCTGGACTCACCTCACCCAGCGACCTGGACTTGCCTCACCCGGACAGGAGATCGAGGAGACAGAAGCACTGGCCCATGAAATGTAGGTGCCAACCTAGGAACTCTCCTCTCATGTACAGATTCTATGAGACGCCCTCTGAAGCCACAGAAATCTGATCATCCAGGATAGATGGGATTATGCCACAACATTGTCCCTATGATTGTCTTATTGACCTTGTGCCAGGAACTACTCCTCCACATGGCTGTGTCTACCTGTTGCCTCTGCATGAAACACAAGCCATGTCTTATGATTATTTAAGAAAACCTTGAGAAGGGCTTAATTCAGAAGTCTTCTGGACCAACAGATGCCGATTTCTTCTTTGTCAAGAAAAAAGATGGTTCCATCTGGCAGGGCATTGATTACCACGGATTAAGTTGTAGGCACATTTATTTGCCGTGTTTGTGGGAGGAGAGGCTAGTTAACGGCCCTATTTAGGTACGTCCTCGGGCCCTAGGGTGACGTCAGCACGCCGGCTATTCACTTCCGGGTCGGCGTGAGGTCGGTCTCGGCCGAGTCTCGTGGCCACACATCAGCAGCGCCTCAAGTGCGGAGCAATAGGAGAGCCCTTTTCAGGCTCTGGGGAGCCACGGCTGACTTGGTAAGATCGCGGTTGGGGGGTGTGGGGGGCTTACGGCCATAACGCCATCCTTCACTGGTCTTTGCTTTTACTTCTATATATATGAATTGGGCCCTTCATTACCCACTTTGTGGTCCTACAACACTGTGTTTTTACCAAACAGCTCTACTCTACTCCCTATAATACTGAACTGGGCATCTTATCACCATTCTTATCTCCTAAAATCAGGGCTGCCGTTCCATAACTGTAGCAACCCTACATGTATTAAATACCAAGCATGTTGGAACTACCAAGCGCTGGTGCTCCTCATTTTCTGTCGCTTATTTCATTATTAACCATTTAGCCCACTCCACTCGGGGGGAGTACAATAATCATGTTGTACCAATTATGGAATCATGCCATTTTGTTATTGTGGAACTTGCATCTACTTCATTGTTCTCGGAAAAGAAAAAAAAAAGGTTCGGTGCTGGCTCACGGCGGCGGGTGATGTCGGCACAGCTGGGGGTCAGGTGCCGTGCTTAGGGAATGTTTTTTCAGCGTGGATGCGATATGCTGAGGGGCCACGTTCACGGTCGGACGCAGTCATGTACGGAGTCGGGGTGTTTGTGTTCTATCTTTCTGGTTGGGGGTGGCAGCGTTGGCCCGGTACTTAGTTAGTGTTCATACGGTGTATATATATAAAAAAAAAGGGAAAAACGAAAGAAAGTTGCTAATTGTGTGATTCCAGCCGGAGGTGTAGAGTCAGCTCAGCATGCATGTTGGGCCCTGCAATTCCTGGGTTGAGGCGAGTGGACCCATCATGCATGTGGTAGTGCACTCCCTGGGTGATTTGGTGGCCGTTGTGGCGCATCATAGGTAGTGTCTTGTGGGGATCGCCGGGGCGTTTGGTAAACTGTCCCAGAGGGTTAGGTGCGAATGTGTTTGCCGAGAATCTCGGGTTGCAAACGGGAGTAGAAAAACGAAAAAAGACCGCAGGGGTATGGAGAGTGAAGGAAGGGGGACAGTGCCCACCTAATATATCCACGAATAAAACCCCCGAGAAATGACTCGGCACAAGCTCCCGAGTAAAATGGCAGAAAAACAGAAGAAAAAGGAGCCAAAAAATGCCAGATGATAGAAAATATAAATGTTTCTTATAGTATGACAAGACAAAGATAAAAATGCAATTACATGCATATGATGCCAGAAGACAGGGAACAAAAAGGAAACAGGGAAGGAAAAAACGGCGCCACCCTGGGAGCGACACACTGGTCAATAATACATAAATATAGAGGATCACTAGGGATATGTATGGTATGATAACCAACCCTAGGATCACATGCATGTACAAAGTGAAAAGTGAGTCACTACTCTACCGCAAAAGGTCAATATGAACTAAAGAATGAAAATGAATAAAAAAGATGTTAAAGTGAATGAACCAAGCAGCTACGGGAGATAGCCGCACGGACACAGACCTGAGAAATCAGTGAACATCCAGGTAAGGAAAAACAGAAGAGTGAACATGCAGGAGGGACTCACTAAAGATGGACCAGACGTGTAACAACCAGGATGGCGCTACCCCAACGCGCGTTTCGGCGTGCCTTCGTCAGGGGGTAACGCCATCACTGTGAATCAAGTGTTATAACGTCTCTCAAAGCCAATCAGGAGCCAGCACTTACTTGTCCCCAGGTGTGTATGCTAATCGGCGCGCAGACACTCTAGCGCAAACACGTCCGGCTACTCGCAGCCGGCGTCCCGTCGGGCCACGCCCACCCCACGTGACGAATCACATGATCGGGCAGAAGTGACGCAACGTGAGGACGCACAGGCACAGGGCGCCGGAGGCGGCGATAGAAGACGCGCGCACGCATCACAACGGGGGAGGAGCAGTAAAACATCCGCCTGTCTAATTCTAAAATTGGGACATCTCCATCTGGTATAAAGGTAAAATAGTAAGAAAGGAAAAAGGAAAAGAAACAAAGAAGAAAACGGGTATACCGCACGTATAATTATGTAGATAAAAAGGTAAATACCCATTATCTCATGCGGTGAAAAAAGAGAAAAAAGAAAAGAAGAAATAAAAGGAACAAACCATGAAATATATATATGTGATATATACAATATGGTGCAATTTAGTGAAAATAACAGTATACCCAATATTAGATAGGCACATATATACACTGCACAAAAAAATAAAGGGAACACAAAAATAACACATCCTAGATCTGAGTTAATTAAATATTCTTCTGAAATACTTTGTTCTTTACATAGTTGAATGTGCTGACAACAAAATCACACAAAAATAAAAAAATGGAAATCAAATTTTTCAACTCATGGAGGTCTGGATTTGGAGACACACTCAAAATTAAAGTGGAAAAACACACTACAGGCTGATCCAACTTTGATGTAATGTCCTTAAAACAAGTCAAAATGAGGCTCAGTAGTGTGTGTGGCCTCCACGTGCCTGTATGACCTCCCTACAACGCCTGTGCATGCTCCTGATGAGGTGGCAGACGGTCTCCTGAGGGATCTCCTCCCAGACCTGGACTAAAGCATCTGCCAACTCCTGGACAGTCTGTGGTGCAACGTGACGTTGGTGGATAGAGCGAGACATGATGTCCCAGATGTGCTCAATTGGATTCAGGTCTGGGGAACGGGCGGGCCAGTCCATAGCATCAATGCCTTTGTCTTGCAGGAACTGCTGACACACTCCAGCCACATGAGGTCTAGCATTTTTTTGCATTAGGAGGAACCCAGGGCCAACCGCACCAGAATATGGTCTCACAGGGGGTCTGAGGATCTCATCTCGGTACCTAATGGCAGTCAGGCTACCTCTGGCGAGCACATGGAGGGCTGTGTGGCCCTCCAAAGAAATGCCACCCGACACCATTACTGACCCAGTGCCAAACCGGTCATGCTGGAGGATGTTTCAGGCAGCAGAACGTTCTCCACGGCGTCTCCAGACTCTGTCACGTCTGTCACATGTGCTCAGTGTGAACCTGCTTTCATCTGTGAAGAGCACAGGGCGCCAGTGGCGAATTTGCCAATCTTGGTGTTCTCTGGCAAATGCCAAATGTCCTGCACGGTGTTGGGCTGTAAGCCCAACCCCCACCTGTGGACGTCGGGCCCTCATATCACCCTCATGGAGTCTGTTTCTGACCGTTTGAGCAGACACATGCACATTTGTGGCCTGCTGGAGGTCATTTTGCAGGGCTCTGGCAGTGCTCCTCCTGTTCCTCCTTGCACAAAGGCGGAGGTAGCGGTCCTGCTGCTGGGTTGTTGCCCTCCTACGGCTTCCTCCACGTCTCCTGATGTACTGGCCTGTCTCCTGGTAGCGCCTCCATGCTCTGGACACTACGCTGACAGACACAGCAAACCTTCTTGCCACAGCTCGCATTGATGTGCCATCCTGGATAAGCTGCACTACCTGAGCCACTTGTGTGGGTTGTAGACTCCGTCTCATGCTACCACTAGAGTGAAAGCACCGCCAGCATTCAAAAGTGACCAAAACATCAGCCAGGAAGCATAGGAACTGAGAAGTGGTCTGTGGTCACAACCTGCAGAACCACTCCTTTATTGGGGGTGTCTTGCTAACTGCCTATAATTTCCACCTGTTGTCTATCCCATTTGCACAACAGCATGTGAAATTGATTGTCACTCAGTGTTGCTTCCTAAGTGGAGAGTTTGATGTCACAGAAGTGCGATTGACTTGGAGTTACATTGTGTTGTTTAAGTGTTCCCTTTATTTTTTTGAGCAGTGTATAATATAATATTACAGAGTACAAAAAATAATAATACAATTATGCATGGAGCGAAGTGCAAAAATTACGATTCCACAGGAATACAAGAATACATGATTATCCATAAATACACAAATGCATACATAGTAATAACAGCACAATTAATAATTCTTCATATACATAATTGTGATAATCAATAAACACATGATTGAATGAATAAATACATACAGTGAACCGCAAAAAGAAACATACAAATAAATAATAAAATTAATAAAATTGGGATAATAATAATAATAAAAAAGGGTGACGAAAGTGAAAGTGCATGTGTAAAAATATGCGTGTATATACATAAGCATATAGATCACATAGATACATGCATATAAGTGAATATATATATACATGTGTTGCGATGGCATGGAGTACCATATGCAATGAAAGATCTATAACAATCAGAAGATTTATATAGAAAAACGCAACACAGCCAAATTTATAAACAATAATGCTGGTTGGAAATGAAATGCAAAAGTGCAAAAACCAATGACAAGTGCTAGTGAAGAAAGCATATCCGATACAAATTGACAACTGGAAGAGTGTGTTATGTATATATAGCCTTCCTGAATACAGAAGGGCAAAAAGGGAGAAAAGGGATGAAAAAAGAGAGGAAAAAAGGAAGAAGAAAAAAAGGAAGGAAAAGCAAGAAAAAGGAGAAGTAGAAAAGAAGAACAAAAGAGAAGGGGAAGGAAGGGGGGGGGAGGGAAGGGGAAAGGGAGAGGGGGGGAGAGGGGGAAGGAAAGGAAGGAGAGGGTAAAAAGGGGGGGAGGGGAGAGAGGGAGAGGAAAAGGGGAAGGGGAGAAAGAAGAGGGGGGAAAAAAGAAGAAGAAAAGAAAGGAACGCACATGGATGTAACCAAGAGCACATATAAAAACATAAACATGAATACAAGGTGTGCAGTATATACATCCAGGTTGAAGAATGACCAAATCGCAGATATCAAACCTAATAATAGATCAAATGAAAAGTCGGCGGATGTGGCATCCTGTAAAAAACTGATGAGGTGCTAAAAAGAGAGACAAAATAAAAAAAGAATGAATGAATTACATAAGTATAAAAACATATATACTGTTAAAAGAAATGATGGGATCCACAGTTGTGGACCCAGCGGTTACAAAAAAGCGGAAAAACCCAAGTTTTCATTCAGGCCCCTGGGACGTAAGGTCCCCAGAGTCCAAATCCAGCGGCTCTCCCGTTGGGCTAGCCTCTTGGATATATTGCCAGCACGCAAGTCTACCCGGACACAGTCAATTCCCCTCACTTTGAGAAACCTAGGATTGCATGAGTGGAATGCTTTAAAGTGCCTAGCGATAGGTTTGGAGGCCTCAACCTCCTCTAGGTCTTGCGCCTTCAGAATGTCCCTCACATGCTCCCGCACCCGGACCCTCAGCTCCCATGTAGTCAACCCCACATAGATCATTGGGCACGGGCACTGAGCGTAATACACCACCCGAGTGCTGGAGCATGTGAGGGACTGATTGATTCTGAATGTCCTGGTGCCAGAGGAATTCATGAATTCAAAGGAGCGCTCCGTATTTGGACAGGCAGCGCACCCACCACATGGTCTGAAACCAGTCCTGGGGCTGCCCTGTCCGGCAAAAAGCTGCGGGACAGCCGGCTGTAAGTATCCTCTTACCAAACTATCACGCAGGGTGTTAGCCCTGTGTGCCGTGACAAGGGGTCCTGCGGACAGCAGTTTTTCCAGGACTGGGTCCGTACGCAAAATGGGCCAATATGTGGCCAGACAATTCCTCATCTCATCCGAATATGAATGATAGGTACTAATGAATCTAAGTTTTTTGTCTGGGACCCGCGTTTTTTTATTTTGTAACAATTGAGACTGGCACTGAGTTTTTGCACGCCAGTAGGCCTTTTTAATGGATCGGTGGCTGTAACCTCGCCTGAGGAACCGGTCCCTCAAGTCGCTGGCCTGTTTCTCAAAAGTCGCATCGTCGGAACATATCCGACGAATGCGCATAAATTGGCCCACAGGAATTGCAGAGATGGTACTCTTGGGATGTAGAGAGGTTGCGTGTAGGTACGCATTGACAGCCGTCTCTTTACGGAAAACATCAGTCCTAAGGTTACCACCGATATCTCGGAACACTGATACATCCAGAAAATCAACCTTTTGTTTATGATATGAATAGGTCAGCTTTATGTTTCTAGAATTGGTGTTCAGTAGTTTGAAAAAATCATGAAGCTGTACCTCAGTTCCCTGCCAAATCAGAAAGACGTCATCTATGTACCGCGCCCACAAAATGGCGCGGTCCATAACGACGTGTCTGTCTGACAGGAACAGGTCCCTTTCCCACAGCCCCAGGAACAGGTTGGCGTATGCCGGCGCGCACGCCGCCCCCATAGCTGTCCCCTGGAGCTGCAGGAAAAAGGACCCGTTAAAAGAAAATAAGTTCCTCGTGAGAACGAACCTGAGAAGTTGTAACAAAAAAGATGCAAAATCCCCCGGTAGGTTACTAGTGGAGAGAAAAAACTCCACTGCTCGTAGCTCATCTACATGTTGGATACTAGTGTAGAGGGACTCTACATCACAAGTAACCATGATATTGTCCTCATCCAGAGTAATCCCCTGTATCCTCTGTAAAAAGTCAGAGGTATCTCTGACATATGATGGCATGGTTTCCACAATGGGCTTTAGATGAAAATCCAACAATTTGCAAACATTTTCTACCATGCTATTACACCCCGATATGATGGGCCTACCTGGGGGTACTAAGGCATTCTTGTGGACCTTAGGTAGAAGGTACAGGGTTGGGATGGATGGTTCCTGGATAATAAGAGCTTCGTACATCTGTTTGGAGATGATGTTCTTCTCCAGACCAGTGTCCGGTATGCCTCTGCTAAATACATACTCCGTGGCCAAACCACCAGGTTCCCTCCCTTGTCAGCCGGCTTGTAAATCACATCATTGATGCCCTTAAGTTTTTGAAGGCTCAACCGTTGATCCCTGTCAAGATTGTCACGTTGGATAGATGTCAGGATTTGTTCAAAATCCTTACTGACCATCTTGATAAAGAGATCTATTGCCGGACATAACGACAGGGGAGGGAACTTTGCAGACCTTTTCCTGATCTTTGGGGGGATTGCATTAATAGCATTGGCAACTGGTCCGACTTGTTCAGTCAAAAGGTCCTCCAAAACACGGAGAGCCTGTTGCTCATCCTCAGTGTCGAGGACCCCAATGGAGTCGGACCTCGCATGCCACCTCTTCATCATCAAGGACCGCCCAAAAAAGTGCAGGTCCTTAATGGCGGTAAACCGATCGAACCTACAGCTGGGTGCATACGAAAGGCCTTTCTCTAATAGAGAAATATCTATATCAGAAAAGCTATGACCCGATAGATTGATTACCTTAGGTTCATTAGCTGGCCCTTTCGAATTCGCCGATGACTCAGGCTGTCTTTTTCTCCCAGGTCCATTTCCCTGTTCCATCTTTCTCCTGTACCGGGTCAGGCGGGCAGAGTTGGCACCATGTGGCTGGGAGTCTCCGGCAGATGATACGGAGGACACCGAGGCCGATCGGCTACGAGACCGGGACCTGTTGTTGTTGTTCGGTCCTTTATTTTTCCATTTGTACACACGATTTTGTTGTGCGTCATTGCTTTCCTGGGCAAATTTCTGGATCTTTGCTTCCTGAATTTCTTTTTCCCAAACTGGGTATTTGGTATCCAGTTGTTCTTGGAAGCTTTTCAGGTTGGCTATACTACAATCACTCGATAGACGTGCCTGCAACAGATCAATTTCACTATCCATCTGCTCCAAACTTTTTTTGTTATGGCCAATCAAGAGCTCAATGAAACCAAATGAGCTCTGATTGCAGATATCCTCCCATCCTAAAACCCCCGAGAAATGACTCGGCACAAGCTCTCGAGTAAAATGGCAGAAAAACAGAAGAAAAAGGAGCCAAAAAATGCCAGATGATAGAAAATATAAATGTTTCTTATAGTATGACAAGACAAAGATAAAAATGCAATTACATGCATATGATGCCAGAAGACAGGGAACAAAAAGGAAACAAGGAAGGAAAAAACGGCACCACCCTGGGAGGGACACACTGGTCAATAATACATAAATATAGAGGATCACTAGGGATATGTATGGTATGATAACCAACCCTAGGATCACATGCATGTACAAACTGAAAAGTGAGTCACTACTTAACCGCAAAAGGTCAATATGAACTAAAGAATGAAAATGAATAAAAAAGATGTTAAAGTGAATGAACCAAGCAGCTACGGGAGATAGCCGCACGGACACAGACCTGAGAAATCAGTGAACATCCAGGTAAGGAAAAACAGAAGAGTGAACATGCAGGAGGGACTCACTAAAGATGGACCAGACGTGTAACAACCAGGATGGCGCTACCCCAACGCGCGTTTCGGTGTGCCTTCGTCAGGGGGTAACGCCATCACTGTGAATCAAGTGTTATAAAGTCTCTCAAAGCCAATCAGGAGCCAGTTTTACTGCTCCTCCCCCGTTGTGATGCGTGCGCACGTCATCTATCGCCGCCTCCGGCGCCCTGTGCCTGTGCGTCCTCACGTTGCGTCACTTCCGCCCGATCATGTGATTCGTCACGTGGGGTGGGCGTGGCCCGACGGGACGCCGGCTGCGGGGTAGCCGGACGTGTTTGCGCTACAGTGTCTGCGCGCCGATTAGCATACACACCTGGGGTCAAGTAAGTTATGGCTCCTGATTGGCTTTGAGAGACGTTATAACACTTGATTCACAGTGATGGCGTTACCCCCTGACGAAGGCACGCCGAAACGCGCGTTGGGGTAGCGCCATCCTGGTTGTTACACGTCTGGTCCATCTTTAGTGAGTCCCTCCTGCATGTTCACTCTTCTGTTTTTCCTTACCTGGATGTTCACTGATTTCTCAGGTCTGTGTCCGTGCGGCTATCTCCCATAGCTGCTTGGTTCATTCACTTTAACATCTTTTTTATTCATTTTCATTCTTTAGTTCATATTGACCTTTTGCGGTAGAGTAGTGACTCACTTTTCACTTTGTACATGCATGTGATCCTAGGGTTGGTTATCATACCATACATATCCCTAGTGATCTTCTATATTTATGTATTATTGACCAGTGTGTCGCTCCCAGGGTGGCGCCGTTTTTTCCTTCCCTGTTTCCTTTTTGTTCCCTGTCTTCTGGCATCATATGCATGTAATTGCATTTTTATCTTTGTCTTGTCATACTATAAGAAACATTTATATTTTCTATCATCTGGCATTTTTTGGCTCCTTTTTCTTCTGTTTTTCTGCAAAGGGGAGTAGCATTGGCACCAGTATATTTTCAATGTCTGGGAAAAAAAAAAATATATATTGTTTGTGGTGTGACAGGACCAGGGGGAAAGTGGTGGAAGGAGTCTACATTTCACCTAGGTTCCTCTCCTATACGTTCTAAAAAGCAGCCAGGGAATTGACAGCAAGGAAAACTAGGTTTTCTCTTTGCAAGGGTTTTGTTAAAAACCTGGTTAGAAGGGCCTGGCTGCTTGGAGCAGGGAGAGTTGGGTGGGTCCCTGCTCCAATTAGCCACTCCAGGTATTCAGGGTAACTGTGGCTAATCACCTTGGAACCTGAGTGTGCTATAAAAGGGCAGACAGCTCACTAGCCGAGGTCTCTGCTCCTGGGAAGAACCCTTATGTGTGAGTAAAAACAACCATGTGTTTTGTTGATGGAGCTGGGCACAAGGCTCAGTTTCATGTAGTTACGGACTACTGCCTGTCTAGAAGTAGTGGCCAGACGGCCGGGTATTTCATTTGTTTTGAACTGTTTTGTTTAATTCTTTTTCTGCAAAAATCAATAAAACTGGCTGAGGCCAGTGGCACCATACTTGCTTGGACTGGACTGTGTTTTATGTGCCTATAGCGCCCGTCTATCCCAGGAGACGGCGGTCCTGTGAGCTAATCCCGCTACATATGGTGGAGGCTGCGCTGGCACAAAAATCCAGCAAGTTTTATGTCCTGGGTTAAGTCTGCTGTTCTGAAAAAAACAAACAGTGCAGATATGGAGGAAGTGCTGAAACAGCTGATCCAGGCTAACATACAGCTCCAAAAGGCGAATGCTAACCAGCAGGAAACCAATCGGTTGTTCATGGAGACTACGCAAGCTGGTTTCAGAGAACAGCAATCGCTTAATAAAAGTCTGGTGGAGCAGATAGCGGTGCTGGCTGAAAGGCCCCATGTCCAGGAGGAATCCATCTCTGTGGGGAGGAGAGTGCAAGCTTCCCTTCAAAAAATGGTAGCAGGGGATGATGTGGAGACCTACCTCACCATTTCTGAAAGAGCCGCTGAAAGAGAGAAACTCCCAGCCGAACAGTGGGCAGCCACCCTTGCTCCATTTCTGAGTGGGGAGCCACAGAAAGCCTACTATGATTTGAGTGAGCAGGATGCCAGACAGTACCCAAAACTGAAAGCAGAAATTCTCGCTCGCTTGGGTGTAACATCTGCGGTCAGAGCCCAGCGAGTGCACAACTGGACTTTCCAATTGGATAAACCAGCGAGGTCGCAAATGTATGATCTTTTTCACCTGGCTAAAAAATGGCTACAGCCAGAGGTATCTACAGCCACTCAGGTGGTGGAAAGAGTGGTCCTGGACCGGTTTGTTCGTGCTCTACCAGTTCGGATACAGCGCTGTGTGGGACAAGCGGACCCCAGGGATGTGGATCAGCTCGTCGCCCTAGTGGAGCGGTATCTGAACACCGAGGAGTATCTCCAAGACCTCTCTCCTACTTGGCCGGCCCCAGGGAGCCAGAAGTCTACTGATCGCGGTAAGACTGTTCCTAATCTAAAGGGGGCGAGGGAGGGCCGTAAAGTAGGAACTGAGACCGACCTATTAGCCAGACCTCTTAAGCCAGTTAGCCCTAGACAGCCTTGGGCGTTCAAAAACATTGTTTGCTGGCGATGTCAAGGACTGGGCCACGTGGCTGCCAACTGTCCTTTGGCTGAGCCTATGGAGTGTGACAGTGGGTGGAGGAGGTCATTGTTTGCGGGACCTGCCTACTCTGCCTTGCCGACCCCAGATATGGAGCGACAAACTTGCAGCTTGGTGATTGAAGGACACTCAGTTCAAGCTCTGTTGGACTCTGGTAGTCTAGTGACTCTTGTGCATGGCAGCCTGGTGGACACTAGGAAGCTGCAAAAGAGACAGATGGGGGTCATCTGCATACATGGGGATACAAAAGAGTACCCCACTGCTATAGTCTCTTTTGAAACCCCGTGCGGGAAAGTAACCCATGAAGTGGGGGTTGTAAACAGTCTGTTGCATGGTGTGATTTTCCTCTGTTTTGGAAAATGTGGAATATGCTTGATAAGTGTTTAAGTGGGTCTGCTGTAGATCCCATTCCCCTGGCTGAACCTGAAAATGTGCAAACAGTAGGGGTGACACAGAGTGAAACCAAGAATTTTCCCTTAGCAGTGCTTGCAGGTGATACTGATGATGTCCCGGAAATTGGTCTCCCTGACTTGCCAGTCTCCAATGATAACTTTGGGACAGCTCAACTCAGGGACCCAACATTAACCCACGCATGGCAAAGTGTGAAAGTAGTCAATGGGGTACCTCAAGATACTGGGGTAGAGAAAATATTTCCCCATTTTTCTATAGAGAATGAACTCTTATATAGAGTTGGTCCCAAAATCGCATCGCCAAAAGGTGATGGATCTAGCCCATTCACATGTGCTAGGAGGGCACTTGGCCTATGAAAAAACCAAAGACCGGATTTTGCAGAGGTTTTATTGGCCCGGGTGACATAAAGAGATAAAAGAATACTGTGATTCATGCCCAGAGTGTCAATTACACAACCCGGTAGCGACCTTTAGGAGTCCGTTAGTACCACTCCCGATTATTGAAACTCCCTTTGAGAGGATTGCAATGGATTTGGTGGGACCTCTTGTTAAGTCTGCCAGAGGTCACCAATACATTTTGGTTGTCCTTGATTATGCTACCCGCTATCCTGAAGCAATACCTCTAAGGAAAACCTCTGCAAAAGTGATAGCCAAGGAGTTGTTCCAGATGTTTACTAGAGTGGGCATACCTAAAGAAGTACTCACTGACCAGGGGACGCCCTTTATGTCAAAGGTTACAAAAGAGTTGTGTAAACTGTTGAAAATAACTCACTTGCGTACCTCAGTTTATCATCCCCAAACGGATGGATTAGTTGAAAGGTTCAACAAAACCTTAAAAGGGATGCTCAGAAAAGTGGTGGCACAGGATGGGAAAGACTGGGATTGTCTTTTACCATATCTTATGTTTTCTGTACGGGAGGTGCCTCAAGCATCTACCGGATTTTCTCCGTTCGAGCTAGTGTATGGTCGGCACCCTCGGGGTCTTTTGGATATTGCCAAAGAGACCTGGGAGAGTGAGGCTACACCCTACAAAAGTGTGATTGAACACTTGTCCCAAATGCAGGAAAGAATTGGAAAAGTAATGCCCATTGTAAAAGAACACTTGCTGCAGGCCCAGGAGAGTCAGTCCCGGGTTTACAACAGGTCGGCTAAAGTAAGAAACTTCAACCCTGGGGATAGGGTATTAATCCTTGTCCCCACAGTAGAAAGTAAATTTTTGGCCAAATGGCAAGGACCTTATGAAATAGTTGAGAAGGTCGGAGAGGTGAATTACCGGGTTCACCAACCAGGTAGACGTAAGCCCTACCAAATTTATCATGTGAACCTAATCAAACCCTGGAAGGACCGAGAGGTGTTAGCAGCTTACAGCAGTGGGAAAAAGGAATGTAGCTTTGAGATACCAGAGGTAAAAATTGCAGACACTTTGTCAGGATCTCAAACCCAAGAGGCAAAGGAGTTTGTAATAAAAAATAAAGATGTATTTTCTGAGCTACCTGGTCGAACAGATATAATTGAACATGATATTGTAACCGAACCAGGGGTCAGAGTCAACCAAAAGCCTTATAGAATACCTGAGGCTAGACGTAAAGCTGTCTCCCAAGAAGTCCAAACAATGCTTCAGTTAGGGGTTATAGAGGAGTCCCATAGTGACTGGTCTAGTCCTATAGTCTTGGTTCCCAAACCTGATGGCACCATACGTTTCTGTAATGACTTCAGGAAACTGAACACTGTCTCAAAGTTTGATGCTTACCCAATGCCTCGAGTGGATGAGCTGATTGATAGGCTTGGTAATGCTAGGTTCTTTACCACATTAGATCTTACAAAAGGTTACTGGCAAGTACCGTTGACTGAGGGGGCCAAAGAAAAAACTGCTTTTAGTGTCCCTGATGGCCATTTTCAGTATGTAGTCCTTCCCTTTGGTTTGCATGGGGCCCCGGCCACATTTCAGAGGATGATGGACAAAATTTTAAGACCACATCGTAGATACGCAGCTGCCTATTTAGATGATGTGATAATCCATAGCACGGATTGGGAAAGTCATCTACCCAGGGTAGAAGCCGTCCTGAATTCTATTAGGGAAGCAGGGTTAACAGCGAATCCAAAAAAATGTGCCATTGGGCAAGAAGAGGCAAAGTACTTGGGCTACATGATTGGGCGAGGAGTTATAAAACCTCAAATAAACAAAGTGGAAGCCATCCAGAGCTGGCCAAGGCCTTTGAACAAAAAACAAGTCAGAGCATTCCTAGGTTTAACTGGTTATTATAGGCGTTTTATTGAAAATTTTGCCAGCATTGCGAGCCCTTTAACAGACCTTACAAAAGGGAAGGATTCAACCATGGTCAAATGGACCACGGAAGCGGAACAGGCCTTTCAGAACCTGAAGCAGGCTCTATGTGCCCACCCAGTGTTAGTCACACCAGATTTTAAAAAGGAGTTCATTGTGCAAACAGATGCCTCGGATGTTGGTATAGGGGCTGTGTTGTCGCAAGTAAGGGCTGGGGAAGAGCATCCTGTAGTATACCTGAGTAAAAAGTTAAATGAACATGAAAATAAATACTCCATTGTAGAAAAGGAGTGTTTGGCAGTTAAGTGGGCCATAGAAGCTCTCAGGTATTATTTGGTAGGGAGAACATTCAAACTGGTAACTGACCATGCCCCCCTTAAATGGATGTGCCAAAACCGTGAGAAAAACAGGCGAGTGACCCGATGGTTCATGTCTCTTCAAGATTATAGTTTTACAGTTGAACATAGGCCCGGGCGTCAGCTTGGAAACGCAGATGCCCTGTCCAGGATGTACTGTTTAAGGGCACAGAGTGTTCCTACCCCAAGGTCGAAACAGGGGGGGAGGGTATGTGACAGGACCAGGGGGAAAGTGGTGGAAGGAGTCTACATTTCACCTAGGTTCCTGTCCTATACGTTCTAAAAAGCAGCCAGGGAATTGACAGCAAGGAAAACTAGGTTTTCTCTTTGCAAGGGTTTTGTTAAAAACCTGGTTAGAAGGGCCTGGCTGCTTGGAGCAGGGAGAGTTGGGTGCGTCCCTGCTCCAATTAGCCACTCCAGGTATTCAGTGTAACTGTGGCTAATCACCTTGGAACCTGAGTGTGCTATAAAAGGGCAAACAGCTCACTAGCTGATCTCTCTGCTCCTGGGAAGAACCCTTATGTGTGAGTAAAAACAACAGTGTGTTTTGTTGATGGAGCTGGGCACAAGGCTCAGTTTCATGTAGTTAGGGACTACTACCTGTCTAGGTCTAGAAGTAGTGGCCAGACGGCCAGGTATTTCATTTGTTTTGAACTGTTTTGTTTAATTCTTTTTCTGCAAAAGTCAATAAAACTGGCTGAGGCCAGTTGCACCATACTTGCTTGGACTGGACTGTGTTTTATGTGCCTATAGCGCCCGTCTATCCCAGGAGACGGCGGTCCCGTGAGCTAATCCCGCTACAGTGGGTTTTGTTTTGTTTTTTCTCATCACAGTATGGTTAGTCTGTCTATCAGGGATCGGCATTTAGAATTCAGCAAATTAGGTGTGTATGTTTGCACATACTTACGGGGCACGTTCAGGGCGCTTTTCTGACCTTTATGTATATGTTTTCGTTTGGTCCGTAGGTGTCGTCTTGGGTCAAATTGGTGTCATTTCGGTATTACTGCTTGCCAGATGGTAGGTATGGTCTGGATGGTCAAGTCACTGTAGGGGTGCACTAGGTTTCACTTAGGTGCTTTGCGGTGGTTGTTTCAGGTAGATCCCACATAGTAGATCTTACTGGTTGGCTTGGTGGATATGTGTAGTTTTGTCACAATTCAGGCGGTAACGTCTATAAGACACAATTATATGTAAGATCTGTCATGACTACAGGCACGATATTACGAAGTCTGTCACGACTACAGACACGAGATTACAAGTCCTGTCACAACTACAGGCACGATGTTACAAGTCCTGTCACGACTACAGGCACAATATTACAAAGTCTGTCACGACGACAGGTACGAGGTTACGTAAGCCTGTCATGTCTACAGGCATTATGGTTGCAACGGTCTAGTCACGACTACAATATACAGCAGAGGAGTAATATTAGTCCTGACAGGACTATAGCCATGATTATTATTTGATTGGTGGTAGGCACAGGCACGATATTTTCAATATCCATGTCATATCTACTGGCACAGTTACGGTAGCTGGTCACATTACAGGCACTAGGTGGCACGGGTTCGGTAGAGATGTCACGAGTAGGTGTCTGGTTAAGGTCAGTTACTTTTTCATTTATGTCATTCATCTTGTTTTTAGTTACACAATGTCACACGCCTCCGACATCGAGGGAACATCTTCGTTACATGGAAGTGTTGATCTCCAATCTGAACAGGGCGCTGTTCCTTCAATAAGGTCTTAGACTATACCTAAGTTGACGGTGGAGTTGTCGAAGATGGGGATACCTTTCCCAGCAACAGCTAGGAAAGCAGAACTTTTCCACCTCCTCTCCTCAGAGACTGCAGGTCCCAGTCAGGAGATAGTGTCCATGAACACTATACAGACATCTCTTACCCAACTTCATGCAGTGATCAATTCAATGGCCACGTCCATTTCAGACATTCAATCAAGGCTGGAGACTGTGGAGAGTAGGGATGTTTCATCTAGCTTAGTGGTACAGAGACCTCCAGTGGCCTCAACATCACAAGCTAGGGTTGCTGGGGGTTCAGCTAATTTAGCCAACATAGCACAGTCACATTTTATTCCAGCTAACATCCGTCAGGACATCCTTGAGGGGAATGATGTTAATTTAGCTTCACTACTTGTAGCATCGCATGAGGTCCCTGACAATAAGACTATAGCCTGTGAGGAAGTTTCCATTATTCTCAAATCCAAAGATGTAAGACTTAATAGGAAGTTAAATGTTTCTAAATTTGTTCTAGCATTTAGTCTAGTTTCTGATGTTATCTGTTCAGTCAGTCACATAGGAGGGAAGAGTTGGACCTTTATTTATATAAGGTGGTGGATTCAGGTCATAAATACGGGGGTACGTCTTTTTATGACTACCACCGTTCGTTTTCAGCTAAAGCAGCAGCTGCTCTTGCACAGTTCCGGCACGTCACTGATTGGTCTAATATCGACACAGAGTTTTGACGCCACTTCGCGGGTCTTAAAGCCCCAACGTGTGCGACGTGTAATTCTTTCTCGCATACAGCTGAATGATGTTCCAGTCTTAATTTACTGTCAGAAACGGCACAGACTAGGAATGTTCCAGGTCCATCACCTAGCAATAGCAGGGTCGGTTCAGGGGTTGATAAATGATGACATGTCGATGGACGTCACGTGGGTGCCCACAAGAGAGGAAGAGGAGGGGAGTTAAGAGGGAGAGATGGAGCAGCAGACAGGGAGGAGAAGCAGGCAGAATTGCAGTGCACAGGAGGCAAAAAGCAGAATGCTAATGTATGTGGAACGAGCCATCCACCATGAACAGTCACATCTGGCGCTCCCAGGACGCCGACACATGTCTCCGCAGTGTGGGCTTTTTTTACTGTGTCCATGTCCTGCCTCTTCTTCTTCTCCTCTCTTCTCCCAGTTGGGACGGTCTCCAGAAGGAAATATTTCTCCCAGAAGGTCATCCAAGAGCTATATGGCCACGGTCAGCGGCAAGTGAATGTATCTCTGGCACACAGTGTCGTTGCCAAGATACATCTGACCACAGACACTTGGTCTAGCAAACACGGGCAGGGAAGGTACATAACTTTTACTGCCCACTGGGTAAACCTTCTGACGACCATCAAGCATGCAACCGGTGGCACCCGTGTAGATTTGGTGTTACCGCCACGGATTGCATGCAGTCCTGCCTCTTCTTCTCCTACTTCATCCTCCGTCTCCTCCTCGGCTGACTCCTCCTTTTCCGCTGCTATCGCCTCTTTCGCTGCGCCCGCCAAGCTCCCCAGAACCTATTCGACGTGCCAGGTGAGACGTTGCCATGCTGTGCTGCGACTGTTATGCCTGGAAGCCAAGAGCCACACCGATCCTGCACTGCTTCCAGCTTTGTGGTCACAGGCTGATCAGTGGCTAACCACGCTCAATTTGACAGTTTGTAAAGTGGTGTGCGACAACGGTGCCAATCTGCTGAGCGTGCTGAAACAGGGCAAAATGACACAAGTGCCGTGCATGGCACACGTCCTGAACTTAGTCGTGCAGCGATTCGTTGCCAAATACCCCGGGGTCCAGGACGTCTTGCGGCAGGCCAGGAAAATCTCTGGCCATTTTAGATCTTACACGGCCATGGCTCGCCTTGTGGACGTTCAGCGGTGACACCACCTGCCCGTCAGATGTCTGATTTGTGCTGGAACTCCACCTTGTATATGCTTGATAGGCTGCTCCAGAAGAAACGTGCCATTAACGACTACCTGTACAAACTCTGCGGCAGGACAGGGTCTGGGGAGCTTGTTTTTTTCTTCACAACGCCAGTGGATGTTCATGCGCGACGCATGCAGACTTCTGCGGCCATTTGATGAGATCACCAAACTGATCAGTCGCAGCTAGGGCTCCATCAGTGACATCGTATCTTATGACTTCTTTCTGGAGCGTGCATTGCGTCAATGCGTCATTTCATTGATCAAGCTGTCGAGGAGCAGGAAGATCAGGAAGTCTCAATGCTGGATGAATTCCCAGGGGGGGCTATTCCATCTGAGACAAATCAACAACAGGAGTCTGAAGAGGAGTCAGAGGAGGATGGTGCCGGGGCTGAGGAGGAGCAAGAAGAGCATGCTTTAAACTTTTCTGGGATCCCTGGAGTTGTCCGTGGCTGGGGGGAGGAGAACAAGGACGAAATTATCCTGGATGATGAGCAGGAGCCAGGCCACTCCACCGCTTCCAGTTTAGAGCAAATGGAGGCCTTCATGCTCCAGTGTTTGAAGAGGGACCCCCGTATAAAAAGCATAAAGGGCAAGGATCAGTACTGGGTGGCAACGTACTTAGACCCCCGGTACAAACACAAAATGGCTGAAATGTTACCACTATCACAGAGGGCTGTCAGAATGCAGCACTTCCAGGCCTTTCTTCGAGAGATGCTGCATTCTGCTGTTGCAGGCGCTGGCAGAGGAATTTCCACCCACAGAGAAACAGTTGTGGGTACCAATCCAACAGCGCATGCAAGAAGAGGACGGTTTGAAGATGTGTTGGTGACTTCGTATATGAGATCATTCTTGCAGCCAACCCATTGACAGCCGTCCTCCGGATCCAGCCTCAGGGAACGCCTAGACCGACAGGTGTCTGACTACATCGGGTTAACGGCCGATGTGGACGCTCTGAGAAGCGAAGAACCCCTGGAATACTAGCTGGCACAATTTGCCATGGAACTGTTGGCTTGCCCCTCGTCCAGTGTCCTGTTCGAAAGGACGTTCAGCGCAGCAGGGGGGATCTTGATAACTGCCCTCGCCTAGCTCACAACAGTGTGGACTACCTCACATTTCTAAAAATGAATGAGGCATGGATCTCGGAGGAATTCAACACCTGTGACAAGTCGACCAAGTTTGATTGAATTTCCTCATGCCAGCCTACAAATATCCGCCACCACCCAGGACAAATAATGGTCTCTGTCTTAGGTAAATACAGCGGCATAAAAGGCCTTTTATGTCCACTGAATGCCTAATTTTTGGGGCCTGTACCGGCCGACAGTTACATTTTTTTATCTCTAGCCACATAATCACACCCTTGTCTCACTCCTCTGCCTCTCATTATGGGGGCATATGAACCGCATTCACCATAAGGACCTAATGTCACAGGGTTAGGTGACTGTGCCCCCCACCCTGTACCCCCTTATACCCTGCATTGTGCCCTCTTACCACACCCTGTGCAGTGCCCCTA
This sequence comes from Bufo bufo, assembly GCF_905171765.1. Lineage (NCBI taxonomy): Eukaryota > Metazoa > Chordata > Amphibia > Anura > Bufonidae > Bufo > Bufo bufo. Next base: position 2,578,278 of record NC_053392.1, read on the forward strand.
GTCATTCCCTGTACTGTGCCCTCTTATACCCTTTTATCCGGTCATGGTATGGCGGTGTTATCCGGTCACTGTACAGAGGTGTCATCCAATATCTGGATGGCCATAACTGTATCCCTTTCCCTGCCCACGCCATCCTTTTTTAGACCTGGCATGAGCGGGAAAAATATGCAGATTGTGGTGCTAAGGACCTTTGCACCACAATCTGTGTCAGAAATACGCCAAACATAGACGTATTTCTATATAATAAATGATCACCTAATTGTATTATCATTCGGGGGTAGGGCTAATATCTTTATATTATATAGATTCTAGTGTATTATACTGTGCCCTGTATTTCCTAGTAGAAAATGATCCTTGGGAAATAGTCCTTATCCAGGACCAGGTAGCGCTCTGTCAGTACATGGCGGCCTCCCCTCTCCGCCCCGCTGCTCTGATGTGTGCTGGTGCTTATTCTGACACTAGGACTGGGTTAACATCCTATTTTTGCCATCCATTTAATGCTTACCAAAAATGTCTGCGTTACCAGATGCCTCAGACTGATGCCGTACAGTGGTGTCCGTTCACCATACAGTTCCATGGTATAAAAAAAAATTACGTTAACGTATGCATTTTTTAATAGACTCTGCAGGATACAAAAACGTGGAGTGCTGCACATTTGTATACATTAAACCGATAGGAAATAAAAGTTTTCTAGGCTCCAGCAGGGCATATTTTTGAGAGTTTCCCTTTAACCACCTCAGCCCCCCTAGCTTAAACACCCTGAAAGACCAGGCCACTTTTTACACTTCTGACCTACACTACTTTCACCGTTTATTGCTCGGTCATGCAACTTACCACCCAAATGAATTTTACCTCCTTTTCTTCTCACTAATAGAGCTTTCATTTGGTGGTATTTCATTGCTGCTGACATTTTTACTTTTTTTGTTATTAATCGAAATTTAACGATTTTTTTGCAAAAAAATGACATTTTTCACTTTCAGTTGTAAAATTTTGCAAAAAAAACGACATCCATATATAAATTTTGCTCTAAATTTATTGTTCTACATGTCTTTGATAAAAAAAAAAGTGTTTGGGTAAAAAAAAAAATGGTTTGGGTAAAAGTTATAGCGTTTACAAACTATGGTACAAAAATGTGAATTTCCGCTTTTTGAAGCAGCTCTGACTTTCTGAGCACCTGTCATGTTTCCTGAGGTTCTACAATGCCCAGACAGTACAAACACCCCACAAATGACCCCATTTCGGAAAGTAGACACCCTAAGGTATTCGCTGATGGGCATAGTGAGTTCATAGAACTTTTTATTTTTTGTCACAAGTTAGTGGAAAATTATGATTTTTTTTTTTGATTTTTTTTTCTTACAAAGTCTCATATTCCACTAACTTGTGACAAAAAATAAAAACTTCTATGAACTCACTATGCCCATCAGCGAATACCTTGGGGTGTCTTCTTTCCAAAATGGGGTCACTTGTGGGGTAGTTATACTGCCCTGGCATTCTAGGGGCCCAAATGTGTGGTAAGTAGTTTGAAATCAAAATGTGTAAAAAATGACCTGTGAAATCCGAAAGGTGCTCTTTGGAATGTGGGCCCCTTTGCCCACCTAGGCTGCAAAAAAGTGCCACACATGTGGTATCGCCGTACTCAGGAGAAGTTGGGGAATGTGTTTTGGGGTGTCATTTTACATATACCCATGCTGGGTGAGATAAATATCTTGGTCAAATGCCAACTTTGTATAAAAAAATGGGAAAAGTTGTCTTTTGCCAAGATATTTCTCTCACCCAGCATGGGTATATGTAAAATGACACCCCAAAACACATTGCCCAACTTCTCCTGAGTACGGAGATACCACATGTGTGACACTTTTTTGCAGCCTAGGTGGGCAAAGGGGCCCACATTCCAAAGAGCACCTTTCGGATTTCACAGGGCATTTTTTACACATTTTGATTTCAAACCACTTCTCACGCATTCGGCCCCTAAAATGCCAGGGCAGTATAACTACCCCACAAGTGACCCCATTTTGGAAAGAAGACACCCCAAGGTATTTCGTGATGGGCATAGTGAGTTCATGGAAGTTTTTATTTTTTGTCACAAGTTAGTGGAATATGAGACTTTGTAAGGAAAAAAATAAATAAAAAATAAATCATCATTTTCCGCTAACTTGTGACAAAAAATATAAAATTCTAGGAACTCGCCATGCCCCTCACGGAATACCTTGGGGTGTCTTCTTTCCAAAATGGGGTCACTTGTGGGGTAGTTATACTGCCCTGGCATTTTCCAGGGGCCCTAATGTGTGGTAGGTAGGTAAATGACCTGTGAAATCCTAAAGGTGCTCTTTGGAATGTGGGCCCCTTTGCCCACCTAGGCTGCAAAAAAGTGTCACACATGTGGTATCGCCGTATTCAGGAGAAGTTGGGCAATGTCTTTTGGGGTGTCTTTTTACATATACTCATGCTGGGTGAGAGAAATATCTCGGCAAAAGACAACTTTTCCCATTTTTTTATACAAAGTTGGCATTTGACCAAGATATTTATCTCACCCAGCATGGGTATATGTAAAATGACACCCCAAAACACATTGCCCAACTTCTCCTGAGTACGGCGATACCAGATGTGTGAGACTTTTTTGCAGCCTAGATGCGCAAAGGGGCCCACATTCCTTTTATGAGGGCATTTTTAGACATTTGGATCACAGACTTCTTCTCACGCTTTAGGGCCCCTAAAATGCCTGGGCAGTATAAATACCCCACATGTGACCCCATTTTGGAAAGAAGACACCCCAAGGTATTCAATGAGGGGCATGGCGAGTTCATAGAATTATTATTTTTTTGGCACAAGTTAGCGGAAATTGATTTTATTTTTTTTTTCTCACAAAGTCTCCCTTTCCGCTAACTTGGGACAAAAATTTCAATCTTTCATGGACTCAATATGCCCCTCACGGAATACCTGGGGGTGTCTTCTTTCCGAAATGGGGTCACATGTGGGGTATTTATACTGCCCTGGCATTCTAGGGGCCCTAAAGCGTGAGAAGAAGTCTGGAATATAAATGTCTAAAAAATTTTACGCATTTGGATTCCGTGAGGGGTATGGTGAGTTTGAATTTTTTGACACAAGTTAGTGGAATATGAGACTTTGTAAGAAAAAAATAATAATTTCCGCTAACTTGGGCCAAAAAAAATGTCTGAATGGAGCCTTACAGGGGGGTGATCAATGACAGGGGGGTGATCAATGACAGGGGGGTGATCAATGACAGGGGGGGTGATCAATGACAGGGGGGTGATCAGGGAGTCTATATGGGGTGATCAATGACAGGGGGGTGATCAGGGAGTCTATATGGGGTGATCACCCCCCCGGAAGGCTCCAGGGAGACGCCTGTATGTGTTTTGCGGATCCGATCCATCTATCAGTGGATCCGTAAAAATCATGCGGACGTCTGAATGGAGCTTTACAGGGGGGTGATCAAAGAGAGGAGGGTAATCAATGACAGGGGGGTGATCAGGGAGTCTATATGGGGTGATCACCACAGTCATTGATCACGCCCCTGTAAGGCTCCATTCAGACGTCCGTATGCGTTTTGCGGATCCGATCCATCTATCAGTGGATCCGTAAAAATCATGCGGACATCTGAATGGAGCTTTACAGGGGGGTGATCAATGACAGGGGGGTAATCAATGACAGGGGGGTGATCAGGGAGTCTATATGGGGTGATCAGGGGTGATCAAGGGTGAATAAGGGGTTAATAAGTGACAGGGGGGGGGGGGGGTGTAGTGGTGCTTGGTGCAACATATTACTGAGCTGCCTGTGTCCTCTGGTGGTCGATCCATACAAAGGGGACCACCAGAGGACCAGGTAGCAGGTATATTAGACGCTGTTATCAAAACAGCGTCTAATATACCTGTTAGGGGTTAAAAAAATCACATCTCCAGCCTGCCAGCGAACGATCGCCGCTGGCAGGCTGGAGATCCACTCTCTTACCTTCCGTTCCTGTGAGCGCGCGCGCCTGTGTGCGCGCGTTCACAGGAAATCTCGGCTCACGCGAGATGACGCGTATATGCGTCGCTGAGCGCAGGGCTGCCACCTCCGGAACGCGAATCTGCGTTAGGCGGTCCGGAGGTGGTTAAGATGCATAAAAATGGCCCCTGATTCAAATACATATTTTTTGTGGGAATTTTTGCCAATGATCCCCCTCTAGTATATCACTGTCCATGTTGTGGGACTATTTGTGTACTTCTAGTAAGTGTTTGCTGGCTGCAAATAGGAGCTGAAGGTTTTTCAGGTTCGCCTTCCATTAAAGTGAATGGGGCCAGCTGCGAACTTGCGGTTCGCGAATATTTGATCGTGTTCACTAACCTTCCCGGACGATGTTCGTCCATTACTATTCAAGGTGACTGTAACGGATCTACTGGCACCCCGACCGGGTACCTCCGTTGCTCCTAGTGCCTCCCGAGGACTCCAAGCACTCCGCTCTACACCAAAACCACCACAGGAACAAGGAACAGGAACAGCTCTTACAAGAGCTAGTAGTATAGCCAGGGGAGTATAGCAAATCTTCAGCGTATAGCAATCCCCAGTGTCGATCAGTTACCCAAACAGCAGCTTCAACATGATGAAGGGTAAAACAGGAATTCTTTATTGAACACACAAGCATTGAATTATACAAATTTTCCAACAAGGTTACCACCCCCGTGGACCTGGTTGGGAACTGAGGACATGACCTAGCAGCCAATCCTTTACAGCTTTACAGTTTAAACACTTCCATACAAAATCCTCCCCTCTGCCTGTGATACAATTACCTTACACAATGGGTTGATGTAATTATCACAGGCAGGAGAATACATAGTTTTAAACAATGTCTTCTGTCCTGGAGACAACCGAGGAGTAATTCAATTATCTCTCAGGACAAAGGGAAATCGCCAATACACATGTGGGGACAATAGGACAGACATCACTATTCAAATATACAATGTTCCAACCATTACAGTAAATATAGACATTTAACATATCCCAAAATAACTTGGATCTGAGCGCTCAATATATCCAAACAGCGCTCAGATGACACAAACACAGTCAAATTGCCATGGGGTTTAAGTTTAGCATGGGCTGATGAGAGGGCCCATAATCCTGGGGCAAGAGGCTGGCAACCAGGCTTCTCCAGCACCCAGTGGCGAGGTTGGTTTCGCCACATTTCTCCCCTTTTCCAAACAGACTAACAGGGTATCTGACCTTCTGCCGGTCAGTCCCCCTGTTAGTCCAGCAGCCCACCAAAAAACAGAAACAGCAGTACAGCCCACCCACAATAAATGGTTACTACACCTGAGCAAGGGATAAACCTGTCCATGTGCCTCACCACGGCTGTGTGGGGGACTGGTAGACTGCCTTGGTGGGTTGCTGAGTGGGCAGAGACCAGCGGTACTCTGCCCTGGTGCCAGCGCTACCACGGAAGTAGCCTGGTTGGAGCCTGGTTGTTCGAGCGGGAGACCGACTGTCTCCCCTTTAGATACACAGCTCTGCTGTTGTAGGGAGAGACCGACTGTCTCCCCTTTAGATAGACCACCATGCTGCTGTGGGGGGAGACCGACTGTCTCCCCTTTGGCTAAATAGCCCTGTTGCTGGGGGACAGGACTGACTGTCCCTACCCCCTGTGCTGTGAGTGCAGAGACCACGGTCCCATCTGCACTGTTGTTGGGCTTACTGTCTCCCCCGTTAAACTGCCGCTGGGGGATGGAGACTGGACTCCCAATTCCCTGTAAATCACGCGGCCGATGGGGAATGGAGACTGTGCTCCCAATTTCCTGTAAAACAAACTGCCGCTGGGGAGCAGGACCGACTGTCCCTACTCCCTGAAACTCCGGCTGCCGTTGGTGATCTGGGCCGACTGCCCCGCATCCCTGTAGGGCCAGTGGAGAGATCTCGGTCCCATCTTCACCTGCCATATATGGTTCCCCCCAGGACCAGTCTATGATGTCCCCTACCTCTGTAGCCGGTACTGAAGCAGGGGATACTTCAGTCGGGTCTTCCCAGCTGAAGGGCTCTGGACCTGGGTCTGACACTCTGCTCTCACTGAGCCCTCTCACTGGAGAGGAACAGCTGCTGGTAGTCCTGTTCCAGCTCCATCTGACGGGTCACCAGGGGGACCAGGCCTTGCTCAATTTTGTGAGTGTCGTCCCAGTCATACCTGCTCTCCCGCCACTCAAAGAGGTCCCTGAACCGGGCTTGTGTAGGGCTCCCAAACTCCAGCTCTGAAAAAGTCTCCCATAAAAAGCCAGGACCATCAAACTCCTCTCCCTCTGGCTTGTCATGCTCAGCTGTTCTGGGTAGGTACTGTGCCCCATACCACCAGAGCGCCTGGTAGGCATCTTCCAGCCACAGCTCCTGCCATGCTAGGTGTTCCAATTCCTTTACCCATTCCTCCCGGGGCTGCTCTCCTAGGAAGGGCATCCGCATGGCTACTCGCTTCTGCAACCGCTGGACTTCTGTGGGGAGTCTCTCGTCCCGCAGATACTCCACAATACCCAGTGCCTGGTACCAGATGCCTTTGTGGGCTGTATCTCGGTCATCCATGACACCCTCATAGTACTCCACTGCTGTTTCCATTCTGCTGTAGCCAGGGGCGCTGTACGGATATTAGCGTTGCCCTCAAAATGTGTCATGGCGGGGAGTGGGGGAAACCACCCACTGTGCCTCAGCGTTCACTGCAACGCAGGAAAGCAGGTAACAAGGAGCAGGACACCTTCTAATGCGACCCTGCAGATCTCCCTAAACTCCTAATGCATGAGCCGCCTCAGAAGGTAAGGGGGCTCATGCTCTCCAACCTAGAACCCTGGGTATCCCTGCTATGCCCTAAGCCTGAAGACAGGGCAGAGACCACCCATTCATCCAGCACAATGGATGCATGGTGTCTCCAGAAGCCCAGCAGCTGGCCACCAACTAGACAGGGTTCACAGCCGAATGACAGGTAAGTAATAAAAGGCAACAGACACCTGAACTTACCTGCCGCCGACGAGATGGACCGGAAACACACTGTCTAGATGTTTGCTTAAACCCCTCCGGGAAAGCAGCCCCCAATCGGAGGAAACACACAACAACACAATAACCTTGCAACAAGGCCCACACCACAACTACATACACCAGGTGGGAGAGGGAAAACAGAAACACGCTGGAGGGGACACACAGACAGAGCAAGGGAAACAATGAGGGTGGCTCACACAGACATCAAACATACAGCCAGGGAGCAAAGCTCCAACACAGGCTGACAAGCAAACTCTGACCTCAGTCAGCAACACACCAACATATGTGTCCCCTCCACAAAACAGGGTTTAGGCCTCTTTCACATTTGCGATGTTTTCTGGTATTGAGATCTGTTCAGGATGCATCATAATGTCTTCCGTTCCGGCAGCATTCCGCTTTGTGAGCGGACACAAACCTGCTGCAAGATGCGGTTTTGTGTCCGGTCATAAAAACGTATCCAGCACTGAAAACAATGTAAGTCAATGGTGGAGGATCCGTTTTTTTCACCCATTGACTTTTAATGTGTTTAGTAATGAATTTGTTTTTTTCCGTTTTAATTTCACACAACCGCATCCTAATGGAAGCGACGCATCCTGACCTGCAAAATCAAAATGCATCCGTTTAATTCCAGTATTGAGATCCTCTGCCGCAAGTGTGAAAGTAGCCTTACATGAAGTGTTCCTGACATATCTGCACAATCATCCCCATCATCTGCTGCCCTGTACATTATGTATGACACAGCCGCACAGTTACCCCCATCATCTGCTCTGTACATTATGTGTGACACAGCTGCACAGTCATCCCCATCATCTGCTCTGTACATTATGTGTGACACAGCCGCACAGTCACCCCCATCATCTGCTCTCTACATTATGTGTGACACAGCGACACAGTCATCCCCATCATCTGCTCTGTACATTATGTGTGACACAGCCGCACAGTCACCTCCATCATCTGCTCTGTACATTATGTGTGACACAGCCGCACAGTCATCCCCATCATCTGCTCTCTACATTATGTGTGACACAGCCGCACAGTCACCCCCATCATCTGCTCTGTACATTATGTGTGACACAGCCGCACAGTCACCCCCATCATCTGCTCTGTACATTATGTGTGACACAGCCGCACAGTCACCCCCATCATCTGCTCTGTACATTATGTGTGACACAGCCGCACAGTCACCCCCATCATCTGCTCTCTACATTATGTGTGACATAGCCGCACAGTCACCCCCATCATTTGCTCTTTACATTATGTGTGACACAGCCGCACAGTCACCCCCATCATCTGCTCTGTACATTATGTGTGACACAGCTGCACAGTCACCCCCATCATCTGCTCTCTACATTATGTGTGACACAGGCGCACAGTCACCCCCATCATCTGCTCTGTAAATTATGTGTGACACAGCCGCACAGTCACCCCCATCATCTGCCCTGTACATTGTGTGTGACACAGCCGCACAGTCACCTCCATCATCTGCTCTCTACATTATGTGTGACACAGCCGCACAGTCACCCCCATTATCTGCTCTGTACATTATATGTGACACAGCCGCACAGTCACCCCCATCATCTGCTCTGTACATTATGTGTGACACAGCCGCACAGTCATCCCCATCATCTGCTCTGTACATTATGTGTGACACAGCCGCACAGTCACCCCCATCATCTGCTCTCTACATTATGTGTGACACAGCCGCACAGTCAAACCCATCATCTGCTCTGTACATTATGTGTGACACAGCCGCACAGTCACCCCCATCATCTGCTCTGTACATTATGTGTGACACAGCCGCACAGTCACCCCTATCATCTGCTCTGTACATTATGTGTGACACAGCCGCACAGTCACCCCCATCATCTGCTCTGTACATTATGTGTGACACAGCCGCACAATCACCCCCATCATCTGCTCTGTACATTATGTGTGACACAGCCGCACAGTCACCCCCATCATCTGCTCTGTACATTATGTGTGACACAGCCGCACAGTCACCCCCATCATCTGCTCTCTACATTATGTGTGACACAGCCGCACAGTCACCCCCATCATCTGCTCTCTACATTATGTGTGACACAGCCGCACAGTCACCTCCATCATCTGCTCTCTACATTATGTGTGACACTGCCGCACAGTCATCCCCATCATCTGCTCTGTACATTATGTGTGACACAGCCACACAGTCACCCCCATCATCTGCTCTGTACATTATGTGTGACACAGCCGCACAGTCACCCCCATCATCTGCTCTGTACATTATGTGTGACACAGCCGCACAGTCACCCCCATCATCTGCTCTGTACATTATGTGTGACACAGCCGCACAGTCACCCCCATCATCTGCTCTGTACATTATGTGTGACACAGCCGCACAGTCACCCCCATCATCTGCTCTGTACATTATGTGTGACACAGCCGCACAGTCACCCCCATCATCTGCTCTGTACATTATGTGTGACACAGCCGCACAGTCACCCCCATCATCTGCTCTGTACATTATGTGTGACTCAGCCGGACAGTCACCCCCATCATCTGCTCTGTACATTATGTGTGACACAGCCGCACAGTCACCCCCATCATCTCTGTACATTGTGTGTGACACATCCGCACAGTCACCCCCATCATCTCTGTACATTATGTGTGACACATCCGCACAGTCACCCCCATCATCTGCTCTCTACATTATGTGTGACACAGCCGCACAGTCACCCCCATCATCTGCTCTGTACATTATGTGTGACACAGCCGCACAGTCACCCCCATCATCTGCTCTGTACATTATGTGTGACACAGCCGCACAGTCACCCCCATCATCTGCTCTGTACATTATGTGTGACACAGCCGCACAGTCACCCCCATCATCTGCTCTGTACATTATGTGTGACACAGCCGCACAGTCACCCCCATCATCTGCTCTCTACATTATGTGTGACACAGCCGCACAGTCACCCCCATCATCTGCTCTGTACATTGTGTGTGACACAGCCGCACAGTCTCCCCCATCATCTGCTCTCTACATTATGTGTGACACAGCCGCACAGTCACACCCATCATCTGCTCTGTACGTTATGTGTGACACAGCCGCACAGTCACTCCCATCATCTGCTCTCTACATTATGTGTGACACAGCCGCACAGTCACACCCATCATCTGCTCTGTACATTATGTGTGACACAGCCGCACAGTCACCCCCATCATCTGCTCTGTACATTATGTGTGACACAGCCGCACAGTCACCCCCATCATCTGCTCTGTACATTATGTGTGACACAGCCGCACAGTCACCCCCATCATCTGCTCTGTACATTATGTGTGACACAGCCGCACAGTCACCCCCATCATCTGCTCTCTACATTATGTGTGACACAGCCACACAGTCACCCCCATCATCTGCTCTGTACATTATGTGTGACACAGCCGCACAGTCACCCCCATCATCTGCTCTCTACATTATGTGTGACACAGCCGCACAGTCACCCCCATCATCTGCTCTGTACATTATGTGTGACACAGCCGCACAGTCACCCCCATCATCTGCTCTGTACATTATGTGTGACACAGCCGCACAGTCACCCCCATCATCTGCTCTCTACATTATGTGTGACACATCCGCACAGTCACCCCCATCATCCTGTCATGATAGAATTTTTTAATAAAAGGCTTTTTCTCCTGTTTCTTATACTTGAGGTTCGGTGAATTGGGTTTCGTCAGTCTCTCTTTCGGGTACGGCCACAAGAGGTGGATTTTGATGCAGGTTTTTTATTCTGCTGGAAAGTGCGTTTATTTCCCCCAAACTTCGGATGGGAGAGATTGGTAGAAGAAATGCCGTTATCCCGTGAATGTGTCCTCAGAACATCACATATCATGGAAAAGGTGGCTGACAACTGGAGTATGCAGAGCGGGCGCGAGTGCATAACAATCAGCATAGAATGCACCGGTCAAGATGTCCCCTTATCTTATATAGAAAATCTACAGTAAATATCAAAAACATCAGATGAGGCGGGGTAGGGGGGAGACATGTCCAAATAGAGGTAAATGTGACTGGTGGCACAGTCCGGGCCCTTGGATATCATGGCTGCCACTTGTCTCATAACGTCTGGTGTTAAATGGTGATAAACCTATACGGGATCGGCACTTAGCTGTGACCGCCCCGCTGCTGTTCACCCCCCGTCTGGAGTCACCACACCATAAACCTTCTCTCTTCAGCAGCTATATGTGGCTACGGTATATGAGGGGGGGGGGGGGCAGATATATTAGATGCAGCACGGAGCGTCTTCCCCGTGCGTTTCCTGCACATGCTTTTTCTCCATGGCATCTAGAGGTAACTACCGCACATGCGATGTACAAAGTACTGCAGTAAACATACCACGAGCATAGAAAACGTGTGGTGGCTGCTTCCCAAATACAAGTAGCTGTCAAAGACTCCTGTAGTCCATGGATTTGTGCCCTAAAACCTGGATGGGACTGTGCTGTGTGTTTAAAATGAGCACAAATTGCAATAACCCTCCCTGCCTCGTACAATAAAAAATACTCGCCTCACCCGGTGGCCTGGACTCGCCTTACCCGGCGGTTCTGTCACAAAGGGTTAACTGTCTAGCTGTGTGACTGGTACTTTCACTTTGCGCCGGTCATTTAATAACCCTTATCTCAATTAAGGGGGTCATGAAGGCCAATTTAAAGGGGTTGTCCACTTTCTGGCTACTGTTGACCAATATGTTTGTGGGATGGTTATATGACACTTACTAGTATAGTATTTGTTGAAATTCTGCACCATTTTCTATATTTCATAAGGCATGCTCTTTTAGCTATCCATGCAACGTGCGCCGCCCCCCAGTGCCCCTATCGCGTCCCAGGTGTAGTAGGAATGCAGAGTGGTGTGGTGCGGCTTATATGTCTCTTTATGTGTCACGGTGCTCCTACCTGGATACTGCTGGACCCCAGGCTTTAGCTCCGAAGCAAAAAAAGAGGAAGATAATTGAGGGATAAAAGAAAGATTGAGTCCAGACCTTGTATGTGATTGAACAGCAGCTTTACTTGAGTAAACGTTCATCCAAAACTATCTTCAGGCTTGATCTTGGTCCCAGCAGGCGTTGGCATAAGCTGGCAGGCTTCTTCAATAACTCTGCTTGCTCCCTTTCTCTGCTGTACTGACAGGCTTGGTTAAATACTTTGCTTTCTTTCCTTAAGCTGCACTAAATTCTGCTTGTCTGGTTTCTGTACTTTAGGACTGTCCTGGTGTCCTCGGATGGGGCGCCGTCCACTGCTATTCCCCTCCTGACACTCAGTAACACTTATCTTCAGCCGAAGAACTCTTCCTCTTGCTGATTTTTCTTATGGTGGCTGAAGAACTCTTCCTCTGGCCCCTATGGCTTCCAGACATCTTTCTTCATGGCCGGCAGAGCTTAGGGTGACTGGGCGTGCCCCTGCTCACACTCCTCCTGTCTAGAACTAAACTAACTCTAACTGAAAACTTCTGCCCCTCCCTTCCGGCAGGAAACAGGACTGGCCCACTTCTGCCCAAAGGGGGAGAATGGAATGGTGAGTTCCATTCTCTCTGAGTATAACTATACCATTTTCACTGCCACCTGCTGGTGAACCAGGCACATTACATGTAATAAAACAGTTGCATAACAAGATTAGGAATGCACGGTGTAGAGAACCTGGACAGAGATACAGTACAGACCAAAAGTTTGGACACACCTTCTCATTCAAAGAGTTTTCTTTATTTTCATGACTATGAAGGCATCAAAACTATGAATTAACACATGTGGAATTATATACATAACAAACAAGTGTGAGACAACTGAAAATATGTCATATTCTAGGTTCTTCAAAGTAGCCACCTTTTGCTTTGATTACTGCTTTGCACACTCTTGGCATTCTCTTGATGAGCTTCAAGAGGTAGTCCCCTGAAATGGTTTTCACTTCACAGGTGTGCTCTGTCAGGTTTAATAAGTGGGATTTCTTGCCTTATAAATGGGGTTGGGACCATCAGTTGCGTTGAGGAGAAGTCAGGTGGATACACAGCTGATAGTCCTACTGAATAGACTGTTAGAATTTGTATTATGGTAAGAAAAAATCAGCTAAGTAAAGAAAAACTAGTGGCCATCATTACTTTAAGAAAATTGGGAAAACTTTGAAAGTAAGGGCTATTTGACCATGAAGGAGAGTGATGGGGTGCTGCGCCAGATGACCTGGCCTCCACAGTCACCAGACCTGAACCCAATCGAGATGGTTTGGGGTGAGCTGGACCGCAGAGTGAAGGAAAAAGGGCCAACAAGTGCTAAGCATCTCTGGGAACTCCTTCAAGACTGTTGGAAGACCATTTCAGGGGACTACCTCTTGAAGCTCATCAAGAGAATGCCAAGAGTGTGCAAAGCAGTAATCAAAGCAAAAGGTGGCTACTTTGAAGAACCTAGAATATGACATATTTTCAGTTGTTTCACACTTGTTTGTTATGTATATAATTCAACATGTGTTAATTCATAGTTTTGATGCCTTCATAGTCATGAAAATAAAGAAAACTCTTTGAATGAGAAGGTGTGTCACAACTTTTGGTCTGTACTGTACATAAGATGGAATTTAGGTTAGACCATTAAAGATAGTAGCAGGGTGTAGGAGTGGTAACACCACTCCGGGGTGTTACATCCATACAGAGGTTCTGTCCATAAAATGGCTGCTGCTGGAGGGTCACCATGTGATGTCTCCTCCATTCTAATACACTATGTCGGCCATCTCTACTTGTTCTGTTGGGAGTTTAGTGCAGGTACAGTGTATTAGAATGGTGGGGACATCTGTCACGATCAGTGTGTGGGGAATGACGACTCCACACTGAACACAGGAGGGAAGGGGAACAGTAACTGGGCCTGGAAACTAGGGAAGAAACAGGTCACCTCCTAGACAACTCTAATCCAGGCCCTGACTACCTATCAATATGAATAGACCTTGAAGGTAGGAATATTCATATGCAGGATTTCTTTAAGGTAAGAGCGGTGAGACTATGGAACTCTCTGCCTGAGGAGGTGGTGATGGTGAGTACAATAAAGGAATTCAAGAGGGGCCTGGATGTGTTTCTGGAGCGTAATAATATTACAGGCTATAGCTACTAGAGAGGGGTCGTTGATCCAGGGAGTTATTCTGATGCCTGATTGGAGTCGGGAAGGAATTTTTTATTCCCCTAAAGTGAGGAAAATTGGCTTCTACCTCACAGTTTTTTTTGCCTTCCTCTGGATCAACTTGCAGGATAACAGGCCGAACTGGATGGACAAATGTCTTTTTTTGGCCTTATGTACTATGTTACTATGTTACCAGGATACCTAGGCCCTATTATCCCTATAAGGCCCTGCAATAAGCCAGAGACAACCCATTCCTCCCCAGATGGACGAATGGAAGTCTCTGTCTCAGGCCCAGATGCAACAACAAGGAATATAACAAATACAAACAAACACGACACTTAACTTCTGTATAGATGGTAGAACAGGAACACCAGAGAGGATCTTACACCAGCTCAGCCAAACCAAAATGAAGCTATCAACCGCATAGTCAGAAGGGTGAGGTGAGACTATAAAGGGTAGAAGTGATGACCACTGAGCAAGAGCTGAGAAAAGGGAGGTGTTCATTAACCCTATCAACACTGAATCAAGAGAAATCAAGGAGGCTGTTAGATTCCTCCATGCTCAGCCAATCTCATTGATTTCCTGACATCAGTCACTTGAGGGACCATGACAGTACCCCCCCTTCTACGGGTGACCTCCGGGCACCCAGGACTGACCTTATCAGGATGAGCTCTGTGAACGGCCTTCACCAGACGATTCGCATTAACATCGGCTGCTGGAACCCACATACTCTCCTCTGGTCTGGTCCATAACCCTTCCAGTGGACGAGATACTGGAGGAATCTATGGAGAACTCAGGAGTCCACAATCCTGCTTATTTAAAATTCGAAATTACCATCCACCATGACAGGAGCGGGAGGCAAGAGGACGGCTCAACAGGTTCGACACATTTCTTCAACGACTTATGAAATACATTATGAATTTTCAAAGCCTGAGGAAGTTCAAGACGGAATGCTACAGGGTTAACAATGGCAGTGATCTTATATGGACCAATAAATCTTGGGCCCAACCTCCAAGAAGGTACCTTAAGCTTAATGTTTCTTGTGGACAGCCACACAGAATCACCCACTCTCATGTCCGGACCATTCATACGTTTCCTGTCAATGACATGTTTATACCTGTTGCCCATCTTTTTCAGGTTATTTTGAATTTTCCGCCAAATCGAAGACAAAGAAGAGGAAAATCGTTCCTCCTCAGGAATACTGGAAGTTTTAAAACCAGAAAATGTGCCAAACTATGGATGGAATCCATATGCCCCAAAAAACAGCGACTTATCAATGGGCTCCTGTCTACGGCTATTAATGGCAAACTCAGCTAACGACAAGAATGAAGACCACTCCTCCTGGTTTTCCGAAACAAAACATCTAAAGTAAGTTTCAAGATTCTGATTAGTGCGCTCCGTCTGTCTATTCGACTGAGGATGAAAACCCGAAGAAAAGGACAATTGTACCCCCAGTCGAGTATAGAACGCTTTCCAGAATCTGGAAACAAACTGAGTCCCCCGGTCAGACACCACATCAGAGGGAATGCCATGTAGTTTCACGACCTTTCGACAAACACCTGTGCAAGACCCTAACTACCTCCAGGATCACGATTTTTCCCTAAGAATTCGGTAAATCCGTGATAAAGTCCATGGACAAATGCATCCAAGGTCTGGACGGGATGGGTAACGAAAGAAGAGACCCAGAAGGCTGAGTATGTGTCACCTTAGCACGAGCACATGTACAACAGGTGGACACATAGTCCTCAACACACTTACGCAGCCCCGGCCACCAAAATCTGTGCGAGATGAGATAGACAGTGGGTCTACTCCCGGGGTGTCCAGCCAAGACAGTTCAGTGATGTTCCTCAAATATCTTATGACGTAAGTCTGAAGGATATAAAATGTAATGAAGCTGCACCAAAGTGTCAGATGACCAAAAGCGTGGTGCTCACAGCTGGATAGCTCCACCCACTCTACATAAGGAAAATATATATGATGTAACAACTGGGCACTCACTGATATTTGGGCCAATAATAAAAGCAATTCATTAAAATAAGCAAATTAATAAATATATAAATAAATAAGTGAATGGCAATACAAGTTATACAATAAGCTCAATAAATAATGATGCAAGATATGGACAAGCAAATATAGCGATCCTATGATATATGCAATCCTCTAATAATAAATAGATGCAATCCTCAAATAATAACGCACAGTCTTTCACTTCATATGCGGCCGTACACAAAGGAATAACTCATGCCAGACCCATTCAAGGGATCCCATACAGTTACTAGAAACAATGATTGTGGTAAGATAAGATAACGTTCCGTAGCAGGTGAGCGGCGTCCCGCTACACTAGCTATACAAGCGGCGTCCCGCTTTGAAGAGGTCTATTGCTGGTCTCACAAATGTAAATTGTAAACTGTACAGCATAAGGTAAGAGTCTTTTGGGGTTTCATGCATACACGCCGTCTTGTATAAGGCACTGCATCCTCAGTGTAACTATTAACACTTACGGCTTAGCGTTCTCACCGCCTATCTGTACCACGCCGGCTTGCACCGTACGCTGACCTTTGCCTGTATTCTGGTGCCGGTTCACTCTGTAACCGATGCCGTCTTTGGCGCGGATAGATTCTGTATTCAGCGGTCTCTTTATTGCAGATATTTCCTTAATGCTGTATTTGTGATCCAGCGATGCCGTCCTGGTATTAACAATAAAGGTATTCTTGTCCTTTCATGGGAGAGCAGTAACATACGCGTTTCGGGACTACTGACTTTCTGAGATTCAAAGAGATGAAGCCACAGACACGGTGAGAATCAAAGAGATGAAGGCACAGACATCGTGAGATTCAAAGAGATGAAGGCACAGACACGGTGAGATTCAGAGATTAAGGCACAGACATGGTGAGATTCAAAGAGATGAAGCCACAGACACAGTGAGATTCAAAGAGATGAAGGCAAAGACACAGTGATATTCAAAGAGATGAAGGCACAGACATTGTGAGATTCAGAGATGAAGGCACAGACACAGAGAGATTCAGAGAGATGAAGACACAGACATTGTGAGATTCAGAGATGAAGGCACAGACACGGTGAGATTCAAAGAGATGAAGGCACAGACTTTGTGAGATTCAAAGAGATGAAGACACAGGCACGGTGAGATTCAAAGTGATGAAGGCACAGACACGGTGAGATTTAAAGAGATGAAGGAACAAACACGGTGAGACTCAAAGAGATGAAGGCACAGACACTGTGAGATTCAGAGATGAAGGCAAAGACGCGGTGAGATTCAAATAGATGAAGGCACAGACATTGTGAGATTCAAAGAGATGAAGGCACAGACACAGTGAGATTCAAAGAGATGAAGGCACAGACACAGTGAGATTCAGAGATGAAGGCACAGACACGGTGAGATTTAGAGATGAAGGCACAGACACGGTGAGATTTAGAGATGAAGGCACAGACACAGTGAGATTCAGAGATGAAGGCACAGACACAGTGAGATTCAGAGATGAAGGCACAGACACAGTGAGATTCAGAGATCAAGGCACAGACACAGTGAGATTCAGAGATGAAGGCACAGACACAGTGAGAATCAGATATGAAGGCACATACACAGTGATATTCAAAGATAAAGGCACAGACATTGTGAGATTCAGAGATGAAGGCACAGACATTGTGAGATTCAGAGATGAAGGCACAGACACAGTGACATTCAGAGATGAAGGCACAGACACAGTGAAATTCAGAGATGAAGACACAGACACGGTGAGATTCAAAATGATGAAGGCACAGACACGGTGAGATTTAAAGAGATGATGGCACAGACACGGTGAGAGTCAAATAGATGAAGGCACAGACACGGTGAGATTCAGAGATAAAGAGACAGACACGGTGAGATTCAGAGAGGAAGGCACAGACACGGTGAGATTCAGAGAGGAAGGCACAGACACGGTGAGATTCAGAGATGAAGGCACAGACACGGTGAGATTCAGAGATGAAGGCACAGACATTGTGGGATTCAGAGATGAAGGCACAGACGTGGTGAGATTCAAAGAGATGAAGGCACAGACACGGTGAGATTCAAATAGATGAAGGCAGAGACACAGTGAGATTCAGAGATGAAGACACAGACATGGTGAGATTCAGAGATGAAGACACAGACACGGTGAGATTCAGAGATAAAGGCACAGACATTGTGAGATTCAGAGATGAAGGCACAGACATGGTGAGATTCAGAGATGAAGTCACAGACACAGTGAGATTCAGAGATGAAGGCACAGACACGGTGAGAATCAAAGAGATGAAGGCACAGACATTGTGAGATTCAAAGAGATGAAGACACAGACACGGTGAGATTCAAAATGATGAAGGCACAGACACGGTGAGATTTAAAGAGATGAAGGCACAGACACGGTGAGATTCAAAAAGATGAAGGCACAGACATGGTGAGATTCAGAGATAAAGAGACAGACACGGTGAGATTCAGAGAGGAAGGCACAGACACGGTGAGATTCAGTGATGAAGGCACAGACACGGTGAGATTCAAAGACATGAAGGCACAGACACGGTTAGATTCAGAGATGAAGGCACAGAGACGGTTAGATTCAGAGATGAAGGCACAGACACGGTGAGATTCAGAGATGAAGGCACAGACAAGGTGAGATTCAGAGATGAAGGCACAGACAAGGTGAGATTCAGAGATGAAGGCACAGACGTGGTGAGATTCAAAGAGATGAAGGCACAGACACAGTGAGATTCAGAGATGAAGATACAGACATGGTGAGATTCAGAGAGATGAAGACACAGACACGGTGAGATTCAGAGATGATGGCACAGACACGGTGAGATTCAAAAAGATGAAGACACAGACACGGTGAGATTCAGAGATGAAGGCACAGACACGGTGAGATTCAGAGATGAAGGCACAGACACAGTGAGATTCAGAGATGAAGGCACAGACACAGTGAGAATCAGAGATAAAGGCACAGACACAGTGAGATTCAGAGATAAAGGCACAGACATTGTGAGATTCAGAGATGAAGGCACAGACAAGGTGAGATTCAGAGATGAAGGCACAGACGTGGTGAGATTCAAAGAGATGAAGGCACAGAATCGGTGAGATTCAAATAGATGAAGGCACAGACACGGTGAGATTCAGAGATGAAAACACAGACATGGTGAGATTCAGAGATGAAGACACAGACACGGTGAGATTTAAAGAGATGAAGGCACAGACACGGTGAGATTCAAAAAGATGAAGGCACAGACACGGTGAGATTCAGAGATAAAGAGACAGACACGGTGAGATTCAGAGAGGAAGGCACAGACACGGTGAGATTCAGAGATGAAGGCACAGACACGGTGAGATTCAAAGAAATGAAGGCACAGACACGGTTAGATTCAGAGATGAAGGCACAGAGACGGTTAGATTCAGAGATGAAGGCACAGACACGGTGAGATTCAGAGATGAAGGCACAGACAAGGTGAGATTCAGAGATGAAGGCACAGACAAGGTGAGATTCAGAGATGAAGGCACAGACGTGGTGAGATTCAAAGAGATGAAGGCACAGAATCGGTGAGATTCAAATAGATGAAGGCACAGACACGGTGAGATTCAGAGATGAAGACACAGACATGGTGAGATTCAGAGATGAAGACACAGACACGGTGAGATTTAAAAA
Source organism: Bufo bufo (assembly GCF_905171765.1). NCBI lineage: Eukaryota > Metazoa > Chordata > Amphibia > Anura > Bufonidae > Bufo > Bufo bufo. The sequence goes on from NC_053392.1 coordinate 2,598,067, forward strand.
GATGAAGGCACAGACACGGTGAGATTCAAAAAGATGAAGGCACAGACACGGTGAGATTCAGAGATGAAGGCACAGACAAGGTGAGATTCAGAGATGAAGGCACAGACGTGGTGAAATTCAAAGAGATGAAGGCACAGACACGGTGAGATTCAGAGATGAAGATACAGACATGGTGAGATTCAGAGATAAAGACACAGACATGGTGAGATTCAAAGAGATGAAGACACAGACACGGTGAGATTCAGAGATGATGGCACAGACACGGTGAGATTCAAAAAGATGAAGACACAGACACGGTGGGATTCAGAGATGAAGGCACAGACACGGTGAGATTCAGAGATGAAGGCACAGACACAGTGAGATTCAGAGATGAAGGCACAGACACAGTGAGAATCAGAGATAAAGCACAGACACAGTGAGATTCAGAGATAAAGGCACAGACATTGTGAGATTCAGAGATGAAGGCACAGACAAGGTGAGATTCAGAGATGAAGGCACAGACGTGGTGAGATTCAAAGAGATGAAGGCACAGAATCGGTGAGATTCAAATAGATGAAGGCACAGACACGGTGAGATTCAGAGATGAAGACACAGACATGGTGAGATTCAGAGATGAAGACACAGACACGGTGAGATTTAAAGAGATGAAGGCACAGACACGGTGAGATTCAAAAAGTTGAAGGCACAGACAAGGTGAGATTCAGAGATAAAGAGACAGACACGGTGAGATTCAGAGAGGATGGCACAGACACGGTGAGATTCAGAGATGAAGGCACAGACACGGTGAGATTCAAAGAAATGAAGGCACAGACACGGTTAGATTCAGAGATGAAGGCACAGAGATGGTTAGATTCAGAGATGAAGGCACAGACACGGTGAGATTCAGAGATGAAGGCACAGACAAGGTGAGATTCAGAGATGAAGACACAGACATGGTGAGATTCAGAGATGAAGACACAGACACGGTGAGATTTAAAGAGATGAAGGCACAGACACGGTGAGATTCAAAAAGATGAAGGCACAGACACGGTGAGATTCAGAGATAAAGAGACAGACACGGTGAGATTCAGAGAGGAAGGCACAGACACGGTGAGATTCAGAGAGGAAGGCACAGACACGGTGAGATTCAAAGAAATGAAGGCACAGACACGGTTAGATTCAGAGATGAAGGCACAGAGACGGTTAGATTCAGAGATGAAGGCACAGACACGGTGAGATTCAGAGATGAAGGCACAGACAAGGTGAGATTCAGAGATGAAGGCACAGACAACGTGAAATTCAGAGATGAAGGCACAGACGTGGTGAGATTCAAAGAGATGAAGGCACAGAATCGGTGAGATTCAAATAGATGAAGGCACAGACACAGTGAGATTCAGAGATGAAGACACAGACATGGTGAGATTCAGAGATGAAGACACAGACATGGTGAGATTCAAAGAGATGAAGACACAGACACAGTGAGATTCAGAGATGATGGCACAGACACGGTGAGATTCAAAAAGATGAAGACACAGACACGGTGAGATTCAGAGATGAAGGCACAGACACGGTGAGATTCAGAGATGAAGGCACAGACACAGTGGGATTCAGAGATGAAGGCACAGACACAGTGAGATTCAGAGATAAAGGCACAGACATTGTGAGATTCAGAGAGGAAGGCACAGACACGGTGAGATTCAGAGATGAAGGCATAGACATGGTGAGATTCAAAGAGATGAAGACACAGACACAGTGAGATTCAGAGATGAAGGCACAGACACGGTGAGATTCAGAGATGAAGGCACAGACACAGTGAGATTCAGAGATGAAGGCACAGACACAGTGAGAATCAGAGATGAAGGCACAGACACAGTGAGATTCAGAGAGGAAGGCACAGACACGGTGAGATTCAGAGATGAAGGCATAGACACGGTGAGATTCAAAGAGATGAAGGCACAGACACGGTGAGATTTAAAGAGATGAAGGCACAGACACAATGAGATTCAAATAGATGAAGGCACAGACACGGTGCGATTCAGAGATGAAGAGACAGACACGGTGAGATTCAGAGATAAAGGCACAGACATTGTGAGATTCAGAGAGGAAGGCACAGACACGGTGAGATTCTGAGATGAAGGCACAGACATGGTGAGATTCAAAGTGATGAAGGCACAGACACGGTGAGATTTAAAGAGATGAAGGCACAGACACAATGAGATTCAAATAGATGAAGGCACAGACACGGTGCGATTCAGAGATGAAGAGACAGACACGGTGAGATTCAGAGATAAAGGCACAGACATTGTGAGATTCAGAGAGGAAGGCACAGACACGGTGAGATTCAGAGATGAAGGCACAGACACGGTGAGATTCAAAGTGATGAAGGCACAGACACGGTGAGATTTAGAGAGATGAAGGCACAGACACAATGAGATTCAAATAGATGAAGGCACAGACACGGTGCGATTCAGAGATGAAGAGACAGACACGGTGAGATTCAGAGATAAAGGCACAGACATTGTGAGATTCAGAGAGGAAGGCACAGACACGGTGAGATTCAGAGATGAAGGCACAGACACAGTGAGATTCAAAGTGATGAAGGCACAGACACGGTGAGATTTAAAGAGATGAAGGCACAGACACAATGAGATTCAAATAGATGAAGGCACAGACACGGTGCGATTCAGAGATGAAGAGACAGACACGGTGAGATTCAGAGAGGAAGGCACAGACACGGTGAGATTCAGAGATGAAGGCATAGACACGGTGAGATTCAAGGAGATGAAGGCACAGACGCGGTGAGATTCAAATAGATGAAGGCACAGACACGGTGAGATTAAGAGATGAAGGCACAGACACGGTGAGATTCAGAGATGAAGCCACAGACACGGTGAGATTCAGAGATGAAGGCACAGACATGGTGAGATTAAAAGAGATGAAGGCACAGACATGGTGAGATTAAAAGAGATGAAGGCACAGACACGGCGAGATTCAAAGAAATGAAGGCACAGACACGGTGAGATTGAAAGAGATGAAGGCACAGACACAGTGAGATTCAAAGAGATGAAGGAACAGACAGTGATATTCAAAGAGATGAAGGCACAGACACGGTGAGATTAAAAGAGATGAAGGCACAGACACGGCGAGATTCAAAGAAATGAAGGCACAGACACGGTGAGATTGAAAGAGATGAAAGCACAGACACAGTGAGATTCTAAAGAGATGAAGGAACAGACAGTGATATTCAAAGAGATGAAGGCACAGACACGGTGAGATTCAAAAAGATGAAGGCTCAGACACGATGAGATTCAAAGAGATGAAGCCGCAGACACGATGAGATTCAAAGAGATGAAGGCACAGACACGGTGAGATTCAGAGATGAAGCCACAGACACGGGGAGATTCAAAGAGATGAAGGCACAGACACAGTGAGATTCAAAGAGATGAAGGCACACACACGATGAGATTCAAAGAGATGAAGGCACAGACACAGTGAGATTCAGAGATGAAGGCACAGACACAGTGAGATTCAGAGATGAAGGCACAGACACAGTGAGATTCAGAGATGAAGGCACAGACATTGTGAGATTCAAAGAGATGAAGGCACAGACACAGTGAGATTCAGAGATGAAGGCACAGACACAGTGAGATTCAGAGATGAAGGCACACACACGGTGAGATTCAAAGTGATGAAGGCACAGACACATTGAGATTCAGAGATGAAGGCACAGACACAGTGAGATTCAGAGATGAAGGCACAGACATGGTGAGATTCAGAGATGACGGCACAGACATGGTGAGATTCAGAGATGACGGCACAGACACGGTGAGATTCAAAGAGATGAAGGAACAGACACGGTGAGATTCAGAGATGACGGCACAGACACGGTGAGATTCAGAGATGACGGCACAGACACGGTGAGATTCAGAGATGATGGCACAGACACGGTGAGATTCAGAGATGACGGCACAGACACGGTGAGATTCAGAGATGAAGGCACAGACACAGTGAGATTAAGAGATGAAGGCACAGACACGGTGAGATTCAGAGATGACGCCACAGACATGGTGAGATTCAGAGATGACGGCACAGACACGGTGAGATTCAGAGATGAAGGCACAGACACGGTGAGATTCAGAGATGAAGGTACAGACACGGTGAGATTCAGAGATGAAGGCACAGACACGGTGAGATTCAGAGATGACGGCACAGACACGGTGAGATTCAAACATACTCTGATTGAAGACACATACAAAGCCTTTACAGACAATCACATTGACTGTTTTCTATGAGATTTTATTGGACAATCAGAACACAGAGTTACTGAACCAATCACCAATCTCACAGAGAGGACCTATAGGTACATATGGCGCAGAAGACATTATTACCTCAACTTCTTGGAACGTGCGAGCTTCTGCTTCTTGTGATAAGACTTGACCACCAGAAATGCTGCCCTCAGCCAGTACTTTAAGTTCATGAGCTACTACAACGATCAGAGACACAAAATGGGGGGTGAGAACGGAGACGTCAGCCAGGTTGTCCTTACTTAGGCTCCATTCAGACGTCCATATGAATGGTCCGGATCCGTTCCGCAATTATGCCGAACAGGTGCGGACCCATTCATTTTCAATGGGGCCAGAAAAGATGTGGACGGCACACAGTGTGCTGTCTGCATCCGCACTTCTGTTCCGCGGCTCCGCAATAGCGGACAAGAATAGGCGTTTTCTATTATAGTGCTGGCCGTGTGCACATGGCCGGTGTCAGTGTTCTGAGGATCCGCAAAACATATATGGACGTGTGAATGGACCTTAAGGGCTCATGCACATGAATATATTTTCTATCCGTGTCTGTTCCGGGTTTTTTTGCGGACCACATACGGAACAATTTATTTAAATGAGTCAGAAAAAAAACTGAAGGTACTCCATGTGCATTCCGTTTCCGTATTTCCGTTCCACAAAAAAATAGAACAAGCATTACGGAGAAGGACAGGACTGTTCTACCAGGGGCGGCTGTTCCGTTCCGCAGAATACATACGGTGGTGTGCATGAGGCCTAACAATGTGATAACCCTGCCCCGGCTCTCTCCTGTCTGGCTGGTGCACTTCACATCTCACATCACAATCTCGTAGGAACCTCGCCAAGAATTCCACTCTACCATGGGCTGTGTGCCCGGGACTAACGCTCCGACTTCTGATCCCTTCTTCTGCGCTGGGCCTCCTGCAGATATGACAGCAGCTATAGATCCTGGCGTCTGGCCGATATCCTCTAGGACACTGGGATATGGAGTAGACGCTGCCTCCCATGTGTCCAATGTCCAACGCCCCTGGGATGACGACCCTGAAGACCCCAGGACACCTCTCTGATGGACCCCAGTAACTACGGTAACAGGCAGTCCAATCACCACCATCCTTCTCACTCACTTATCTCACCACATGCTTCACACATTATAGGAGAAGGTAGAAGAGGAGAGGACTACAACCCCCAGCAAGTCCAGGACGTCATGTGATCTCAGAGGACATTACAGGAGAAGGTAGGAGAGGACTACAACTCCCAGCATGTCCAGCCTGTTATTATGTGATCTCAGAGGACATTACAGGAGGAGGTAGGAGAGGACTACAACTCCCAGCATGTCCAGCCTGTTATTATGTGATATCAGAGGACATTACAGGAGGAGGTAGGAGAGGACTACAACTCCCAGCATGTCCAGCCTGTTATTATGTGATATCAGAGGACATTACAGGAGGAGGGAGGAGAGGACTACAACTCCCAGCATGTCCAGCCCGTTATTATGTAATATCAGAGGACATTACAGGAGGAGGTAGGAGAGGACTACAACTCCCAGCATGTCCAGCCTGTTATTATGTGATATCAGAGGACATTACAGGAGGAGGTAGGAGAGGACTACAACACCCAGCATGTCCAGCCTGTTATTATGTGATACCAGAGGACATTATAGGAGGAGGTAGGAGAGGACTACAACTCCCAGCATGTCCAGCCTGTTATTATGTGATATCAGAGGACATTACAGGAGGAGGTAGGAGAGGACTACAACTCCCAGCATGTCCAGCCTGTTATTATGTGATATCAGAGGACATTACAGGAGGAGGTAGGAGAGGACTACAACTCCCAGCATGTCCAGCCTGTTATTATGTGATATCAGAGGACATTACAGGAGGAGGTAGGAGAGAACTACAACTCCCAGCATGTCCAGCCTGTTATTATGTGATATCAGAGGACATTACAGGAGGAGGTAGGAGAGGACTACAACTCCCAGCATGTCCAGCCTGTTATTATGTGGTATCAGAGGACATTACAGGAGGAGGTAGGAGAGGACTACAACTCCCAGCATGTCCAGCCTGTTATTATGTGATATCAGAGGACATTACAGGAGGAGGTAGGAGAGGACTACAACTCCCAGCATGTCCAGCCTGTTATTATGTGATATCAGAGGACATTACAGGAGGAGGTAGGAGAGGACTACAACTCCCAGCATGTCCAGCCTGTTATTATGTGATATCAGAGGACATTACAGGAGGAGGGAGGAGAGGACTACAACTCCCAGCATGTCCAGCCTGTTATTATGTGATATCAGAGGACATTACAGGAGGAGGTAGGAGAGGACTACAACTCCCAGCATGTCCAGCCTGTTATTATGTGATATCAGAGGACATTACAGGAGGAGGTAGGAGAGGACTACAACTCCCAGCATGTCCAGCCTGTTATTATGTGATATCAGAGGACATTACAGGAGGAGGTAGAAGAGGACTACAACTCCCAGCATGTCCAGCCTGTTATTATGTGATATCAGAGGACATTACAGGAGGAGGTAGGAGAGGACTACAACTCCCAGCATGTCCAGCCTGTTATTATGTGATATCAGAGGACATTACAGGAGGAGGTAGGAGAGGACTACAACTCCCAGCATGTCCAGCCTGTTATTATGTGATATCAGAGGACATTACAGGAGGAGGTAGGAGAGGACTACAACTCCCAGCATGTCCAGCCTGTTATTATGTGATATCAGAGGACATTACAGGAGGAGGTAGGAGAGGACTACAACTCCCAGCATGTCCAGCCTGTTATTATGTGATATCAGAGGACATTACAGGAGGAGGTAGGAGAGGACTACAACTCCCAGCATGTCCAGCCTGTTATTATGTGATATCACAGGACATTACAGGAGGAGGTAGGAGAGGACTACAACTCCCAGCATGTCCAGCCTGTTATTATGTGATATCAGAGGACATTACAGGAGGAGGTAGGAGAGGACTACAACTCCCAGAATGTCCAGCCTGTTATTATGGGATATCAGAGGACATTACAGGAGGAGGTAGGAGAGGACTACAACTCCCAGCATGTCCAGCCTGTTATTATGTGATATCAGAGGACATTACAGGAGGAGGTAGGAGAGGACTACAACTCCCAGCATCTCCAGCCTGTTATTATGTGACATCAGAGGACATTACAGGAGGAGGTAGGAGAGGACTACAACTCCCAGCATGTCCAGCCTGTTATTATGTGATATCAGAGGACATTACAGGAGGAGGTAGGAGAGGACTACAACTCCCAGCATGTCCTGCCTGTTATTATGTGACATCAGAGGACATTACAGGGGGAGGTAGGAGAGGACTACAACTCCCAGCATGTCCAGCCTGTTATTATGTGATATCAGAGGACATTACAGGAGGAGGTAGGAGAGGACTACAACTCCCAGCATGTCCAGCCTGTTATTATGTGATATCAGAGGACATTACAGGAGGAGGTAGGAGAGGACTACAACTCCCAGCATGTCCAGCCTGTTATTATGTGATATCAGAGGACATTACAGGAGGAGGTAGGAGAGGAGAGGACTACAACTCCCAGCATGTCCAGCCTGTTATTATGTGATATCAGAGGACATTACAGGAGGAGGTAGAAGAGGACTACAACTCCCAGCATGTCCAGCCTGTTATTATGTGATATCAGAGGACATTACAGGAGGAGGTAGGAGAGGACTACAACTCCCAGCATGTCCAGCCTGTTATTATGTGATATCAGAGGACATTACAGGAGGAGGTAGAAGAGGAGAGGACTACAACTCCCAGCATTTCTCTGGCTTTCATTTCTTACTCTTCTCCCTTTTCGTCTGTCCTTACAAAGCTCCGCCCCTCCTGATCACATGATAGTGACGTCATCACAGGTCCTACATTACCACTTCTCTCCACTGCTGAGCTCCGCCCCTCCTGATCACATGACAGCAACGTCATCACAGGTCCTACATCACCACTACTCCCCACTGCTGAGCCCCGCCCCTCCTAATCACATGATGGTGACGTCATCACAGGTCCTACATCACCACTTCTCTCCACTGCTGAGCTCCGCCCCTCCTGATCACATGACAGCAACGTCATCACAGGTCCTACATCACCACTACTCCCCACTGCTGAGCCCCGCCCCTCCTAATCACATGATGGTGACGTCATCACAGGTCCTACATCACCACTTCTCTCCACTGCTGAGCCCCGCCCCTCCTGATCACATGGCAGTGACGTCATCCCAGGTCCTGCAGCTCTTGCAGTGCACAGATACAGAGCAGGTCCTGGTCAGGGTCTCTCTTCTTCTCTCCAGAATCCCCCTTTATCCCCGGGGTCTCTCCTTGTCCTGGAGCATCTCCTCCAGCTCCTCCACCAAGGATGGACAGGAAGGAGATCAGCAGAAGAATATTAGACCTCACCTTGGAGATCATCTCCCTGCTGAGCGGAGAGGTAAACCTTTCTAGATTTCTCTCCTCTTTATTGTATTCTGGAGAATCCATCATAGGAAGTGATAGGAAGAGGCTCCTGGAGAACGGCCTCCAGACCTTCCAAGGGACGGAGAAGCTGAAGATCGGCCACCGCGGAGCCATGAGGAGGGAAGTAGGCAGGTTGTCCCCAGTGTGGCCTGGAGGGAGGATTTCTACCACTAGTCTGACGTCTAGATGATACTAGAAGAAGGAGGCCTCCACTACGTCTAGAGGAAAGAAGGCTTCTCCACAACATAGAGGAGGAGTCTTTACTGTAAGAGCAGTGACTATGGAGCTCTCTGCCAGAGGGAGGGGGATGGGGGATTCTCTAGAAGAGTCCAGAAGGGGCTGGAGGGGAAGGATATTCCAGCTTCTAGGGACTAGATTACTGGAGATGGGGCCATGATCCCGGGAGGGATTCTGAGGGGAGATCTGGAGTCAGTGTCTCTCTCCATCCACAGGATTACACCCTAGTGAAGAAGACATCGGGGAGGACTCCCATCATCCAGGAGTCAGGAGGGTGGACCCCCATCACAGAGCCTCCCCCCCTGATACATGAGGAGAAGGTCCTAGAACTCACCCACAAGATGATGGAGCTGCTGACTGGAGAGGTGACCCTGCTGGGAATACTGGGAGGTTCTCCAGTAACAGCACTGGAGGGGTCTGGGTGATGACGGTGTCATTGTGTTGTCAGGTTCCTGTAAGGTGTCAGGATGTGGCGGTGTATTTCTCCCTGGAGGAGTGGGAGTATATAGAAGGACAGGAGGATCTGTACGAGGAGGCCATGATGGAGGAGCCCCGGCCTCTGACATCTCCAGGTGAGAGGAGACCTTCCTGATGATAGAGATGTAAGGGTCCCCTGGATACTACTCCCATAATCTCATATATAATACAGTCTGTGTGTTATCTCCTATAGGTTCTGACTCCAGGAGGAGAAGTCCCCCCGAGAGATGTCCCTGTCCTCTGTATTCCCAGGACTGTCCAGAGGAGAAGCTCCCAGAGAACCATCAGGTAGATGGAGCTGAGCCCTATACACATCTATATAGGGGGGTCCTGCAGTCATAGATGGTGGGGGTCTCTTATGTGGATCTGTTAGATTTACCACCTGTCTGCTGTATTGTACTGAATTGTTACAGATGACAAATCAGGGGGAAGATGTGACTGATATTAAAGTGGAGGATGAAGAAGAGTGGATGATGGGCGATCCCCCGTGTAAGAGTGAGGTGGAGGAGGACATTCCAGTCCATGTGAACACAGGTATGGAATCATGAATGGAGGAAGGGAGTTGGGAGGTTTCTTCAGGTGAGGCTCCACCTTAGATCTCCAGTAAAGGAGCACTCCGGGCAGTGACCCCTGTGTTATGTGCAGGAGCGGAGGGAGATGTGACTGCACATAGACATCCTCTCCAGGATCTTCTCTACATCCTCTCATGGTCCAGGCTGGACACTTGACTTAGTATCAGGTCTTGGGGGCACCTAGAAGCCTCGGAGCAAGAGCCTGCTAGTGCCAATAGTGCGGACACAGAGGTCGGTGAGCGCTTCTGTCAGTGTCTCCAGTGACTCCATCACTGTATATGCTCCTCACCTCCTCCAGTCTCTGTACCTCTCTCCTGACTACCTTCTCTCCTGACCCCATTCCCTCACACCTCCTCCAGTCTCTGTACCTCTCTCCTGACTACCTTCTCTCTTGACCCCATTCCCTCACACCTCCTCCAGTCTCTGTACCTCTCTCCTGACTACCTTCTCTACTGACCCCATTCCATCACACCTCCTCCAGTCTCTGTACCTCTCTCCTGACTACCTTCTCTACTGACCCCATTCCCTCACACCTCCTCCAGTCTCTGTACCTCTCTCCTGACTACCTTCTCTACTGACCCCATTCCATCACACCTCCTCCAGTCTCTGTACCTCTCTCCTGACTACCTTCTCTACTGACCCCATTCCCTCTCACCTCCTCCAGTCTCTGTACCTCTCTCCTGACTACCTTCTCTACTGACCCCATTCCCTCACACCTCCTCCAGTCTCTGTACCTCTCTCCTGACTACCTTCTCTACTGACCCCATTCCCTCACACCTCCTCCAGTCTCTGTACCTCTCTCCTGACTACCTTCTCTACTGACCCCATTCCATCACACCTCCTCCAGTCTCTGTACCTCTCTCCTGACTACCTTCTCTGCTGACCCCATTCCCTCACACCTCCTCCAGTCTCTGTACCTCTCTCCTGACCCTATTCCCTCACACCTCCTCCAGTCTCTGTACCTTCTCTACTGACCCAATTCCCTCACGCCTCCTCCAGTCTCTGTACCTCTCTCCTGACCCAATTCCCTCACGCCTCCTCCAGTCTCTGTACCTCTCTCCTGACTACCTTCTCTACTGACCCATTCCTTCACACCTCCTCCAGTCTCTGTACCTCTCTCCTGACCCAATTCCCTCACGCCTCCTCCAGTCTCTGTACCTCTCTCCTGACTACCTTCTCTACTGACCCATTCCTTCACACCTCCTCCAGTCTCTGTACCTCTCTCCTGACTACCTTCTCTACTGACCCCATTCCATCACACCTCCTCCAGTCTCTGTACCTCTCTCCTGACCCTATTCCCTCACACCTCCTCGTCTCTGTACCTCTCTCCTGACTACCTTCTCTCCTGACCCCATTCCCTCACACCTCCTCCAGTCTCTGTACCTCTCTCCTGACTACCTTCTCTCCTGACCCCATTCCCTCTCACCTCCTCCAGTCTCTCTACCTCTCTCCTGACCCCATTACCTCTCACCTCCTGCAGTCTCTGTACCTCTCTCCTGACTACCTTCTCTCCTGACCCCATTACCTCTCACCTCCTCCAGTCTCTGTACCTCTCTCCTGACTACCTTCTCTACTGACCCCATTCCCTCACACCTCCTCCAGTCTCTGTACCTCTCTCCTGACTACCTTCTCTACTGACCCCATTCCATCACACCTCCTCCAGTCTCTGTACCTCTCTCCTGACTACCTTCTCTACTGACCCCATTCCCTCTCACCTCCTCCAGTCTCTGTACCTCTCTCCTGACTACCTTCTCTACTGACCCCATTCCCTCACACCTCCTCCAGTCTCTGTACCTCTCTCCTGACTACCTTCTCTACTGACCCCATTCCCTCACACCTCCTCCAGTCTCTGTACCTCTCTCCTGACTACCTTCTCTACTGACCCCATTCCATCACACCTCCTCCAGTCTCTGTACCTCTCTCCTGACTACCTTCTCTGCTGACCCCATTCCCTCACACCTCCTCCAGTCTCTGTACCTCTCTCCTGACCCTATTCCCTCACACCTCCTCCAGTCTCTGTACCTTCTCTACTGACCCAATTCCCTCACGCCTCCTCCAGTCTCTGTACCTCTCTCCTGACCCAATTCCCTCACGCCTCCTCCAGTCTCTGTACCTCTCTCCTGACTACCTTCTCTACTGACCCATTCCTTCACACCTCCTCCAGTCTCTGTACCTCTATCCTGACCCAATTCCCTCACGCCTCCTCCAGTCTCTGTACCTCTCTCCTGACTACCTTCTCTACTGACCCATTCCTTCACACCTCCTCCAGTCTCTGTACCTCTCTCCTGACTACCTTCTCTACTGACCCCATTCCATCACACCTCCTCCAGTCTCTGTACCTCTCTCCTGACCCCATTCCCTCACACATCCTCCAGTCTCTGTACCTCTCTCCTGACTACCTTCTCTACTGACCCCATTCCCTCACACCTCCTCCAGTCTCTGTACCTTCTCTACTGACCCCATTCCCTCACACCTCCTCCAGTCTCTGTACCTCTCTCCTGACTACCTTCTCTACTGACCCCATTCCCTCACACCTCCTGCAGTCTCTGTACCTCTCTCCTGACTACCTTCTCTACTGACCCCATTCCCTCACACCTCCTCCAGTCTCTGTACCTCTCTCCTGACCCCATTCCCTCACACCTCCTCCAGTCTCTGTACCTTCTCTCCTGACCCCATTACCTCTCACCTCCTCCAGTCTCTGTACCTCTCTCCTGACTACCTTCTCTACTGACCCCATTCCATCACACCTCCTCCAGTCTCTGTACCTCTCTCCTGACTACCTTCTCTGCTGACCCCATTCCCTCTCACCTCCTCCAGTCTCTGTACCTCTCTCCTGACTACCTTCTCTCCTGACCCCATTCCCTCTCACCTCCTCCAGTCTCTGTACCTCTCTCCTGACCCCATTACCTCTCACCTCCTCCAGTCTCTGTACCTCTCTCCTGACTACCTTCTCTCCTGACCCCATTCCCTCTCACCTCCTGCAGTCTCTGTACCTCTCTCCTGACCCCATTACCTCTCACCTCCTCCAGTCTCTGTACCTCTCTCCTGACTACCTTCTCTCCTGACCCCATTCCCTCACACCTCCTCCAGTCTCTGTACGTCGCTCCTGACCCCATTACCTCTCACCTCCTCCAGTCTCTGTACCTCTCTCCTGACTACCTTCTGTACTGACCCCATTCCCTCACACCTCCTCCAGTCTCTGTACCTCTCTCCTGACTACCTTCTCTCCTGACCCCATTCACTCACACCTCCTCCAGTCTCTGTACCTCTCTCCTGACTACCTTCTCTGCTGACCCCATTCCCTCTCACCTCCTCCAGTCTCTGTACCTCTCTCCTGACTACCTTCTCTGCTGACCCCATTCCCTCACACCTCCTCCAGTCTCTGTACCTCTCTCCTGACTACCTTCTCTCCTGACCCCATTCCCTCACACCTCCTCCAGTCTCTGTACCTCTCTCCTGACTACCTTCTCTGCTGACCCCATTCCCTCTCACCTCCTCCAGTCTCTGTACCTCTCTCCTGACTACCTTCTCTCCTGACCCCATTCCCTCACACCTCCTCCAGTCTCTGTACCTCTCTCCTGACCCCATTCCCTCTCACCTCCTCCAGTCTCTGTACCTCTCTCCTGACTACCTTCTCTACTGACCCCATTCCCTCACACCTCCTGCAGTCTCTGTACCTCTCTCCTGACCCCATTACCTCTCACCTCCTCCAGTCTCTGTACCTCTCTCCTGACTACCTTCTCTCCTGACCCCATTCCCTCACACCTCCTCCAGTCTCTGTACGTCTCTCCTGACCCCATTCCCTCACACATCCTCCAGTCTCTGTACCTCTCTCCTGACTACCTTCTCTACTGACCCCGTTCCCTCACATCTCCTCCAGTCTCTGTACCTCTCTCCTGACTACCTTCTCTCCTGACCCCATTCCCTCACACCTCCTCCAGTCTCTGTACCTCTCTCCTGACTACCTTCTCTGCTGACCCCAGTCCCTCACATCTCCTCCAGTCTCTGTACCTCTCTCCTGACCCCATTCCCTCTCACCTCCTCCAGTCTCTGTACCTCTCTCCTGACTACCTTCTCTCCTGACCCCATTCCCTCACACCTCCTCCAGTCTCTGTACCTTCTCTACTGACCCCATTCCCTCTCACCTCCTCCAGTCTCTGTACCTCTCTCCTGACTACCTTCTCTACTGACCCCATTCCCTCACACCTCCTCCAGTCTCTGTACCTCTCTCCTGACTACCTTCTCTCCTGACCCCATTCCCTCACACCTCCTGCAGTCTCTGTACCTCTCTCCTGACCCCATTACCTCTCACCTCCTCCAGTCTCTGTACCTCTCTCCTGACTACCTTCTCTCCTGACCCCATTCCCTCTCACCTCCTCCAGTCTCTGTACCTCTCTCCTGACTACCTTCTCTCCTGACCCCATTCCCTCTCACCTCCTCCAGTCTCTGTACCTCTCTCCTGACTACCTTCTCTCCTGACTCCATTCCCTCTCACCTCCTCCAGTCTCTGTACCTCTATCCTGACTACCTTCTCTCCTGACCCCATTCCCTCACACCTCCTCCAGTCTCTGTACGTCTCTCCTGACCCCATTCCCTCACACCTCCTCCAGTCTCTGTACGTCTCTCCTGACCCCATTCCCTCACACCTCCTCCAGTCTCTGTACCTCTCTCCTGACTACCTTCTCTACTGACCCCGTTCCCTCACACCTCCTCCAGTCTCTGTACCTCTCTCCTGACTACCTTCTCTACTGACCCCATTCCCTCACACCTCCTCCAGTCTCTGTATCTCTCTACTGACCCCATTCCCTCACACCTCCTTCAGTCTCTGTACCTCTCTCTTGACCCCATTCCCTCACACCTCCTCCAGTCTCTGTACCTCTCTCCTGACCCCATTACCTCTCACCTCCTCCAGTCTCTGTACCTCTCTCCTGACTACCTTCTCTCCTGACCCCATTCCCTCACACCTCCTCCAGTCTCTGTACCTCTCTCCTGACCCCATTACCTCTCACCTCCTCCAGTCTCTGTACCTCTCTCCTGACTACCTTCTCTACTGACCCCATTCCCTCACATCTCCTCCAGTCTCTGTACCTCTCTCCTGACTACCTTCTCTACTGACCCCATTCCCTCTCACCTCCTCCAGTCTCTGTACCTCTCTCCTGACTACCTTCTCTCCTGACCCCATTCCCTCACACCTCCTCCAGTCTCTGTACCTTCTCTCCTGACCCCATTCCCTCACACCTCCTCCAGTCTCTGTACCTCTCTCCTGACCCCATTCCCTCACACCTCCTCCAGTCTCTGTACCTTCTCTCCTGACCCCATTCCCTCACACCTCCTCCAGTCTCTGTACCTCTCTCCTGACCCCATTACCTCTCACCTCCTCCAGTCTCTGTACCTCTCTCCTGACTACCTTCTCTACTGACCCCATTCCCTCACATCTCCTCCAGTCTCTGTACCTCTCTCCTGACTACCTTCTCTACTGACCCCATTCCCTCTCACCTCCTCCAGTCTCTGTACCTCTCTCCTGACTACCTTCTCTCCTGACCCCATTACCTCTCACCTCCTCCAGTCTCTGTACCTCTCTCCTGACTACCTTCTCTCCTGACCCCATTCCCTCACACCTCCTCCAGTCTCTGTACGTCGCTCCTGACCCCATTCCCTCACACCTCCTCCAGTCTCTGTACGTCTCTACTGACCCCATTCCCTCACACCTCCTCCAGTCTCTGTACCTCTCTCCTGACTACCTTCTCTACTGACCCCGTTCCCTCACACCTCCTCCAGTCTCTGTACCTCTCTCCTGACTACCTTCTCTACTGACCCCGTTCCCTCACACCTCCTCCAGTCTCTGTACCTCTCTCCTGACTACCTTCTCTCCTGACCCCATTCCCTCACACCTCCTCCAGTCTCTGTATCTCTCTACTGACCCCATTCCCTCACACCTCCTTCAGTCTCTGTACCTCTCTCTTGACCCCATTCCCTCACACCTCCTCCAGTCTCTGTACCTCTCTCCTGACCCCATTCCCTCTCACCTCCTCCAGTCTCTGTACCTCTCTCCTGACCCCATTACCTCTCACCTCCTCCAGTCTCTGTACCTCTCTCCTGACCCCATTACCTCTCACCTCCTCCAGTCTCTGTACCTCTCTCCTGACTACCTCTCTCCTGACCCCATTACCTCTCACCTCCTCCAGTCTCTGTACCTCTCTCCTGACTACCTTCTCTACTGACCCCATTCCCTCACATCTCCTCCAGTCTCTGTACCTCTCTCCTGACTACCTTCTCTACTGACCCCATTCCCTCACACCTCCTCCAGTCTCTGTACCTCTCTCCTGACCCCATTCCCTCTCACCTCCTCCAGTCTCTGTACCTCTCTCCTGACTACCTTCTCTCCTGACCCCATTCCCTCACACCTCCTCCAGTCTCTGTACGTCTCTACTGACCCCATTCCCTCACACCTCCTCCAGTCTCTGTACCTCTCTCCTGACCCCATTACCTCTCACCTCCTCCAGTCTCTGTACCTCTCTCCTGACTACCTTCTCTCCTGACCCCATTCCCTCTCACCTCCTCCAGTCTCTGTACCTATCTCCTGACTACCTTCTCTACTGACCCCGTTCCCTCACATCTCCTCCAGTCTCTGTACCTCTCTCCTGACTACCTTCTCTCCTGACCCCATTCCATCACACCTCCTCCAGTCTCTGTACCTCTCTCCTGACCCCATTCCCTCTCACCTCCTCCAGTCTCTGTACCTTCTCTCCTGACTACCTTCTCTCCTGACCCCATTCCTTCACACCTCCTCCAGTCTCTGTACCTATCTCCTGACTACCTTCTCTCCTGACCCCATTCCCTCACACCTCCTTCAGTCTCTGTACCTCTCTCCTGACCCCATTCCCTCACACCTCCTCCAGTCTCTGTACCTCTCTCCTGACTACCTTCTCTACTGACCCCATTCCCTCACACCTCCTCCAGTCTCTGTACCTCTCTCCTGACTACCTTCTCTCCTGACCCCATTCCATCACACCTCCTCCAGTCTCTGTACGTCTCTACTGACCCCATTCCCTCACACCTCCTCCAGTCTCTGTACCTCTCTCCTGACTACCTTCTCTACTGACCCCATTCCCTCACACCTCCTGCAGTCTCTGTACCTCTCTCCTGACCCCATTACCTCTCACCTCCTCCAGTCTCTGTACCTCTCTCCTGACTACCTTCTCTACTGACCCCATTCCCTCACACCTCCTGCAGTCTCTGTACCTCTCTCCTGACCCCATTACCTCTCACCTCCTCCAGTCTCTGTACCTCTCTCCTGACCCCATTCCCTCACACCTCCTCCAGTCTCTGTACGTCGCTCCTGACCCCATTCCCTCACACATCCTCCAGTCTCTGTACCTCTCTCCTGACTACCTTCTGTACTGACCCCATTCCCTCACACCTCCTCCAGTCTCTGTACCTCTCTCCTGACTACCTTCTCTACTGACCCCATTCCCTCACACCTTCTCCAGTCTCTGTACCTTCTCTACTGACCCCATTCCCTCACACCTCCTCCAGTCTCTGTACCTCTCTCCTGACCCCATTCCCTCTCACCTCCTCCAGTCTCTGTACCTTCTCTCCTGACCCCATTCCCTCTCACCTCCTCCAGTCTCTGTACTTCTCTCCTGACTACCTTCTCTCCTGACCCCATTCCTTCACACCTCCTCCAGTCTCTGTACCTATCTCCTGACTACCTTCTCTCCTGACCCCATTCCTTCACACCTCCTCCAGTCTCTGTACCTCTCTCCTGACTACCTTCTCTACTGACCCCATTCCCTCACACCTCCTCCAGTCTCTGTACCTCTCTCCTGACTACCTTCTCTCCTGACCCCATTCCATCACACCTCCTGCAGTCTCTGTACCTCTCTCCTGACCCCATTACCTCTCACCTCCTCCAGTCTCTGTACGTCTCTACTGACCCCATTCCCTCACACCTCCTCCAGTCTCTGTACCTCTCTCCTGACTACCTTCTCTACTGACCCCATTCCCTCACACCTCCTGCAGTCTCTGTACCTCTCTCCTGACCCCATTACCTCTCACCTCCTCCAGTCTCTGTACCTCTCTCCTGACTACCTTCTCTACTGACCCCATTCCCTCACACCTCCTGCAGTCTCTGTACCTCTCTCCTGACCCCATTACCTCTCACCTCCTCCAGTCTCTGTACCTCTCTCCTGACCCCATTCCCTCACACCTCCTCCAGTCTCTGTACGTCGCTCCTGACCCCATTCCCTCACACATCCTCCAGTCTCTGTACCTCTCTCCTGACCCCATTCCCTCACACCTCCTCCAGTCTCTGTACCTCTCTCCTGACTACCTTCTCTACTGACCCCATTCCCTCACACCTTCTCCAGTCTCTGTACCTTCTCTACTGACCCCATTCCCTCACACCTTCTCCAGTCTCTGTACCTTCTCTACTGACCCCATTCCCTCACACCTCCTCCAGTCTCTGTACCTCTCTCCTGACCCCATTCCCTCTCACCTCCTTCAGTCTCTGTACCTCTCTCCTGACCCCATTCCCTCACACCTCCTCCAGTCTCTGTACGTCGCTCCTGACCCCATTCCCTCACACCTCCTCCAGTCTCTGTACCTCTCTCCTGACTACCTTCTCTACTGACCCCATTCCCTCACACCTTCTCCAGTCTCTGTACCTTCTCTACTGACCCTATTCCCTCACACCTCCTCCAGTCTCTGTACCTCTCTCCTGACTACCTTCTCTCCTGACCCCATTCCCTCACACCTCCTTCAGTCTCTGTACCTTCTCTCCTGACCCCATTCCCTCACACCTCCTCCAGTCTCTGTACCTCTCTCCTGACCCCATTCCCTCTCACCTCCTCCAGTCTCTGTACCTCTCTCCTGACCCCATTCCCTCACACCTCCTCCAGTCTCTGTACCTCTCTCCTGACTACCTTCTCTACTGACCCCATTCCCTCACACCTCCTGCAGTCTCTGTACCTCTCTCCTGACCCCATTACCTCTCACCTCCTCCAGTCTCTGTACCTCTCTCCTGACTACCTTCTCTTACTGACCCCATTCCCTCACACCTCCTCCAGTCTCTGTACCTCTCTCCTGACCCCATTCCCTCACACCTCCTCCAGTCTCTGTACCTCTCTCCTGACTACCTTCTCTACTGACCCCATTCCCTCACACCTCCTCCAGTCTCTGTACTTCTATCCTGACTACCTTCTCTCCTGACCCCATTCCCTCACACCTCCTCCAGTCTCTGTACCTTCTCTACTGACCCCATTCCCTCACACCTCCTGCAGTCTCTGTACCTCTCTCCTGACCCTATTACCTCTCACCTCCTCCAGTCTCTGTACCTCTCTCCTGACTACCTTCTCTCCTGACCCCATTCCCTCACACCTCCTCCAGTCTCTGTACTTCTATCCTGACTACCTTCTCTCCTGACCCCATTCCCTCACACCTCCTCCAGTCTCTGTACCTCTCTCCTGACTACCTTCTGTACTGACCCCATTCCCTCTCACCTCCTCCAGTCTCTGTACCTCTCTCCTGACTACCTTCTCTACTGACCCCATTCCCTCACACCTCCTCCAGTCTCTGTACCTCTCTCCTGACTACCTTCTCTCCTGACCCCATTCCCTCACACCTCCTCCAGTCTCTGTACCTCTCTCCTGACTACCTTCTCTGCTGACCCCATTCCCTCTCACCTCCTCCAGTCTCTGTACCTCTCTCCTGACTACCTTCTCTCCTGACCCCATTCCCTCTCACCTCCTCCAGTCTCTGTACCTCTCTCCTGACTACCTTCTCTACTGACCCCATTCCATCACACCTTCTCCAGTCTCTGTACCTCTCTCCTGACTACCTTCTCTACTGACCCCATTCCATCACACCTCCTCCAGTCTCTGTACCTCTCTCCTGACTACCTTCTCTACTGACCCCATTCCCTCACACCTCCTTCAGTCTCTGTACCTTCTCTCCTGACCCCATTCCCTCACACCTCCTCCAGTCTCTGTACCTTCTCTCCTGACCCCATTCCCTCTCACCTCCTCCAGTCTCTGTACCTCTCTCCTGACTACCTTCTCTCCTGACCCCATTCCCTCACACCTCCTTCAGTCTCTGTACCTCTCTCCTGACCCCATTCCCTCACACCTCCTCCAGTCTCTGTACCTCTCTCCTGACTACCTTCTCTACTGACCCCATTCCCTCACACCTCCTCCAGTCTCTGTACCTCTCTCCTGACCCCATTCCTTCACACCTCCTCCAGTCTCTGTACCTCTCTCCTGACTACCTTCTCTCCTGACCCCATTCCATCACACCTCCTCCAGTCTCTGTACGTCTCTACTGACCCCATTCCCTCTCACCTCCTCCAGTCTCTGTACCTCTCTCCTGACTACCTTCTCTCCTGACCCCATTCCTTCACACCTCCTCCAGTCTCTGTACCTTCTCTACTGACCCTATTCCCTCACACCTCCTCCAGTCTCTGTACCTCTCTCCTGACTACCTTCTCTCCTGACCCCATTCCCTCACACCTCCTTCAGTCTCTGTACCTTCTCTCCTGACCCCATTCCCTCACACCTCCTCCAGTCTCTGTACCTCTCTCCTGACCCCATTCCCTCTCACCTCCTCCAGTCTCTGTACCTCTCTCCTGACTACCTTCTCTTACTGACCCCATTCCCTCACACCTCCTCCAGTCTCTGTACCTCTCTCCTGACCCCATTCCCTCACACCTCCTCCAGTCTCTGTACCTCTCTCCTGACTACCTTCTCTACTGACCCCATTCCCTCACACCTCCTGCAGTCTCTGTACCTCTCTCCTGACCCCATTCCCTCTCACCTCCTCCAGTCTCTGTACCTCTCTCCTGACTACCTTCTCTACTGACCCCATTCCCTCACACCTCCTGCAGTCTCTGTACTTCTCTCCTGACCCCATTACCTCTCACCTCCTCCAGTCTCTGTACCTCTCTCCTGACTACCTTCTCTCCTGACCCCATTCCCTCACACCTCCTCCAGTCTCTGTACCTCTCTCCTGACTACCTTCTGTACTGACCCCATTCCATCACACCTCCTCCAGTCTCTGTACCTCTCTCCTGACTACCTTCTGTACTGACCCCATTCCCTCTCACCTCCTCCAGTCTCTGTACCTCTCTCCTGACTACCTTCTCTCCTGACCCCATTCCCTCTCACCTCCTCCAGTCTCTGTACCTCTCTCCTGACTACCTTCTCTCCTGACCCCATTCCCTCACACCTCCTCCAGTCTCTGTACCTCTCTCCTGACTACCTTCTCTCCTGACCCCATTCCCTCTCACCTCCTCCAGTCTCTGTACCTTCTCTACTGACCCCATTCCCTCTCACCTCCTGCAGTCTCTGTACCTCTCTCCTGACTACCTTCTCTACTGACCCCATTCCCTCACACCTCCTTCAGTCTCTGTACCTTCTCTACTGACCCCATTCCCTCTCACCTCCTCCAGTCTCTGTACCTCTCTCCTGACTACCTTCTCTCCTGACCCCATTCCCTCTCACCTCCTCCAGTCTCTGTACCTCTCTCCTGACTACCTTCTCTCCTGACCCCATTCCCTTACACCTCCTCCAGTCTCTGTACCTCTCTACTGACCCCATTCCCTCACACCTCCTGCAGTCTCTGTACCTCTCTCCTGACCCCATTACCTCTCACCTCCTCCAGTCTCTGTACCTCTCTCCTGACTACCTTCTCTACCGACCCCATTCCATCACACCTCCTCCAGTCTCTGTACCTTCTCTACTGACTACCTTCTCTCCTGACCCCATTCCATCACACCTCCTCCAGTCTCTGTACCTCTCTCCTGACTACCTTCTCTCCTGACCCCATTCCCTCACATCTCCTCCAGTCTCTGTACCTCTCTCCTGACTATCTTCTCTACTGACCCCATTCCCTCACACCTCCTCCAGTCTCTGTACCTCTCTCCTGACTACCTTCTCTACTGACCCCATTCCATCACACCTCCTCCAGTCTCTGTACCTCTCTCCTGACTACCTTCTCTCCTGACCCCATTCCCTCACATCTCCTCCAGTCTCTGTACCTCTCTCCTGACTATCTTCTCTACTGACCCCATTCCCTCACACCTCCTCCAGTCTCTGTACCTCTCTCCTGACCCCATTCCCTCTCACCTCCTCCAGTCTCTGTACCTCTCTCCTGACTACCTTCTCTCCTGACCCCATTCCCTCACACCTCCTCCAGTCTCTGTACCTCTCTCCTGACCCCATTCCCTCTCACCTCCTTCAGTCTCTGTACCTCTCTCCTGACCCCATTCCCTCACACCTCCTCCAGTCTCTGTACCTCTCTCCTGACCCCATTCCCTCTCACCTCCTTCAGTCTCTGTACCTCTCTCCTGACCCCATTCCCTCACACCTCCTCCAGTCTCTGTACGTCTCTCCTGACCCCATTCCCTCACACCTCCTCCAGTCTCTGTACCTCTCTACTGACCCCATTCCCTCTCACCTCCTCCAGTCTCTGTACCTCTCTCCTGACTACCTTCTCTCCTGACCCCATTCCCTTACACCTCCTCCAGTCTCTGTACCTCTCTACTGACCCCATTCCCTCACACCTCCTGCAGTCTCTGTACCTCTCTCCTGACCCCATTACCTCTCACCTCCTCCAGTCTCTGTACCTCTCTCCTGACTACCTTCTCTACTGACCCCATTCCATCACACCTCCTCCAGTCTCTGTACCTTCTCTACTGACTACCTTCTCTCCTGACCCCATTCCCTCACATCTCCTCCAGTCTCTGTACCTCTCTCCTGACTATCTTCTCTACTGACCCCATTCCCTCACACCTCCTCCAGTCTCTGTACCTCTCTCCTGACCCCATTCCCTCTCACCTCCTCCAGTCTCTGTACCTCTCTCCTGACTACCTTCTCTCCTGACCCCATTCCCTCACACCTCCTCCAGTTTCTGTACCTCTCTCCTGACCCCATTCCCTCTCACCTCCTTCAGTCTCTGTACCTCTCTCCTGTCCCCATTCCCTCACACCTCCTCCAGTCTCTGTACCTTCTCTACTGACCCCATTCCCTCACACCTCCTCCAGTCTCTGTATCTCTCTACTGACCCCATTCCCTCACACCTCCTCCAGTCTCTGTACCTCTCTCCTGACCCCATTCCCTCACACCTCCTCCAGTCTCTGTACGTCGCTCCTGACCCCATTCCCTCACACCTCCTCCAGTCTCTGTACGTCTCTCCTGACCCCATTCCCTCACACCTCCTCCAGTCTCTGTACCTCTCTACTGACCCCATTCCCTCACACATCCTCCAGTCTCTGTACCTCTCTACTGACCCCATTCCCTCACACCTCCTCCAGTCTCTGTATCTCTCTACTGACCCCATTCCCTCACACCTCCTCCAGTCTCTGTACCTTCTCTACTGACCCCATTCCATCACACCTCCTCCAGTCTCTGTACCTCTCTCCTGACTACCTTCTCTACTGACCCCGTTCCCTCACACCTCCTCCAGTCTCTGTACCTCTCTCCTGACTACCTTCTCTACTGACCCCGTTCCCTCACACCTCCTCCAGTCTCTGTACCTCTATCCTGACTACCTTCTCTACTGACCCCATTCCCTCACACCTCCTGCAGTCTCTGTACGTCGCTCCTGACCCCATTCCCTCACACCTCCTCCAGTCTCTGTACGTCTCTACTGACCCCATTCCCTCTCACCTCCTCCAGTCTCTGTACCTCTCTCCTGACTACCTTCTCTACTGACCCCATTCCCTCTCACCTCCTCCAGTCTCTGTACCTCTCTCCTGACTACCTTCTCTACTGACCCCATTCCCTCTCACCTCCTCCAGTCTCTGTACCTCTCTCCTGACTACCTTCTCTACTGACCCCATTCCCTCTCACCTCCTCCAGTCTCTGTACCTCTCTCCTGACTACCTTCTCTCCTGACCCCATTCCCTCACACCTCCTCCAGTCTCTGTACGTCGCTCCTGACCCCATTCCCTCACACCTCCTCCAGTCTCTGTACCTCTCTCCTGACTACCTTCTCTCCTGACCCCATTCCCTCTCACCTCCTCCAGTCTCTGTACGTCTCTCCTGACCCCATTCCCTCACACATCCTCCAGTCTCTGTACCTCTCTCCTGACTACCTTCTGTACTGACCCCATTCCCTCACACCTCCTCCAGTCTCTGTACCTTCTCTACTGACCCCATTCCCTCACACCTCCTCCAGTCTCTGTACCTTCTCTACTGACCCCATTCCCTCACATCTCCTCCAGTCTCTGTACCTCTCTCCTGACTACCTTCTCTACTGACCCATTCCTTCACACCTCCTCCAGTCTCTGTACCTTCTCTACTGACCCCATTCCCTCACACCTCCTCCAGTCTCTGTACCTCTCTCCTGACTACCTTCTCTACTGACCCCATTCCCTCACACCTTCTCCAGTCTCTGTACCTTCTCTACTGACCCCATTCCCTCACACCTCCTCCAGTCTCTGTACCTCTCTCCTGACTACCTTCTCTCCTGACCCCATTCCCTCACACCTCCTTCAGTCTCTGTACCTTCTCTCCTGACCCCATTCCCTCACACCTCCTCCAGTCTCTGTACCTCTCTCCTGACCCCATTCCCTCTCACCTCCTCCAGTCTCTGTACCTCTCTCCTGACCCCATTCCCTCACACCTCCTCCAGTCTCTGTACCTCTCTCCTGACTACCTTCTCTACTGACCCCATTCCCTCACACCTCCTGCAGTCTCTGTACCTCTCTCCTGACCCCATTACCTCTCACCTCCTCCAGTCTCTGTTCCTCTCTCCTGACTACCTTCTCTACTGACCCCATTCCATCACACCTCCTCCAGTCTCTGTACCTCTCTCCTGACCCCATTCCCTCACACCTCCTCCAGTCTCTGTACCTCTCTCCTGACCCCATTCCCTCACACCTCCTCCAGTCTCTGTACGTCGCTCCTGACCCCATTCCCTCACACCTCCTCCAGTCTCTGTACGTCTCTACTGACCCCATTCCCTCACACCTCCTCCAGTCTCTGTACCTTCTCTACTGACCCCATTCCATCACACCTCCTCCAGTCTCTGTACCTCTCTCCTGACTACCTTCTCTACTGACCCCGTTCCCTCACATCTCCTCCAGTCTCTGTACCTCTCTCCTGACTACCTTCTCTACTGACCCCATTCCTTCACACCTCCTCCAGTCTCTGTACCTCTCTCCTGACTACCTTCTCTACTGACCCCATTCCATCACACCTCCTCCAGTCTCTGTACCTCTCTCCTGACCCTATTCCCTCACACCTCCTCCAGTCTCTGTACCTCTCTCCTGACTACCTTCTCTCCTGACCCCATTCCCTCTCACCTCCTCCAGTCTCTGTACCTCTCTCCTGACTACCTTCTCTCCTGACCCCATTCCTTCACACCTCCTCCAGTCTCTGTACCTATCTCCTGACTACCTTCTCTCCTGACCCCATTCCCTCTCACCTCCTCCAGTCTCTGTACCTCTCTCCTGACTACCTTCTCTCCTGACCCCATTCCTTCACACCTCCTCCAGTCTCTGTACCTCTCTCCTGACTACCTTCTCTACTGACCCCGTTCCCTCACATCTCCTCCAGTCTCTGTACCTCTCTCCTGACTACCTTCTCTACTGACCCCATTCCCTCACACCTCCTGCAGTCTCTGTACCTCTCTCCTGACCCTATTCCCTCACACCTCCTCCAGTCTCTGTACCTCTCTCCTGACTACCTTCTCTACTGACCCCATTCCTTCACACCTCCTCCAGTCTCTGTACCTCTCTCCTGACTACCTTCTCTCCTGACCCCATTCCCTCTCACCTCCTCCAGTCTCTGTACCTCTCTCCTGACTACCTTCTCTCCTGACCCCATTCCTTCACACCTCCTCCAGTCTCTGTACCTATCTCCTGACTACCTTCTCTCCTGACCCCATTCCCTCTCACCTCCTCCAGTCTCTGTACCTCTCTCCTGACTACCTTCTCTACTGACCCCATTCCCTCTCACCTCCTCCAGTCTCTGTACCTCTCTCCTGACTACCTTCTCTCCTGACCCCATTCCATCACACCTCCTCCAGTCTCTGTACCTCTCTCCTGACTACCTTCTCTCCTGACCCCATTCCCTCACACCTCCTCCAGTCTCTGTACCTCTCTCCTGACTACCTTCTCTTACTGACCCCATTCCCTCTCACCTCCTCCAGTCTCTGTACCTCTATCCTGACTACCTTCTCTCCTGACCCCATTCCCTCACACCTCCTGCAGTCTCTGTACCTCTCTCCTGACTACCTTCTCTACTGACCCCATTCCCTCACACCTCCTGCAGTCTCTGTACCTCTCTCCTGACCCCATTACCTCTCACCTCCTCCAGTCTCTGTACCTTCTCTCCTGACCCCATTCCATCACACCTCCTCCAGTCTCTGTACCTTCTCTCCTGACCCCATTCCCTCACACCTCCTCCAGTCTCTGTACGTCGCTCCTGACCCCATTCCCTCACACATCCTCCAGTCTCTGTACCTCTATCCTGACTACCTTCTCTCCTGACCCCATTCCCTCACACCTCCTCCAGTCTCTGTACGTCGCTCCTGACCCCATTCCCTCACACCTCCTCCAGTCTCTGTACGTCGCTCCTGACTACCTTCTCTCCTGACCCCATTCCCTTTCACCTCCTCCAGTCTCTGTACCTCTCTCCTGACTACCTTCTCTACTGACCCCATTCCCTCACACCTTCTCCAGTCTCTGTACCTTCTCTACTGACCCCATTCCCTCACACCTCCTCCAGTCTCCGTACCTCTCTCCTGACTACCTTCTCTCCTGACCCCATTCCCTTTCACCTCCTCCAGTCTCTGTACCTCTCTCCTGACTACCTTCTCTACTGACCCCATTCCCTCACACCTTCTCCAGTCTCTGTACCTTCTGTACTGACCCCATTCCCTCACACCTCCTCCAGTCTCTGTATCTCTCTCCTGACTACCTTCTCTACTGACCCCATTCCCTCACACCTCCTCCAGTCTCTGTACCTTCTCTACTGACCCCATTCCCTCACACCTCCTTCAGTCTCTGTACCTCTCTCCTGACTACCCACTATACTGACCCTATTCCCTCACACCTCCTCCAGTCTCTGTACCTCTGTACTGACCCTATTCCCTCACACCTCCTCCACTCTCTGTACCTTCTCTATTGACCCTATTCCCTCACACCTCCTCCAGTCTCTGTACCTTCTCTATTGACCCTATTCCCTCACACCTCCTCCAGTCTCTGTACCTTCTCTATTGACCCTATTCCCTCACACCTCCTCCAGTCTCTGTACCTTCTCTATTGACCCTATTCCCTCTCACCTCCTCCAGTCTCTCTCTATGGCTGTCACTTCTTCCCAAAAAATATTGAACATCTCTCTCTCCTGATTCCTTCTCCTCCTTCATGTATCCTGGCATTACCCTATTACTAAAAATATCAGTTAACCCGTTCTGTGCAACTAACTACCATCTTGTCTCTAATCTCCCCTTCATGTCAAAACTCCTGAAGCACTTGGTCTATTCTTGCCTCAATCTCTCTGTTAAGGCCTGTTTCACACCTGCAGTAAAGAGATGCGACCGGCTGTTCAGCAGGGAATCTCTCTGCATTCTGGCATTGACGGAAGCAACCCCATCGCCGTCTGGCTTCATTCGCTATAATAGGGACCGACAGCCAGACAGATACCGCCGTACAAATCACAGTGAACTCCATGACAAATACAGATCACGTTATTCTGACCTATATTTCACCATTTAAACATGCCCTTAAAGTCGTACCTGGAAGGAAGAACTGAGATGTCTCCTTTCTGTGGAATCTAGTTATGTCTTTGGTCATATCCAAAATCTTGTGTTCCAGCCTTTTTGGAATGAAATAAATTTATCAACCTTATGGTTTGAACAGGAAATAATGAAATCTATTTTTAATCCTTTCAGGAAATCCCAATAAGAATTCTGAAGGAAACGTCATGTTATCACTAGATCATAAAGAAGAAGATCAGGACAACATGCAGCGTTCTTCAGGAAAAAACCTCATTACACTGATCGGATATCCAGGACCTCACAGTGCAGATCTCTCATACAATCCTCCTAATCATGAAGAACCTTCTCTTGAGCAATCACAGATTTTAACCACAAGTCCAGATCTGTCACATAATCCTCCTAATCATGAGGAACCTTCCTCTGACCAATCTCAGATTATAACCACAAGTAGCGGGCAGAAAGGAAGTAAAAGGTTTCATTGTGAAGAATGTGGAAAACGGTTTACAAGAAGCTCCGTTCTTTCTGTGCACAGAAGAATTCACACAGGAGAGAAGCCATATTCATGTTCAGAATGTGAGAAATGTTTCACAGACAAATCAGGTCTCATTAAACATCAGATAATCCACACAGGAGAGGAGCCATATTCATGTTCAGAATGTGAGAAATATTTTGCAAGGAAATCACATCTTGTTAAACATGAAAGAATTCACACTGGAGAGGAGCCATATTCATGTTCAGAGTGTGGGAAATGTTTCACCGAAAAATCAAATCTCCTTATACATCAGAGAATTCACACAGGGCTAAAGCCATACTCATGCTCCGAATGTGGGAAATGTTTTACAGGAAAATCAAGTCTCCTTATACATCAGAGAATTCACACAGGGCTAAAGCCATACTCATGCTCCGATTGTGATAAATGTTTTACCCAGAAATCATATCTTATTATACATAAGAGACTTCACACAAGAGAGAAGCCATATTCATGTTCAGAATGTGGGAAATGTTTCACAGAAAAATCAAGTCTCCTTCTACATCAGAGAATTCACACAGGGCTAAAGCCATACTCATGCTCCGAATGTGGGAAATGTTTCACAAAAAAATCAAGTCTCCTTATACATCAGAGAATTCACACAGGGCTAAAGCCATATTCATGCTCAAAATGTGGAAAATGCTTTTCAATTCAATCATATCTTATTAGACATGAAATAATTCACACAGAAGAGAAACCATATTCATGTTCAGAATGTGGGAAATGTTTTTCCAAAAAGTCATATCTTGTAAAACATGAGCGAATTCACACAGGAGATAGGCCGCATTCATGTTCAGAGTGTGGGAAATATTTTAGAGATAAATCACATCTTCTTGTACATGAGAGAATTCACACAGGAGAGAAGCCGTATTCATGTTCACATTGTGGGAAATGTTTTACAAGGAAATCACATCTTGTTATACATGAGAGAAGTCACATAGGAGAGAAGCCATATTCATGTTCACATTGTGGGAAATGTTTTACAAAGAAATCACATCTTGTTATACATAAGAGAATTCACACAGGAGAGAAGCCATATTCATGTTCAGAATGTGGGAAATGTTTTAAGCAAAAATCACATCTTGTAAAACATGAGCGAATTCACACAGGAGAGAAGCCGCATTCATGTTCACATTGTGGGAAATGTTTTACAAGGAAATCAAATCTTGTTAAACATGAGAGAAGTCATACAAGAGAGAAGTCGTATTAATATTTTATATTAGAACAATGATTTTAAGTAAATGTAAGACGACATTGGGGGTTTTACTTTACACATTAGGCCGTTATAGTTGTGTCCCCTCCACAGAACAGGGTTTAGGCCTCTTTCACATTTGCGTTGTTTTCTGGTATTGAGATCTGTTCAGGATGCATCAGAATGTCTTCCGTTCCGGCAGCATTCCGCTTTGTTGTGAGCGGACACAAACCTGCTGCAATGTATTTAGTGATTAATCCGTTTTTTCCGTTTTTATTTCACACAACCGCATCCTAATGGAAGCGACGCATCCTGACCTGCAAAATCAAAATGCATCCGTTTAATTCCAGTATTGAGATCCTCTGCCGCAAGTGTGAAAGTAGCCTTACATGAAGTGTTCCTGACATATCTGCACAATCATCCCCATCATCTGCTGCTCTATGTTATGTGTGACACATCCGCACAGTTATCCCCATTATCTGCTCTCTACATTATGTGTGACACAGCCGCACAGTAACCCCCATCATCTGCTCTGTACATTATGTGTGACACATCCGCACAGTCATCCCCATCATCTGCTCTGTACATTATGTGTGACACAGCCGCACAGTCATCCCCATCATCTGCTCTGTACATTATGTGTGACACAGCCGCACAGTCACCCCCATCATCTGCTCTGTACATTATGTGTGACACAGCCGCACAGTCACCCCCATCATCTGCTGTGTACATTATGTGTGACACAGCCGCACAGTCACCCCCATCATCTGCTGTGTACATTATGTGTGACACAGCCGCACAGTCACCCCCATCATCTGCTCTCTACATTATGTGTGACACAGCCGCACTGTCACCCCCATCATCTGCTCTGTACATTATGTGTGACACAGCCGCACAGTCACCCCCATCATCTGCTCTGTATATTAGGTGTGACACAGCCACACAGTCACCCCCATCATCTGCTCTGTATATTATGTGTGACACAGTCGCACAGTCACCCCCATCATCCTGTCATGATATAATTTTTTTAATAAAAGGCTTTTTCTCATGTTTCTTATGCTTGAGGTTCGGTGAATTGGGTTTCGTCAGTCTCTCTTTCGGGTACGGCCACAAGAGGTGGATTTTGATGCAGGTTTTTTATTCTGCTGGAAATATATGAGGGGGGCAGATATATTAGATGCAGCACGGAGCGTCTTCCCCGTGCGTTTCCTGCACATGCTTTTTCTCCATGGCATCTAGAGGTAACTACCGAAACATGCAAAGTACATAGTACTGCAGTAAACATACCGCGAGCATAGAAAACGTGTGGTGGCTGCTACCCAAATACAAGTAGCTGTCAAAGACTCCTGTAGTCCATGGATTTGTGCCCTAAAACCTGGATGGGACTGTGCTGTGTGTTTAAAATGAGCACAAATTGCAATAACCCTCCCTGCCTCGTACAATAAAAAGTAAAATTAATGTTACAGCAGCGGCTGCGAGGCACCGCTGCTCAACTTGCCTCACCCAGCGACCTGGACTCGCCTCACCCAGCGACCTGGACTCGCCTCACCCGGCAGCCTGGACTCGCCTCACCCAGCGACCTGGACTCGCCTCACCCGGCAGCCTGGACTCAACTCACCCAGCGACCTGGACTCGCCTGACCCGGCAGCCTGGACTCACCTCACCCAGCGACCTGGACTCGCCTCACCCGGACAGGAGATCGAGGAGACAGAAGCACTGGCCCATGAAATGTAGGTGCCAACCTAGGAACTCTCCTCTCATGTACAGATTCTATGAGACGCCCTCTGAAGCCACAGAAATCTGATCATCCAGGATAGATGGGATTATGCCACAACATTGTCCCTATGATTGTCTTATTGACCTTGTGCCAGGAACTACTCCTCCACATGGCTGTGTCTACCTGTTGCCTCTGCATGAAACACAAGCCATGTCTTATGATTATTTAAGAAAACCTTGAGAAGGGCTTAATTCAGAAGTCTTCTGGACCAACAGATGCCGATTTCTTCTTTGTCAAAAAAAAAGAGGGTTCCATCTGGCAGGGCATTGATTACCACGGATTAAGTTGTAGGCAAATTTATTTGCCGTATTTGTGGGAGGGGAGGCTAGTTAACGGCCCTATTTAGGTACGTCCTCGGGCCCTAGGGTGACGTCAGCACGCCTGCTTTTCACTTCCGGGTCGGCGTGAGGTCGGTCTCGGCCGAGTCTCGTGGCCACACATCAGCAGCGCCTCAAGTGCGGAGCAATAGGAGAGCCCTTTTCCGGCTCTGGGGAGCCACGGCTGACTTGGTAAGATCGCGGTTGGGGGGTGTGGGGGGCTTACGGCCATAACGCCATCCTTCACTGGTCTTTGCTTTTTCTTCTATATATATGAATTGGGCCCTTCATTACCCACTTTGTGGTCCTACAACACTGTGTTTTTACCAAACAGCTCTACTCTACTCCCTATAATACTGAACTGGGCATCTTATCACCATTCTTATCTCCTAAAATCAGGGCTGCCGTTCCATAACTGTAGCAACCCTACATGTATTAAATACCAAGCATGTTGGAACTACCAAGCGCTGGTGCTCCTCATTTTCTGTCGCTTATTTCATTATTAACCATTTAGCCCACTCCACTCGGGGGGAGTACAATAATCATGTTGTACCAATTATGGAATCATGCCATTTTGTTATTGTGCAACTTGCATCTACTTCATTGTTCTCGGAAAAGAAAAAAAAAAGGTTCGGTGCTGGCTCACGGAGGCGGGTGATGTCGGCACAGCCGGGGGTCAGGTGCCGTGCTTAGGGAATGTTTTTTCAGCGTGGATGCGATATGCTGAGGGGCCACGTTCACGGTCGGACGCAGTCATGTACGGAGTCGGGGTGTTTGTGTTCTATCTTTTTGGTTGGGGGTGGCAGCGTTGGCCCGGTACTTAGTTAGTGTTCATACGGTGTATATATATTAAAAAAAAGGGAAAAACGAAAGAAAGGTTTTTTTTTTGGTTGTTGTTGCTAATTGTGTGATTCCAGCCAGAGGTGTAGAGTCAGCTCAGCATGCATGTTGGGCCCTGCAATTCCTGGGTTGAGGCGAGTGGACCCAGCATGCATGTGGTAGTGCACTCCCTGGGTGATTTTGTGGCCCTTGTGGCGCATCATAGGTAGTGTCTTGTGGGGATCGCCGGGGCGTTTGGTAGACTGTCCCAGAGGGTTAGGTGCGAGTGTGTTTGCCGAGAATCTCGGGTTGCAAAGGGGAGCAGCATTGGCACCAGTATATTTTCTATGGGAAAAAAAAAATATATATATTGTTTGTGGGTTTTGTTTTGTTTTTTCTCATCACAGTATGGTTTGTCTGTCTATCAGGGATCGGCATTTAGAATTCAGCAAATTAGGTGTGTATGCTTGCACATACATAGGGGGCACGTTTAGGGCGCTTTTCTGACCTTTATGTATGTTTTTGTTTGGTCCGTAGGTGTCGTCTTGGGTCAAATTGGTGTCATGTATTACTGCTTGCCAGAGGGTAGGTATGGTCTGGATGGTCGAGTCACTGTAGGGGTGCACTAGGTTTCACTTAGGTGCTTTGCGGTGGTTGTTTCAGGTAGATCCCACATAGTAGATCTTACTGGTTGGCTTGGTGGTTATGTGTAGTTTTGTCACAATTCAGGCGGTAACGTCTATAAGACACAATTACACATAAGACCTGTCACGACTACAGGCACGATATTACAAAGTCTGTCACGACGACAGGTACGAGGTTACGTAAGCCTGTCATGTCTACAGGCATTATGGTTGCAACGGTCTAGTCACGACTACAATATACAGCAGAGGAGTAATATTAGTCCTGACAGGACTATAGCCATGATTATTAGTTGATTGGTGGTAGGTAGAGGCACGATATTTTCGATATCCATGTCATATCTACTGGCACAGTTACGGTAGCTGGTCACATTTCAGGCACTAGGTGGCACGGGTTCGGTAGAGATGTTACGAGTAGGTGTCTGGTTAAGGTCAGTTACTTTTTCATTTATGTTGTTCATCTTGTTTTTAGTTACACAATGTCACACGCCTCCGACATCGAGGGAACATCTTCGTTACATGGAAGTGTTGATCTCCAATCTGAACAGGGCGCTGTTCCTTCAATAAGGTCTTGGACTATACCTAAGTTGACGGTGGAGTTGTCGAAGAGGGGGATACCTTTCCCAGCAACAGCTAGGAAAGCAGAACTTTTCCGCCTCCTCTCCTCAGAGACTGCAGATCCCAGTCAGGAAATTGTGTCCATGAACACTATACACTGCGTGCAGAATTATTAGGCAAATGAGTATTTTGACCACATCATCCTCTTTATGCATGTTGTCTTACTCCAAGCTGTATAGGCTCGAAAGCCTACTACCAATTAAGCATATTAGGTGATGTGCATCTCTGTAATGAGAAGGGGTGTGGTCTAATGACATCAACACCCTATATTAGGTGTGCATAATTATTAGGCAACTTCCTTTCCTTTGGCAAAATGGGTCAAAAGAAGGACTTGACAGGCTCAGAAAAGTCAAAAATAGTGAGATATCTTGCAGAGGGAAGCAGCACTCTTAAAATTGCAAAGCTTCTGAAGCGTGATCATCGAACAATCAAGCGTTTCATTCAAAATAGTCAACAGGGTCGCAAGAAGCGCGTGGAAAAACCAAGGCGCAAAATAACTGCCCATGAACTGAGAAAAGTCAAGCGTGCAGCTGCCAAGATGCCACTTGCCACCAGTTTGGCCATATTTCAGAGCTGCAACATCACTGGAGTGCCCAAAAGCACAAGGTGTGCAATACTCAGAGACATGGCCAAGGTAAGAAAGGCTGAAAGACGACCACCACTGAACAAGACACACAAGCTGAAACGTCAAGACTGGGCCAAGAAATATCTCAAGACTGATTTTTCTAAGGTTTTATGGACTGATGAAATGAGAGTGAGTCTTGATGGGCCAGATGGATGGGCCCGTGGCTGGATTGGTAAAGGGCAGAGAGCTCCAGTCCGACTCAGACGCCAGCAAGGTGGAGGTGGAGTACTGGTTTGGGCTGGTATCATCAAAGATGAGCTTGTGGGGCCTTTTCGGGTTGAGGATGGAGTCAAGCTCAACTCCCAGTCCTACTGCCAGTTTCTGGAAGACACCTTCTTCAAGCAGTGGTACAGGAAGAAGTCTGCATCCTTCAAGAAAAACATGATTTTCATGCAGGACAATGCTCCATCACACGCGTCCAAGTACTCCACAGCGTGGCTGGCAAGAAAGGGTATAAAAGAAGAAAATCTAATGACATGGCCTCCTTGTTCACCTGATCTGAACCCCATTGAGAACCTGTGGTCCATCATCAAATGTGAGATTTACAAGGAGGGAAAACAGTACACCTCTCTGAACAGTGTTCGGGAGGCTGTGGTTGCTGCTGCACGCAATGTTGATGGTGAACAGATCAAAACACTGACAGAATCCATGGATGGCAGGCTTTTGAGTGTCCTTGCAAAGAAAGGTGGCTATATTGGTCACTGATTTGTTTTTGTTTTGTTTTTGAATGTCAGAAATGTATATTTGTGAATGTTGAGATGTTATATTGGTTTCACTGGTAAAAATAAATAATTGAAATGGGTATATATTTGTTTTTTGTTAAGTTGCCTAATAATTATGCACAGTAATAGTCACCTGCACACACAGATATCCCCCTAAAATAGCTAAAACTAAAAACAAACTAAAAACTACTTCCAAAAATATTCAGCTTTGATATTAATGAGTTTTTTGGGTTCATTGAGAACATGGTTGTTGTTCAATAATAAAATTAATCCTCAAAAATACAACTTGCCTAATAATTCTGCACTCCCTGTACAGACATCTCTTACCCAACTTCATGCAGTAATCAATTAAATGGCCACGTCCATTTCAGACATTCAGTCTAGGCTGGAGAATGTGGAGAGTAGGGATGTTTTGTCTAGCTTAGTGGTACAGAGACTTCCAGTGGCCTCAACATCACAAGCTAGGGTTGCTGGTGGTTAAGCTTATTTTCCCAACATAGCACCGTCACATTTTATTCCAGCTAACATCCGTCAGGACATCCTTGAGGGGAATGATGTTAATTTAGCTTCACTACTTGTAACAGCTCATGAGGTCCCTGACAATAAGACTATAGCCTGTGAGGAAGTTTCCATTATTCTCAAATCCAAAGATGTAAGACTTAATAGGAAGTTAAATGTTTCTGAATTTGTTCTAGCATTTAGTCTAGTTTGTGATGTTATCTGTTCAGTCAGTCACATAGGAGGGAAGAGTTGGACCTTTATTTATATAAGGTAGTGGATTCAGGTCATACATACGGGGGTACGTCTTTTTATGACTACCACCGTTTGTTTTCAGCTAAAGCAGCAGCTGCTCTTGCACAGTTCCGGGACGTCA
This sequence comes from Bufo bufo, assembly GCF_905171765.1. Taxonomy (NCBI): domain Eukaryota; kingdom Metazoa; phylum Chordata; class Amphibia; order Anura; family Bufonidae; genus Bufo; species Bufo bufo. Next base: position 2,633,933 of record NC_053392.1, read on the forward strand.
CTGATTGGTCTAATATCGACACAGAGTTTTGCCACCACTTCGCGGGTCTTAAAGCCCCGACGTGTGCGACGTGTAATTCTTTCTCGCATACAGCTGAATGATGTTCCAGTCTTAATTTACTGTCAGAAACGGCACAGACTAGGAATGTTCCAGGTCCATCACCTAGCAATAGCAGGGTCGGTTCAGGGGTTGATAAATGATGACATGTCGATGGACGTCACGTGGGTGCCCACAAGAGAGGAAGAGGAGGGGAGTTCAGAGGGAGAGATGGAGCAGCAGACAGGGAGGAGAAGCAGGCAGAATTGCAGTGCACAGGAGGCAAAAAGCAGAATGTTAATGTATGTGGAACGAGCCATCCACCATGCACAGTCACATCTGGCGCTCCCAGGACGCCGACACATGTCTCTGCAGTGTGTTTTTTTTTTTACCGTGTCCATGTCCTGCCTCTTCTTCTTCTCCTCTCTTCTCCCAGTTGTCCTCCACTCCACCTTCCACCGCGCCGTCGTCACGTTAATCTGGCAAAATGCAGGCTTTCTTGCCCCAAACGTTCGAGCGAAAAAAGATGATGACGCCGGATAACCCTCTTGCCCAACGGCTGACTGCTGGCTTGTCAGAACTGCTAGCCCGCCAACTACTGCCAAATAAACTGGTGGACTCGGAGGCCTTTAGAAAATTTGTGGCCATTTGCACACCGCAATGGAAGGTCCCCAGAAGGAAATATGTCTCCCAGAAGGTCATCCAAGAGCTATATGGCCACGTTCAATGGCAAGTGAATGTATCTCTGGCACACAGTGTCGGTGCCAAGATACATCTGACCACAGACACTTGGTCTAGCAAACACGGGCATGGAAGGTACATAACTTTTACTGCCCACTGGGTAAACCTTCGGACGACCATCAAGCATGCAACCGGTGGCACCCGTGTAGATTTGGTGTTACCGCCACGGATTGCATGCAGGCCTGCCTCTTATTCTCCTACTCCATCCTCCGTCTCCTCCTCGGCTGACTCCTCCTTTTCCGCTGCTACCGCCTCTTCTGCTGCGCCCCCCAAACTCCCCAGAACCTACTCGACGTGCCAGGTGAGACGTTGCAATGCTGTGCTGCGACTGTTATGCCTGGAAGCCAAGAGCCACACCGCTCCTGCACTACTTTCAGCTCTGCGGTCACAGGCCGATCAGTGGCTAACCCCGCTCAATTTGACAGTTTGTAAAGTGGTGTGCGACAACGGTGCCAATCTGCTGAGCGTGCTGAAACAGGGCAAAATGACACAAGTGCCGTGCATGGCACACGTCCTGAACTTAGTCGTGCAGCGATTCGTTGCCAAATACCCCGGGGTCCAGGACGTCGTACGGCAGGCCAGGAAAATCTCTGGCCATTTTAGATCTTACACGGCCATGGCTCGCCTTGTGGACGTTCAGCGGTGACACCACCTGCCCGTCAGATGTCTGATTTGTGCTGGAACTCCACCTTGTATATGCTTGATAGGCTGCTCCAGCAGAAACGTGCCATTAATGACTACCTGTACAAACTCTGCGGCAGGACAGGGTCTGGGGAGCTTGTTTTTTTTTCACAACGCCAGTGGCTGCTCATGCGCGACGCATGCAGACTTCTGCGGCCATTTGATGAGATCACCAAACTGATCAGTCGCAGCTAGGGCTCCATCAGTGACATCGTACCTTATGCCTTCTTTCTGGAGCGTGCATTGCGTCAATGCGTCATGTCATTGATCAAGCTATCGAGGAGCAGGAAGAGGAGGAAGTCTCAATGCTGGATAAATTCCCAGGGGGGGCTATTCCATCTGAGACAAATCAACAACAGGAGTCTGAAGAGGAGTCAGAGGAGGATGGTGCCGGGGCTGAGGAGGAGCAAGAAGAGCATGCTTTAAACTTTTCTGGGATCCCTGGAGTTGTCCGTGGCTGGGGGGAGTATAACGAGGACGACATTATCCTGGATGATGAGCAGGAGCCAGGCTACTCCACCTCTTCCAGTTTAGAGCAAATGGGGGCCTTCATGCTCCAGTGTTTGAAGAGGGACCCCTGTATAAAAAGCATAAAGGGCAAGGATCAGTACTGTATGGCAACGTACTTAGACCACCGGTACAAACACAAAATGGCTGAAATGTTACCACTATCACAGAGGCCTGTCAGAATGCAGCACTTCCAGGCCTTTCTTCGAGAGATGCTGCATTCTGCTGTTGCAGGCGCTGGCAGAGGAATTTCCACCCACAGAGAAACAGTTGCGGGTACCAATCCAACAGCGCATGCAAGAAGAGGACGGTTTGAAGATGTGTTGGTGACTTCGTATATGAGATCATTCTTGCAGCCAACCCATTGACAGCCGTCCTCCGGATCCAGCCTCAGGGAACGCCTAGACCGACAGGTGTCTGACTACATCGGGTTAACGGCCGATGTGGACGCTCTGAGAAGCGAAGAACCCCTGGAATACTAGCTGGCACAATTTGCCATGGAACTGTTGGCTTGCTCCTCGTCCAGTGTCCTGTTCGAAAGGACGTTCAGCGCAGCAGGGGGGATCTTGATAACTGCACTCGCCTAGCTCACGACAGTGTGGACTACCTCACATTTCTAAAAATGAATGAGGCATGGATCTCGGAGGAATTCAACACCTGTGACAAGTCGACCAAGTTTGATTGAATTTCCTCATGCCAGCCTACAAATATCCGCCACCACCCAGGACAAATAATGGTCTCTGTCTTAGGTAAATACAGCGGCATAAAAGGCCTTTTATGTCCACTGAATCCCTAATTTTTGGGGCCTGTACCGGCCGACAGTTACATTTTTTATCTCTAGCCACATAATCACACCCCTGTCTCACTCTTCTGCCTCTCATTATGGGGGCATATGAACTGCATTCACCATAAGGACCTAATGTCACAGGTTAGGTGACTGTGCCCCCCACCCTGTACCCCCTTATACCCTGCATTGTGCCCTCTTACCACACCCTGTGCAGTGCCCCTAGTCATTCCCTGTACTGTGCCCTCTTATACCCTTTTATCCGGTCATGGTATGGCGGTGTTATCCGGTCACTGTACAGAGGTGTCATCCAATATCTGGATGGCCATAACTGTATCCCTTTCCCTGCCCACGCCATCCTTTTTTAGACCTGGCATGAGCGGGAAAAATATGCAGATTGTGGTGCTAAGGACCTTTGCACCACAATCTGTGTCAGAAATACGCCAAACATAGACGTATTTCTATATAATAAATGATCACCTAATTGTATTATCATTCGGGGGTAGGGCTAATATGTTTATATTATATAGATTCTAGTGTATTATACTGTGCCCTGTATTTCCTAGTAGAAAATGATCCTTGGGAAATAGTCCTTATCCAGGACCAGTTAGCGCTCTGTCAGTACATGGCGGCCTCCCCTCTCCGCCCCGCTGCTCTGATGTGTGCTGGTGCTTATTCTGACACTAGGACTGGGTTAACATCCTATTTTTGCCATCCATTTAATGCTTACCAAAAATGTCTGCGTTAACAGATGCCTCAGACTGATGCCGTACAGTGGTGTCCGTTCACCATACAGTTCCATGGTATAAAAAAAAATTACGTTAACGTATGCATTTTTTAATAGACTCTGCAGGATACAAAAAAGTGGAGTGCTGCACATTTGTATACATTAAACCGATAGGAAATAAAAGATTTCTAGGCTCCAGCAGGGCATATTTTTGAGAGTTTCCCTTTAAGATGCATAAAAATGGCCCCTGATTCAAATACATATTTTTTGTGGGAATTTTTGCCAATGATCCCCCTCTGGTATATCACTGTCCATGTTGTGGGACTATTTGCGTACTTCTAGTAAGTGTTTGCTGGCTGCAAATAGGAGCTGAAGGTTTTTCAGGTTCGCCTTCCATTAAAGTGAATGGGGCCAGCTGCGAACTTGCGGTTCGCGAACATTTGATCGTGTTCACTAACCTTCCCGGCCGATATTCGTCCAATACTATTCAAGATGACTGTAACGGATCTCCTGGCACCCCGACCGGGTACCTCCGTTGATGGATGCTCCTAGCGCTTCCTGAGGACTCCAAGCACTCCGCTCTACACCAAAACCACCACAGGAACAAGGAACAGGAACAGCTCTTACAAGAGCTAGTAGTATAGCCAGGGGAGGATAGCAAATCTTCAGCTTATAGCAATCCCCAGTGTCGATCAGTTACCCAAACAGCAGCCTCAACATGATGAAGGGTAAAACAGGAACTCTTTATTGAACACACAAGCATTGACTTATACAAATTTTCCAACAAGGTTACCACCCCCTTGGACCTGGTTGGGAACTGAGGACATGACCTAGCAGCCAATCCTTTACAGCTTTACAGTTTAAACACTTCCATACAAAATCCTCCCCTCTGCCTGTGATACAATTACCTTACACAATGGGTTGATGTAATTATCACAGGCAGGAGAATACATAGTTTTAAACAATGTCTTCTGTCCTGGTGACAACCGAGGAGTAATTCAATTATCTCTCAGGACAAAGGGAAATCGCCAATACACACATGGGGACAATAGGACAGACATCACTATTCAAATATACAACGTCCCAACCATTACAGTAAATATAGACATTTAACATATCCCCAGATAACTTGGATCTGAGCGCTCAATATATCCAAACAGCGCTCAGATGCCACAAACACAGTCAAATCGCCATGGGGTTTAAGTTTAGCATGGGCTGATGAGAGGGCCCATAATCCTGGGGCAAGAGGCTAGCAACCAGGCTTCTCCAGCACCCAGTGGCGAGGTTGGTTTCGCCACGTTTCTCCCCTTTTCCAAACAGACTAACTGGGTATCTGACCTTCTGCCGGTCAGTCCCCCTGTTAGTCCAGCAGCCCACCCACAAAACAGAAACAGCAGTACAGCCCACCCACAATAAATGGTTACTACACCTGAGCAAGGGATAAACCTGTCCATGTCCATGTGCCTCACCACGGCTGTGTGGGGGACTGGTAGACTGCCTTGGTGGGTTGCTAAGTGGGCAGAGACCAGCGATACTCTGTCCTGGTGCCAGCGCTACCACGGAAGTAGCCTGGTTGGAGCCTGGTTGTTCAAGCAGGAGACCGACTGTCTCCCCTTTAGATACACAGCTCTTCTGTTGTAGGGAGAGACCGACGGTCTCCCCTTTAGATAGACCACCATGCTGCTGTGGGGTGAGACCGACTGTCTCCCCTTTGGCTAAATAGCCCTGTTGCTGGGGGACAGGACTGACTGTCCCTACCCCCTGTTCTGTGAGTGCAGAGACCACGGTCCCATCTGCACTGTTGTTGGGCTTACTGTCTCCCCCGTTAAACTGCCGCTGGGGGATGGAGACTGGGCTCCCAATTCCCTGTAAATCACACGGCCGATGGGGAATGGAGACTGTGCCCCCAATTCCCTGTAAAACATACTGCCGCTGGGGAGCAGGATAAACTGTCCCTACTCCCTGAAACTCTGGCTGCCGTTGGTGATCTGGGCCGACTGCCCCGCATCCCTGTAGGGCCGGTGGAGAGATCTCGGTCCCATCTCCACCTGCCATATGGGGTTCCCCCCAGGACCACTCTATGAGGTCCCCTACCTCTGTAGCTGGTACTGAAGCAGGGGATACTTCAGTCGGGTCTTCCCAGCTGAAGGGCTCTGGACCTGGGTCTGACACTCTGCTCTCTCGCTGAGCCCTCTCACTGGAGTGGAATAGCTGCTGGTAGTCCTGTTCCAGCTCCATCTGCCGGGTCATCAGGGGGACCAGGTCTTACTCAATTTTGTGAGTGTCGTCCCAGTCATACCTGCTCTCCCGCCACTCAAAGAGGTCCCTGAACCGGGCTTGTGTAGGGCTCCCAAACTCCAGCTCTGAAAAAGTCTCCCATAACAAGCCAGGACCATCAAACTCCTCTCCCTCTGGCTTGTCATGCTCAGCTGTCCTGGGTAGGTACTGTGCCCCAAACCACCAGAGCGCCTGGTAGGCATCTTCCAGCCACAGCTCCTGCCATGCTAAATGTTCCAATTCCTTTACCCATTCCTCCCGGGGCTGCTCTCCTAGGAAGGGCACCCGCATGGCTATTCGCTTCTGCAACCGCTGGACTTCCGTGGGGAGTCTCTCGTCCCACAGATTCTCCACAATACCCAGTGCCTGGTACCAGATGCTTTTGCGGGCTGTATCTAGGTCATCCATGACACCCTCATCGTACTCCACTGCTGTTTCCATTCTGCTGTAGCCAGGGGCACTGTACGGATATTAGCGTTGCCCTCAATATGTGTCACGGCGGGGAGTGGGGGAAACCACCCACTGTGCCTCAGCATTCGCTGCAATGCAGGAAAGCCGAGAACAGGGAGCAGGACAGCTCCTAACGCGACCCTGCAGATCTCCCTAAACTCCTAATGCATGAGCCGCCTCAGAAGGTAAGGGGGCTCATGCTCTCCAACCTAGAACCCTGGGTATCCCTGCTATGCCCTAAGCCTGAAGACAGGGCAGAGACCACCCATTCATCCAGCACAACGGATGCATGGTGTCTCCAGAAGCCCAGCAGCTGGCCACCAACTAGACAGGGTTCACAGTCGAACGACAGGTAAGTAGCAAAAGGCAACAGACAACCTAGGTTACCAGAACTTACCTGCTGCCGACGAGATGGACCGGAAACGCACTGTCTTGATGTTTGCTTAAACCCCTCCGGGAAAGCAGCCCCCATTCGGAGGAAACACACAACAACACAATAACCTCGCAACAAGGCCCACACCACAACTACATACACCAGGTGGGAGAGGGAAAACAGAAACACGCCGGAGGGGGGACACAGACAAAGCAAGGGAAACAATAAGGGTGGCTCACACAGACATCAAACATACAGCCAGGGAGCAAAGCTCCAACACAGGCTGACAAGCAAACTCTGATCTCAGGCAGCAACACACCAACATATAAAGAGGCCAGAGGTCACATCCACCATAGAACATTAACCCTGTGCAAACCAAAAATGGGGAAACACCACAACCCAGGGAAAATGCCTCACATGCAAACACCGTTGCCAACGGCAACCGCACGTGTAGACACAGAGTCACGACTTAACCAAGGGTCGTGATACTCCCACCCCTCAAAGCCCCCCCCAACCGAAAAGGGGAAGCTGGTGGGGCCAAACAACAGGGAGGGGGAGGGGCAATGCCTGATAACCACCAGTGTCTCCCTCCAGAACTGCCGCTAACAAACCTGGACCGTCACAAAGGTCCAAGGTCGTCAGCCACCAAAGCAGACTGTAGGAAAGAACAACTGTAGGCACTGCCAGACAGGTACCCGTATCTCCCTCCAGAACTGCCGCCAACCTACCTGGACCAACACCTAGGTCTCAGGCAGCCAGCCACCAAAGCAGTCTGGAGGAGGGACACTGGACACCGCTTCCAACTCAGGAAAACGTTCCTACTCCAGGTCGCTGCCAACAGACACTCCAGACCAACACCAAGCAGGTATACCAAGGAATACTGCCAGCAGACGACTAGAGCAAGGAACTCTGAGAGGGACGAGGTGGGAGGGGACACACAGACAGAGCAAGGGAAACAATAAGGGTGGCTCACACAGACATCAAACATACAGCCAGGGAGCAAAGCTCCAACACAGGCTGACAAGCAAACTCTGACCTCAGGCAGCAACACACCAACATATAAAGAGGCCAGAGGTCACACCCACCACAGAACATTAGCCCTGTGTAAACCAAAAATGGGGAAACACCACAACCCAGGGAAAATGCCTCACATGCAAACACCGTTGCCAACGGCAACCGCACGTGTAGACAAAGAGTCACGACTTAACCAAGGGTCGTGACAATATGTTCCACGAACGGTGTCTCCGAGCTGCTTCTCCTCACACTAGGATGCCATCCCACTGCTTGCCACCAATGTAACGGATCTCCTGGCACCCCGACCGTGTACCTCCGTCGAATGATGCTCCTAGTGCTTCCCGAGGACTACAAGCACTCCACTTGACACCGTATGCACTGCAGACCCCACGAACCGCGGAAGCTTGGTTGAGGTCTCGCCGTCTCCTACCCACCCTGGACCTACAACAAGGCTCCAGGCTCCAGTGGGTGGACCTCTCCTAAATCCAGAGAGCAGGAACAGCTCTTACAAGAGCTAGTAGTTATAGCCAGGGGAGTATACAGCGTATAGCAATCCTCATACACATGAGACAAGGCTCTATGTTGAATGTAAAACAGGAACTCTTTATTGAACACACAAGCATTGACTTATACACATTTTCCAACAAGGTTACCACCCCCGTGGACCTGGTTGGGAACTGAGGACATGACCTAGCAGCCAATCCTTTACAGCTTTACAGTTTAAACACTCCCATACAAAATCCTCCCCTCCAGGAGAATACATAGTTTTAAACAATGTCTTCTGTCCTGGAGACAACCGAGGAGTAATTCAATTATCTCTCAGGACAAAGGGAAATCGCCAATACACACATGGGGACAATAGGACAGACATCACTATTCAAATATACAATGTCCCAACCATTACAGTAAACATAGACATTTAACATATCCCCAGATGGCTTGGATCTGAGCGCTCAATATATCCAAACAGCGCTCAGATGCCACAAACACAGTCAAGTCGCCATGGGGTTTAAGTTTAGCATGAGCTGATGAGAGGGTCCATAATCCTGGGGCAAGTGGCTGGCAACCAGGCTTCTCCAGCACCCAGTGGCGAGGTTAGTTTCGCCACAATGACCTTGTTGATTCTGCTGAATACTTTCTTCTAGAGTGTCTATGAACTTTATGTCTTCTTGGGATACACTCTTTTCTTTAGAACTTATGTCTGCAAAGTCGGATTCAAGGATCTTGATTACTTTTGCTGGACTTACAGTTGGTAACTCTTGGACAGATATTCGATGACACAATCCTGTCACCTGTCTTGAGTTTGCGATCTTCTGTTTTCCTCCAACAACACCCCATCCTAGATCAGTTTGAACAGTGTAGGGTTCACCCTTTCCTCCTGTGATTACCTTTCATGGTACCAAGGCTTCGGGACAATCGTAGCCTATCAACAGTCCAACACCAAACTCCTTCAGCGGGGACATTTTATGTGATATGACAGATAGGTGCTTCCAGATCTAATGTGAAGCTTGAATGAAGTCCTTTGACCCTTTGACTGTTCACTAATGTGTCTCTCCCCGTCATTGTGGCGAGTTTGAGCTTCACTGGTTCTATAGCCACTTGTGATTTCTTGCAGATTTCTTGATCAATGAAGGTGACACCACTCTGGGCATCCAGTAGCGCATAGACGTATACCTTCTTGTTCCTCCTTTTAGGATTTAATATGCACACTGGTACAACCATTGATGTGCCATTGCTTTCTCCTTCCCTCACTCTGCAAGAGAATACTGATACTTTCTTTCCTTCAGATATTGAGGATTTATCTTTCTTTAGACGTTCTTCATGTAGTGGTGTAGGATGGCGTCCTTTGCAAACGCTGCATGTGGCCTTTTTCTTACACTCCTTAGTAACATGGCCTTTTCTTAGGCATTTAAAACACAGTTGGTTAAGTACAAACCTTTTCTTTTCATCTGGGGGCGTCTCCTTTAATTGTTGGCACTTGTGTATGGAGTGGTTCTCTCCACAGAACATACACTTGAAGGTAGTCTGAAGATTTGTTGGTTCTGTCTCTCTACTGATCCCGGTAGTGACTCTGAACTTGCTCTCGCAGGTATCTGGACCTTTAGCTGCTGCGTTGGTTGCAAAGCTAGTTGCTCTGGCACGTCTTATCTCTCTTGCAGGCCTTTCTTTTAAGGATTTTAAGACGTAAGATGATGTTACTGGAATACATGCTATCCATGCTTCCTTATTGACAAACTCAGAGAACTCTTTAAAACTTGGGAAGTTCATACCTAGATCTAACTGTTCAGTCACATAGTGATTCCATCTAGAAGCCACTTCTTCAGGTAGCTTGGCTAGCATCCTGTGGTTTTCTAGATAGTCATTCAGTACTTCCAGTCCTTGAACATGTGGGATGGCATTGCTGCATGCTTGCAGGAAGTCACCATACTCTTAGAGTCTGAAATGTTCTTTAGGACCTATTTTAGTTCAGTTATGCAATTTCTCTCTAAAATCTCTTTGTACTAAGAAAGGATGACCATATTTTCCATTTAATGTTTCCCAAGCTTGCTTGTAGGCTTCTTCGTCTTTTCTATAGAAGTTACCTTCAAGAACTTTCTTTGCTTCCCCGCCAACATATCTCTGAAGGTAGAATAACTTGTCGACTGGACTGAAGCAATGATGCTCAATGATCATTTCAAAGCTTGCCTTCCACTCTATGAACTTCAGTACGTCTCCTGAAAATACAGTAGGTTCTGGAACGGGAAGTCTAGCTAGGACTGTTCTCTATGGTCTTGCTGGGACAATTGAATCATCCGGTTCTATTTTCTCACTTAGTTCTGAATTAGGTGATTCCCTTTCTTCTTCTTTTCCGTTAGAGATAGAGGGTAAATCCACACACCTTTTTCCTAACACTGGACTAGGCCTCTCTTTGTCTTTCTGAGCAGGGATGGAAGGATAATGTGGCGAAACCAACCTCGCCACTGGGTGGTGGAGAAGCCTGGTTGCCAGCCTCTTGCCCCAGGATTATGGGCCCTCTCATCAGTCCATGCTAAACTTAGACCACATGGCGATTTGACTGTGTTTGTGGCATCTGAGCACTGTTTGGATATATTGGATATATTGAGCGCTCAGATCCAAGCAATCTGGGGATATGTTAAATGTCTATGTTTACTGTAATGGTTGGGACATTGTATATTTGAGTAGTGATGTCTGTCCTATTGTCCCCACGTGTGTATTGGCGATTTCCCTTTGTCCTGAGAGATAATTGAATTACTCCTCGGTTGTCTCCAGGACAGAAGACATTGTGTATTCGCCTGCCTGTGATAATTACATCAACCCATTGTGTAAGGTAATTGTATCACAGGCAGAGGGGAGGATTTTGTGTGGGAGTGTTTTACTGTATTGTATGTGTTTATTGGTTGTTTTTACAAAACCTTGTGGGTGGTACTAGTGTGTAACAATGTTATATAAGAACAATAAACACGCAGCTCCACTGCTTTACCCTCAACACGGAGCCTCGTCTCGTTCTTGGGGGGATTCACTGTATGCTGTTAGAGACTGATTGCTAGGAGTGTAAGCCGCTTGGGTGCGTTTCCTATTCGTCTGCTAGCAGCTATTCGTGAGGTTCCATTCGGAGTTTGGAGTATTCCCTTGTATGCCGTTACAATTGGTGGCAAGCGGCGGGATTGTTCTCACAGCCCAGAAGGACAGCTACAAAGTAACATCATTCCCTGGAATTACAATTTGAGGGCAACGCATGTCCCAGTACAGCGACCCTGACAGCAGCAGGATGGAACCAGCAGTGGCATACGATGAGGAAGACCTGGATGGCCGGGATGCATTAAGGAAAGGCATCTGGTACCAGGCCCTGGATAATGTACAATACCAGCGAGGCGAGAGTCTCTCCAGTGAAGAGCAGCAATTGCAGAAGCAAGTGGCCCTACGGATCCCCTTCCTGGGAGAGCAGCCCCTGGAGGAATGGGTGAAGGAACTAGAGCACCGGGTATGGCAGGAGCTATGGCTGGAGGATGCCTACCAGGCGCTCTGGTGGTATATGGCACAGTATATACCCTGGACAGCTGAGCATGACAAGCCAGAGGGAGAGGAGTTTGATGGTCCTGGCTTGTTATGGGAGTCCTTTGCAGAGCCTTACTTCGGGAGCCCTGCACAGCCAGACTTCAGGACGTTTTCTATGAGAGGGAGGCTAGGCAGGATTGGGATGACCCCCATGAGGTAGCGAAAGACTTGGCTCACCTAGCAACCCTGGAGTGGGAACTGGAGCAGGACTACCGAGATCTCCTCCACTCCATTGGGAAGGCTCAGCAGGAGAGCAAAATGACAGACCCCGATCCAGACCCATTCAGCTGGGCAGATATTGTGGAGATTTACTGGGAAGAACCCGAGGTGGCCGGTGGAGGTGGGACCGAGGTCTCTCCACCGCTCCTGCAGGGAATTGGGAACCCAGTCTCCATTCCCCAGCGGCAGGCTGAGTTACAGGGGGCAGAGACAGTCGGTCCTGACCCCCAGCGGCAGAGTGTCCTACAGGGAATAGAGAGCCCAGTCTCCTTTTCCCAGCAACAGGACACTGTATTGGGAGCGGAGACAGTCGGTCTCCCTCCCCAGAGGCTGGAAGTATGTATGGGAGAGGAGCTTGCTACCCCCTCTCCCCAGCGGCAATGTGATTTATTGGGAATTGGGAGCCCAGTCTCCATTCCCCAGCGGCAGGCTGAGTTACAGGGGGAAGAGACAGTCGGTCCTATCCCCCAGCGGCAATGTGATTTATTGGGAATTGGGAACCCAGTCTCCATTCCCCAGCGGCAGGCTGAGTTACAGGGGGCAGAGACAGTCGATCCTGTCTTCAGTGGCAATGTGATCTATTGGGAATTGGGAGCCTGTAACGGTCACGTCCACACACTCACAGGGGGAAGGGTAGTGACCACTGCGCTCCACCCTCACCCCTGGCCCTGCCTACTTGCCTCACGAGTCCTGATGACAGGGGACAACTGGACGGCAGTCCCTAACTTAGGATATGTGCAGGGAAGACAGACAAGACAAAATACGGAACATGAACGGACCGGGTCAGAACCAAGAGAGCTACGCAGTACAACGGATTAAGCAAAGAATGGTCAGGAGAAGCCGGGGTCAAATACCAGGAGAGTAGCGAAGTACAAGAGGAGTCCTAAGAGAGTAGTCAGGTGGGAGCCGAGGTCACAATACCAGGATGGATGCGCAGTACAGGAGGAGCAGGCAGAGGATCGTCAGGGAACAGGATCAGGTAAGTATTCAGTAGTCCAACAAATAGCCAGGAACCTAGAAATTAACAGGCAACCTGTGACCAGCAGGCTGCCTGTATTTATAGTGGGGAGTGAGGGTCATGTGACGTGGCCAGCGTCACATGACCGACAGGCCAACCAGTCGAGCACCGAGTGATCAGCTCGGCGCTCAAGGCAGACTAGGAGCATGGAGCCACCCAGCTAGTAAAGCTGCCCTGGGAATGAGGTCAAGCACAAATCCTCATTCCCAAAGCTAAGCAACAGGTCTGCGGGAAATGGGGAACCAAGTGCACCTTCGAAACCCTGTGACAGCCTCATCACAATCCACTGGTTATGGATTAGCGTTGCACCTCGCCGCGGCCAGGAGTCTTGTTGCTAAGTCATTATCCAGCAACACGGTTAAAGCGTATAAGACCGCTTGGGTGTTATTCAACGAGTTTAAGGGAATGTACCCACCTGGTGGCACGGGGCACATATCCTATTTAATAGCTTTTGTAGCTTTTTAGCACTCTGACCTTAAGCTAGCGCATAGTACTATTAAAGTATACCTTGCTGTCATACAGCATTACTACTATGTTTAACACCCCGATCAGCGGTCTCTTTTTTCAGCTCATCCCATCAAAGCATTGTTAAGAGGAATTCAGAAAGTGACGGCTAAAAGTCAGCCTACTCGTCAGCCAGTGTCAGGGCAGATGTTTAGGTCATCATATGACTTGTTACAAAACGAACCCTTCGGCTGTACTGTTAGTTTATTGATTAAGACAGCTATGTATTTAAGTTTCTACGGTTTCCTTAGGCCGAGTGAATTTACCCGTTCAGCATTGCCGAAAGCTTTCTTACGGAAAGGTCAGCTTGTGTGGCGGGACTCATTATATTTTAACCTTGGATTCGTTAAAAACATCTCAGCCTGGGGAACTACACTGCGTGCAGAATTATTAGGCAAATGAGTATTTTGACCACATCATCCTCTTTATGCATGTTGTCTTACTCCAAGCTGTATAGGCTCGAAAGCCTACTACCAATTAAGCATATTAGGTGATGTGCATCTCTGTAATGAGAAGGGGTGTGGTCTAATGACATCAACACCCTATATCAGGTGTGCATAATTATTAGGCAACTTCCTTTCCTTTGGCAAAATGGGTCAAAAGAAGGACTTGACAGGCTCAGAAAAGTCAAAAATAGTGAGATATCTTGCAGAGGGATGCAGCACTCTTAAAATTGCAAAGCTTCTGAAGCGTGATCATCGAACAATCAAGCGTTTCATTCAAAATAGTCAACAGGGTCGCAAGAAGCGTGTGGAAAAACCAAGGCGCAAAATAACTGCCCATGAACTGAGAAAAGTCAAGCGTGCAGCTGCCAAGATACCACTTGCCACCAGTTTGGCCATATTTCAGAGCTGCAACATCACTGGAGTGCCCAAAAGCACAAGGTGTGCAATACTCAGAGACATGGCCAAGGTAAGAAAGGCTGAAAGACGACCACCACTGAACAAGACACACAAGCTGAAACGTCAAGACTGGGCCAAGAAATATCTCAAGACTGATTTTTCTAAGGTTTTATGGACTGATGAAATGAGAGTGAGTCTTGATGGGCCAGATGGATGGGCCCGTGGCTGGATTGGTAAAGGGCAGAGAGCTCCAGTCCGACTCAGACGCCAGCAAGGTGGAGGTGGAGTACTGGTTTGGGCTGGTATCCTCAAAGATGAGCTTGTGGGGCCTTTTCGGGTTGAGGATGGAGTCAAGCTCAACTCCCAGTCCTACTGCCAGTTTCTGGAAGACACCTTCTTCAAGCAGTGGTACAGGAAGAAGTCTGCATCCTTCAAGAAAAACATGATTTTCATGCAGGACAATGCTCCATCACACGCGTCCAAGTACTCCACAGCGTGGCTGGAAAGAAAGGGTATAAAAGAAGAAAATCTAATGACATGGCCTCCTTGTTCACCTGATCTGAACCCCATTGAGAACCTGTGGTCCATCATCAAATGTGAGATTTACAAGGAGGGAAAACAGTACACCTCTCTGAACAGTGTCTGGGAGGCTGTGGTTGCTGCTGCACGCAATGTTGATGGTGAACAGATCAAAACACTGACAGAATCCATGGATGGCAGGCTTTTGAGTGTCCTTGCAAAGAAAGGTGGCTATATTGGGCACTGATTTGTTTTTGTTTTGTTTTTGAATGTCAGAAATGTATATTTGTGAATGTTGAGATGTTATATTGGTTTCACTGGTAAAAATAAATAATTGAAATGGGTATATATTTGTTTTTTGTTAAGTTGCCTAATAATTATGTACAGTAATAGTCACCTGCACACACAGATATCCCCCTAAAATAGCTAAAACTAAAAACAAACTAAAAACTACTTCCAAAAATATTCAGCTTTGATATTAATGAGTTTTTTGGGTTCATTGAGAACATGGTTGTTGTTCAATAATAAAATTAATCCTCAAAAATACAACTTGCCTAATAATTCTGCACTCCCTGTAGTAGAGGGAAAATACTTTGCCACAGGTTAAAATTGGTGCCCGGTCAGGGTCTTTCATGGGTGGTTAGAGTTAGACAGGTATGCTCCGGAGGAGTCGCCGTAGTTAGCCATTAATGGCGCCCCCTTAGTACTCAGACCTTTATGAAGTACATTAGCATTTTGTTAGTCAATAATATACTTTCTATATAGTGCATTTAGTGCAGCGTTTGTTTGCAGTTTTGCTGCGTTACCTCAGCTACACAGAGTGACTAACGCTTTTGGAACAAATCATTTCTACTGGTGTGATTTACCAGTTGCCCCCCAAAAAAACTGATTGAAGCAGGGGTGTGATATACCTTCTTCCACAAATACTGCTCTTCTATAGGGACTTTTGTCACAGGGTCATTTTGAAAATGACAGGCAGAGGAAGAGGCAGGCTATTCCGCAGGGGTGGTAGGGGTCGGGCAGGTGCACCAGGCCGGAGCCTAAGTGGGAAGTTGCAGAAGGTGCGTGCGATTACGTCAAAGGACGCAACAGAGTTGATTGAGTGGCTCACTCAACCTTCCACTTCTGCACCCTCCTCATCCTCTGTATCTGCACCCTCTTCACTCTCTGCTGTGTGCACCCCCAAAGACACCACCACCACAATATCCTCTCCGCTCGAGTCAGAGGAATTATTTTCCCATCCATTCCCAGACCTTACCAATGCGCAGCCATTCTTGCCATCAGATCAGGAAGAGGAGGTATCAACAGCCGCCACCCAGCAGTCTGACGACAGTACCCAGATCAGCCCAAGTAGGGTGATCCTCGCTGTTGCTGCCTTCTCCGAGATCTCTAATGTTAGTGGTGGTGAAGGTGACGAATCCGATGATGACGCGTCGATGGACGTCACGTGGGTGCCCACAAGAGAGGAAGAGGAGGGGAGTTCAGAGGGAGAGATGGAGCAGCAGACAGGGAGGAGAAGCAGGCAGAACTTGCAGAGCACAGGAGACAAAAAGCAGACTGCTAATGTCTGTGGAACGAGCCATCCACCATGAACAGTCACATCTGGCGCTCCCAGGACGCCGACACATGTCTCCGCAGTGTGGGCTTTTTTTAACGTGTCCATGTCCTGCCTCTTCTTCTCCTCTCTTCTCCCAGTTGTCCTCCACTCCACCTTCCACCGTGCTGTCGTCGCATTCATCTGTCTAAAGGCAGGCTTCCTTGCCCCAAACGTTCGAGCGAAAAAAGATGATGACGCCGGATAACCCTCTTGCCCAACGGCTGACTGCTGGCTTGTCAGAACTGCTAGCCCGCCAACTACTGCCAAATAAACTGGTGGACTCGGAGGCCTTTAGAAAATTTGTGGCCATTTGCACACCGCAATGGACGGTCCCCAGAAGGAAATATTTCTCCCAGAAGGTCATCCCAGAGCTATATGGCCACGTTCAGCGGAAAGTGAATGTATCTCTGGCACACAGTGTCGCTGCCAAGATACATCTGACCACAGACACTTGGTCTAGCAAACACGGTTAGGGAAGGTACATAACTTTTACTGCCCACTGCGTGAACCTTCTGACGACCATCAAGCATGCAACCGGTGGCACCCGTGTAGATTTGGTGTTACCGCCACGGATTGCATGCAGGCCTGCCTCTTCTTCTCCTACCCCATCCTCCGTCTCCTCCTCGGCTGACTCCTCCTTTTCCGCTGCTACCGCCTCTTCTGCTGCGCCCCCCAAGCTCCCCAGAACCTATTCGACGTGCCAGGTGAGACGTTGCAATGCTGTGCTGCGGCTGTTGTGCCTGGAAGCCAAGAGCCACACCGGTCCTGCACTCCTTTCAGATCTGCGGTCACAGGCCGATCAGTGGCTAACCACGCTCAATTTGACAGTTTGTAAAGTGGTGTGCGACAACGGTGCCAATCTGCTGAGCGAGCTGAAACAGGGCAAAATGACACACGTGCCGTGCATGGCACACGTCCTGAACTTATTCGTGCAGCGATTCGTTGCCAAATACCCCGGAGTCCAGGATGTCTTGCGGCAGGCCAGGAAAATCTCTGGCCATTTTAGAAGATCTTACACGGCCATGGCTCGCCTTGCTGACGTTCAGCGGTGACACCACCTGCCCGTCAGACATCTGATTTGTTACTGCCCGACCTGCTGGAACTCCACCTTGTATATCCTTGATAGGCTGCTCCAGCAGAAACATGCCATTAACGACTACCTGTACGAACTCTGTGGCAGGACAGGTTCTGGGAGCTTGTTTTTTTTTCACAACGCCAGTGGCTGCTCATGCGCGACGCATGCAGACTTCTGCAGCCATCTGATGAGATCACCAAACTGATCAGTCGCAGCCAAGACGCCATCAGTGACATCATACCTTACGCCTTCTTTCTGGAGCGTGCATTGCGTCAATGCGTCATGTCATTGATCAAGCTGTCGAGGAGCAGGAAGATCAGGAAGTCTCAATGCTGGATGAATTCCCAGGGGGGCTATTCCATCTGAGACAAATCAACAACAGGAGTCTGAAGAGGAGTCAGAGGAGGATGGTGACGGGGCGGAGGAGGAGCAAGAAGAGCAGGCTTTAAACTTTTCTGGGATCCCTGGAGTTATCCGTGGCTGGGGGGAAGAGAACGAGAACGACATTATCCTGGATGATGAGCAGGAGCCAGGCCACTACACCGCCTCCAGCTTAGTGCAAATGGGGGCCTTCATGCTCCAGTGTTTGAAGAGGGACCCCCGTATAAAAAGCATAAAGGGCAAGGATCAGTACTGGGTGGCAACGTACTTAGACCCCCGGTACAAACACAAAATGGCAGAAATGTTACCACCATCACAGAGGGCTGTCAGAATGCAGCACTTCCAGGCCTTGCTTCGAGAAATGCTGCATTCTGCTGTTGCAGTCGCTGGCACGAAATTTCCACCCACAGAGAAACAGTTGCAGGTACCAATCCAACAGCACATGCAAGAAGAGGACGGTTTGAAGATGTGTTGGTGACTTCGTATATAAGATCATTCTTGCAGCCAACCCATTGACAGCCGTCCTCCGGATCCAGACTCAGGGAACGCCCAGGCCGACAGGTGTTGGACTACATCGGGTTAACGGCCGATGTGGACGCTCTGAGAAGCGAAGAACCTTTGGACTACTGGGTGTGCAGGCTTGACCTGTGCCCAGAGCTGGCACAATTTGCCATGGAACTGTTGGCTTGCCCCTCGTCCAGTGTCCTGTCCGAAAGGACGTTCAGCGTAGCAGGGGGATCGTGATAAGCGCACTCGCCTAGCTCACGACAGTGTTGACTACCTCACATTTCTAAAAATGAGTGAGGCATGGATCTCGGAGGAATTCAACACCTGTGACGAGTCAACCAAGTTTGATTGAATTTCCTCATGCCAGCCCATATCCGCCACCACCCAGGACAAATAATGGACTCCGTCTTAGGTAAATACAGCATCATAAAAGGCCTTTTATGTCCACTGAATGCCTAATTTTTGGGGCCTGTACTGGCCGACATTTACATTTTTTATCTCTAGCCACATAATCACACCCTTGTCTCTCTCCTCTGCCTCTCATTATGGGGGCGTATATACCGCATTCACCATAAGGACCTGTCACAGGGTTAGGTGACTGTGCCCCCCACCCTGTACTGTGCTCCTCACCCCATACTGTACCCCCTTATACCCTGCATTGTGCCCTTTTACCACACCCTGTGCAGTGCCCCTAGTCATTCCCTGTACTGTGCCATCTTATACCCTTTTATCCGGTCATGGTATGGCGGTGTTATCTGGTCACTGTACAGAGGTGTCATCCAATAACTGGATGGCCATAACTGTATCCCTTTCCCTACCCACGCCATCCTTTTTTAGACCTGGCATGAGCGGGAAAAATATGCAGATTGTGGTGCTAAGGACCTTTGCACCACAATCTGTGTCAGAAATACGCCTAACTTAGACGTATTTCTATATAATAAATGACCACCTAATTGTACAGTCCTGATTAAGACCACTTGAAAAATGTAGAGCCAAGTAGAGCTTCAACATGCAACAAGAAGAAATGGGAGGGAGACAAAACATTTTTTGAGCATTCAATTTAATGAAAACAACGAATAAACAGTTTTTTTTCAGCTGATCAAAAGTTTCGGACCACACCTCCAAAAAAAAACTAAACCCCCCCAAAACAGAAATCCAACTTCCAAACATGAACTCAGTAATGAGTAGCTCCGCCGTTATTGTTTATCACTTCCAAAATTTGTTTCGGCATGTGCTTGATGCAAGATTTTCCATGAGGTGAGTGGGAACATTTCTCCAAGTGGTGAAGACGGCAGCACGAAGGCCATCTACTGTCTGGAACTGTTGTGCATTTTTGTAAACTTCCCTTGCCATCCATCCCCAAAGGTTCTCAATTGGATTTAGATCAGGGGAACACGCAGGATGGGCCAAAAGAGTGATGTTATTCTCCTGGAAGAAGTCCCTTGTCCTGCGGGCATTGTGTACTGTAGCGTTGTCCTGTTGAAAAACCCAGTCGTTACCACACAGACGAGGGCCCTCAGTCATGAGGAATGCTCTCTGCAACATCTGGACATAGCCAGCGGCCGTTTGACGCCCCTGCACTTCCTGAATCTCCATTGTTCCACTGAAGGAAAAAGCCCTCCAGACCATTATGGCGCCCCCTCCACTGTGGCGCGTAGAAAACATCTCAGGTGGGATCTGCTTGTCATGCCAGTAACGTTGGAAACCATCAGGACCATCAAGGTGACATTTTTTCTCATCAGAGAATAAAACTTTCTTCCACCTTTGAATGTCCCATCTTTGGTGCTCTCTTGAAAAGTCCAAACGAGCAGTTCTGTGGCGTTCAAGGAGACGAGGTCTTTGAAGACGTTTTTTGTTTTTGAAGCCCTTCAGTCTCAGATGCCGTCTGATGGTTATGGGGCTGCAGTCAGCACCAGTAAGGGCCTTAATTTGGGTCGAGGATTGTCCAGTGTCTTGACAGACGGCCAATTGGATCCTCCGGCTCAGTGCTGAGGACATTTTTTTGGGTCTTCCACTTGACTTTTTTGTTCCATAACCCTCAGGATCATTTAAGAAATTCCAAATGACTGTCTTACTGCGTCCCACCTCAGCAGCGATGGCGCGCTGTGAGAGACCCTGCTTATGCAGTTCAACAACCCGACCACGTTCAAAAAGGGAGAGTTTTTTTGCCTTTGCCATCACAACGTGTGACTACCTGACAGAAAATGACAATGAATCCACATCTTTGCACAGATTTGGCCTTTTAAAGGCATGTGGTCCTAAACTTTTGATCAGCTGCAAAACAGCCTGTTTCAGTTTATTCGTTGTTTTCATTAAATTGAATGCTCAAAAAATGTTTTGTCTCCCTCCCATTTCTTCTTGTTGCATGTTGAAGCTCTACTTGGAACCTTGTTAAGATCCAGCCATGCTACATAGGATTTTTTGCCATTTTTCAAGTTGTCTTAAACTTTTGATCAGGACTCTATTATCATTCGGGGGTAGGGCTAATATCTTTATATTATATAGATTCTAGTGTATTATACTGTGCCCTGTATTTCCTAGTAGAAAATGATCCTTGGGAAACACAGTCCTCACCCCTGACCACCAGGACCAGTTAGCGCTCTGTCAGTACATGGCGGCCTCCCCTCTCCGCCCCGCTGCTCTGATGTGTGCTGGTGCTTATTCTGACACTAGGGCTGGGTTAACATCCTATTTTTGCCATCCATTTAATGCTTACCAAAAATGTCTGCGTTACCAGATGCCTCAGACTGATGCCGTACAGTGGCGTCCGTTCACCATACAGTTCCATGGTTTAAAAAATGTTTACGTTAACATATGCATTTTTTAATAGACTCTGCAGGATACAAAAACTTGGAGTGCTGCACATTTGTATACATCAAACCGATAGGAAATAAAACATTTCTAGGCTCCAACAGGGCATATTTTTGAGAGTTTCCCTTTAAGATGCATAACAATGGCCCCTGATTCAAATACATATTTTTTGTGGGAATTTTTGCCAATGATCCCCCTCTGGTATATCACTGTCCATGTTGTGGGACTATTTGTGTACTTCTAGTAAGTGTTTGCTGGCTGCAAATATGAGCTGAAGGTTTTTCAGGTTCGCCTTCCATTAAAGTGAATGGGGCCAGCTGCGAACTTGCGGCTCGCGAACATTTGATCACGTTCACTAACTTTCCCGGGCCGATTTTCGTCCATTACTATTCAAGATGACCTTGTTGATTCTGCTGAATACTTTCTTCTAGAGTGTGTATGAACTTTATGTCTTCTTGGGATACACTCTTTTCTTTAGAACTTATTTCTGCAAAGTCGGATTCAAGGATCTTGATTACTTTTGCTGGACTTACAGTTGGTAACTCTTGGACAGATATTCGATGACACAATCCTGTCACCTGTTTTGAGTTTGTGATCTGCTGTTTTCCTCCAACGACACCCAATCCTAGATCAGTTTGAACAGCATAGGGTTCACCCTTTCCTCCTGTGATTACCTTTCGTGGTACCAAGGCTTCAGGACAATCGTAGCCTATCAACAGTCCAACACCAAACTCCTTAAGCGAGGACATTTTATGAGATATGACAGAGAGGTGCTCCCATTTATTGTCTGTTTTACAGGTAGGTATGCGATCTCGATGTAGAGTTATATCATCTTTTGTATAAGCTGGAGGTAGATCTAATGTGAAGCTTGAATAAAGTCCTCTAACACTCAGTTCTTTGACCCTTTGACTGTTCACTAATGTGTCTCTCCCCGTCATTGTGGCGATTTTGAGCTTCACTGGTTCTGTAGCCACTTGTGATTGCTTGCAGATTTCTTGATCAATTAAGTTGACATCACTCTGGGCATCCAGTAGCGCATAGGCGTATACCTTCTTGTTACTCCTTTTAGGATTTAATATGCACACTGGTACAACCATTGATGTGCCATTGCTTTCTCCTTCCCTCACTCTGCAAGAGAATACTGATATTTTCTTTCCTTCAGATATTGAGGATTTATCCTTCTTTGGACGTTCTTCATGTAGTGGTGTAGGATGGCGTCCTTTGCAAACGCTGCATGTGGCCTTTTTCTTACACTCCTTAGTAACATGGCCTTTTCTTAGACATCCAAAACACAGTTGGTTCTTAAGTACAAACCTTTTCTTTTCATCTGGGGGCTTCTCCTTTAATTGTTGGCACTTGTGTATGGAGTGGTTCTCTCTACAGAACATACACTTGAAGGTAGTCTGAAGATTTGTCGGTTCTGTCTCTCTACTGATCCCAGTAGTGACTCTGAACTTGCTCTCGCAGGTATCTGGACCTTTAGCTGCTGCGTTGGTTGCAAAGCTAGTTGCTCTGGCACGTCTTATCTCTCTTGCAGGCCTTTCTTTTAAGGATTTTAAGACATAAGATGATGTTACTGGAATACATGCTATCCATGCTTCCTTATTGAAAAACTCAGAGAACTCTTTAAAACTTGGGAAGTTCATACCTAGATCTAACTGTTCAGTCACATAGTGATTCCATCTAGAAGCCACTTCTTCAGGTAGCTTGGCTAGCATCCTGTGGTTTTCTAGATAGTCATTCAGTACTTCCAGTCCTTGAACATGTGGGATGGCATTGCTGCATGCTTGCAGGAAGTCCCCATACTCTTAGAGTCTGAAATGTTCTTTAGGACCTATTTTAGGCCAGTTATTCAATTTCTCTCTAAAATCTCTTTGTACTAAGAAAGGATGACCATATCTTGCATTTAATGTTTTCCATGCTTGCTTGTAGGCTTCTTCGTTTTTTCTATAGAAGTTACCTTCAAGAACTTTCTTTGCTTCCCCGCCAACATATCTCTGAAGGTAGAATAACTTGTCGACTGGACTGAAGCAATGATGCTCAATGATCATTTCAAAGCTTGCCTTCCACTCTATGAACTTCAGTACGTCTCCTGAAAATACAGTAGGTTCCAGAACGGGAAGTCCAGCTAGTACTGTTCTCTATGGTCTTGCTGGGACAATTGAATCATCCGGTTCTATTTTCTCACTTAGTTCTGAATTAGGTGAGTCCCTTTCTTCTTCTTTTCCGGTAGAGATAGAGGGTAAATCCACAAACCTTTTTCCTAACACTGGACTAGGCCTCTCTTTGTCTTTCTGAGCAGGGATGGAAGGACAATGACTTATTTCTTCACTACATGCTGGAGATTTCCTTTCATTCTCTTGAGCGTATGAAGGAAAATAGGAGTCATTTTTTTCACTTAGTTCAGATTTGAACCCATGACTACTCTGACTCATATCCTCCTCATGTACTCTGAGTCTGGCTTCTATGATCTTAACTTCCTTCTGCCTTTCCAGACTTTTCATCTGTTGGAGATGTGCTTCCATTTCAGCTTCCATTTGATGGCGCTGTGCTTCCATTTGACAGCGCTGTACCTCGATGGCAGCTTCCATTTCAATTTCTGCTCTCTTGACATCAAGTTGTTCAGCTAATTCCTTTATTTTGGCTGACGTACTTGAGGACTCTGATATGTGGGCGGCACTTCTGCTAGCGAAGAAAGTCACACTTAAGATTGTGGTTCCCCCTAAGGACCTAGCATAGTCTCTCATAAAAAGCAAATTTTTTCTACTTCTTGCTTTAACTTCATCATAATTAGCTGCAGATGAAAGTTCTCTCATGAGCTTTACTACATCTTTAGTGACCGCAGTACATGTGTCCATGTTCCTTACAATATCCTGGGAAGGTGTTGTAAACATCCGCAGGTTGACATATGCTGCCATAAGCTCTGATTCAGATTCTTCTACCATCTCTACCATATCACTCAAGTTCCTTTTTATACTTCCTTGCTTGAGATTTCTACGAATGTCTTTAATGTATGATTTCCACCTATCATATATCCGGGCAAACTTTTTTCTTTTAATGTTGCTTCTTGCTCCAAATTTTCCAGCATCTTTGGGGTCGGTTTTCTGGCACGTGATGAACGTCTTAGTTCATCTGCTTGGGCTATATTTGTTTGAGGCAAGACTAATGCTGCATCAGACTCTTCTACCTCAGACAGGTTCTCTTGCTCTTCCCCCTCTACTCTATCTATCTTTGTATTCTCTAACAGTGGCATGGTAATACTAGGTTCAGACATTTTACTTTAAATGCTATAACAATCAATACGAATATTAAAGGCTATTTCACTTTAAATGCAATATTGACAAATGCAGAAATAAATGACTTTAACTTTAAATGCAATAGCAATAGATGCAGGCAATAAATGACTTTCACTTAAAATACTTTAGAGTCCGTGTACTACAAACTGTCCTTTGTTTTTACTTTAAAGTCTCTTATTTCTAAACACAAAAAATGCCAAAGCCTATATGCAATGATAAGTAATAAAAGGAAAGCTCTGACCTTATTCTGAAGAGCAGGAACAAATGTCAATCTTAAAGGAGATGTGTCTTTTATTTATATGATGCAATGCTCTGCGATGACTTGCGATGCTCTGTTCAGACTTGAAATGCGCTAGCTTGGATATGCTGCTGCAGGCTTTGGGCCTAGTGGCGGTAAACTAGCTGGCTGTAGTACGTGGTCTGTCCGTAGATAGCAGTGCGGACACTCTAGCTCTGAACTTTGTCCTCCCACAATGCGTCTCTTTCTTTCTCTAGGGATTGCAGGAGGTTTGGCGCTCTTTCTCTGACTATCTTGCCTTTGCTGTTCTGCAACTTTAAGAGTTGGCTGCAGTTTGACACACGTTCTATGGCCTTTATGGTAGCTCCGCTGAGGTGTCCTTGCTTGCTCACTCAGTTAACATTTGCTGTGTGGAGGTATATGCTGGCGCTCCTCTGCTCTAATGCGCTCTTTACTCTGCAAGTGAGTGCTATTACTTCGCCCTCTGAGGGCAATAGTTCCACTGTGGCAGGCGCAGCACTATGAAGTGCCTTTTGCGCTCTGGCATTAGAAGAATTCTGATATCTCTGACTTTTAGTATAACCAGACTGTCTATTACTCTGTAATTCCTCTAGCGCCGTTCTATGGAAACAGTAGGTTTAAAGAGCACACCAAATGCTTGAAATAACTTCTTTATTAACTTCAACTTTTCTTCATATAACACTGCCGCCTCCGCAGCAGAGAGTCCATGTACATAACACGTGTTTAATAAAGTATCACAAAATGGTGGTATGCATAAGATGGTGGCTCAACTGTTCAATCTTGTCATTCAACATAAAATGGTGGATATATTTCTCTCTTCAGTATCTGTACTGTCACTTTAAGTTATTTAAGCACTTTATGATCTCTCTGAAAGGTTTATCTGAGGTCTAACTAATAGTTCTACTTGCTGAATTCAGTCGCAATTTGCAGTATGCAGTTAGCAATAACTTTTTGCAGATTGGTTGAGTATGATCTGGTATGGTTGTATGCAATTTGGATTGCAATATGGAATTTGAATTTGGATTGTGAACTTTGTAGTTTGCAATTGGTGGAACTGTAAGTAAACACACATATAACTGGTTCAGTATACAGTTCTAATCACTATATTAACAGTAGGAACATTATATAACTATTTTAAATACAGTACAGACCAAAAGTTTGGACACACCTTCTCATTCAAAGAGTTTTCTTTATTTTCATGACTATGAAGGCATCAAAACTATGAATTAACACATGTGGAATTATATACATAACAAACAAGTGTGAAACAACTGAAAATATGTCATATTCTAGGTTCTTCAAAGTAGCCACCTTTTGCTTTGATTACTGCTTTGCACACTCTTGGCATTCTCTTGATGAGCTTCAAGAGGTAGTCCCCTGAAATGGTCTTCCAACAGTCTTGAAGGAGTTCCCAGAGATGCTTAGCACTTGTTGGCCCTTTTGCCTTCACTCTGCGGTCCAGCTCACCCCAAACCATCTCGATTGGGTTCAGGTCCGGTGACTGTGGAGGCCAGGTCATCTGGCGCAGCACCCCATCACTCTCCTTCATGGTCAAATAGCCCTTACTTTCAAAGTTTTCCCAATTTTTCAGCTGACTGACTGACCTTCATTTCTTAAAGTAATGATGGCCACTAGTTTTTCTTTACTTAGCTGCTTTTTTCTTGCCATAATACAAATTCTAACAGTCTATTCAGTAGGACTATCAGCTGTGTATCCACCTGACTTCCCCTCAACGGAACTGATGGTCCCAACCCCATTTATAAGGCAAGAAATCCCACTTATTAAACCTGACAGGGCACACCTGTGAAGTGAAAACCATTTCAGGGGACTACCTCTTGAAGCTCATCAAGAGAATGCCAAGAGTGTGCAAAGCAGTAATCAAAGCAAAAGGTGGCTACTTTGAAGAACCTAGAATATGACATATTTTCAGTTGTTTCACACTTGTTTGTTATGTATATAATTCTACATGTGTTAATTCATAGTTTTGATGCCTTCAGTGTGAATCTACAATTTTCATAGTCATGAAAATAAAGAAAACTCTTTGAATGAAAAGGTGTGTCCAAACTTTTGGTCTGTACTGTACCTATTTTGGCCTCTCTGCTTCCATAAAACACAGCTCTTAGTGGAGTGAATGTCTGTTCAGCTTCTTTCTCTGGTGTAATGAATCTAGCAGCTCCTGCTAGGGGAATTTCCCACAAAGGCGATGTGTGAGGTTGGCTGTGATTGGTCAAAACTCCTGCTGTGTGTGAGGCTGGCTGTGATTGGTCAAGATCCCTGCCCAGCAACAACAGTTTAACTCTATGCTTTCTGTTATTTCTACTGTGTCATTGAGCTTACCTTACATTATATAATGAATCTTAAAGGCATATTATCTTTTCTGCTTCTGTGAACACAATATATAACAGTTATATGACATCCAAACATGAAGTCACTGTAAATAACTCTGCTTCCACAAACATAGGAACTGTATTAAGGTTATTGGCATGTTTAGCTGTATAAACATATAAGCTATATTAGCAAACTAGGACAGGTCTTAGCTGGTCAGCTACACTCTCTGCTGGCTTTACTATTAAATCATAAAAAAATGTGGAGGTGTCTATATAAAAACGGGATTTATCTTTTATACTAGAAAGTGCTGAACATAACTGAAAATACCGAAACCAAGATAAATTGGATATATTTCCTCTTTATGCTAACTCCAAAATAGAAAAAACTTGCCCGTTCTCAACCACCTATTCAAGATAACAAATATTATTCTTTTGCCAATACTGATCCCCAACCAATTCATCTAAGGCCTGTAAATAAGAATTATGCCAAAGGGATCCCTTTATTCCCAACCAGTCTATAATGGTACTCCAGGACTTAGTAAGTAGCTTCACAGCAGCTCTATATTCCTGTTGGGGGCTTATTAATTGGCCAGATTCCAATAAGGCAAAGATATTATCACGTGGTGAATTCTTCTCCAGAGTTGTACAAAGTGGGCTCTTCTCCTATTCATAGTATAGCCATGGCTGTGATGCTTTAAATTAGTCCTTGAAGCAGGGAAGGTTTAATCCTCCCTGTTCCATTGGCTTATAAAAATACTCCAATTTAAGCCTTACTCGCTTTCTCCCCCAAACTAGATAATTAATGATTCTCTCAATCAGCTTAAAGAATTTATCCTCGATCCATACTGGGGAGTTTCTGAGAATATAGAGTAATCGGGCCAAAATCACCATCTTCACCAGGGATATTCTGTCGGCTCTGGCTAGCAGGAGTCAAAGCCATGTCATTATTTTAGATCTCAGTTTAGTTATCAATGGAATCAGATTAAGCTGTAAAAAATGTTAGAAGAAGTAGTAATCCCCAAATATTCAAGTGAATCAGAGATCCTCAGATTACTAACCAACTCCTCAGTAAGAGGTTCTAGTCTATCTAAGGGGAAAGGAATAGTTTTAGACCAATTAATGTCAAGACCTGAAACTTCAAAAGAGTTAACAACTCGAATAACCCTCAAGAGTGTAGTATTAGTATGTTGTATGTAGAATAAAACATCATCGGCATATAAAGAAATACAATCTTCTGTTCCCAATGTCCTGAACCCTTCAATCCCAGGATCCTGCCCGACCCTAACAGCAAGGGGCTCAATATAAATATCAAATAGCAATGGAGAGAGTGGACATCCTTGACGAGTGCCTATCTCCAAAAAAATACACCCTATAAGCATCTGATTAATATTCAGCCTCGCCTTGGGGGATTTGTACAAAAGCTTAACCATATTTATGAACTTAATCCCAAATCCCCCCCGGAGGACTGAAAATTGGCAAAAAGGCGGTGTAAATTACAATGAGTGCCCTTGTTAGAAATAAAGTCATTTTGGTCAGGATGTATAATAGATGAAATAACTTTAGACAACCTAGTAGTAAGAATCCTTGAGAAGAGCTTAACATCTGTATTTAGTAAAGAGATCGGCCTATATGAACCCATATCTAGAGGATCTTTGCCTTTTTCTTTTGTATTAATACTATTACCGCTTCTGTCATGGATTCCAGAAGACTACCTTCCTCTATTTACGATAGAATTCGTATGGGAATCAATCAGAACCGGGAGAAGACTTTCCCGCACAGGCTTTCAAAGCGGCCTCTAGCTCTTGCAAAGAGAGGTCTGCATCAAGGGATTCTCTTTGAATATCTGTAAGAACTGGGAAAGAGATAGAATCCAGATGCAGTCCTGATCAAAAGTTTAAGACTACTTGAAAAATGGCAAAAAAAATCCTATTTAGCATGGCTGGATCTTAACAAGGTTCCAAGTAGAGCTTGAACATGCAACAAGAAGAAATGGGAGTGAGACAAAACATTTTTTAAGCATTTAATTAATTGAAAATAACGAATAAACTGAAACAGGCTGTTTTGCAGCTGATCAAAAGTTTAGAACCACACCTCCAAAAAAAAAAATAAACCCCCCAAAACAGAAATCCAACTTCCAAACATGAACTCAGTAATGAGTAGCTCTGCCGTTATTGTTTACTACTTCAAAAATTTGTTTCGGCATGCTTGATGCAAGTGTTTCCATGAGGTGAGTGGGAACATTTCTCCAAGTGGTGAAGACGGCCGCACGAAGGCCATCTACTGTCTGGAACTGTTGTGCATTTTTGTAAACTTCCCTTGCTATCCATCCCCAAAGGTTCTCAATTGGATTTAGATCAGGGGAACACGCAGGATGGGCCAAAAGAGTGATGTTATTCTCCTGGAAGAAGTCCCTTGTCCTGCGGGCGTTGTGTACTGTAGCGTTGTCCTGTTGAAAAACCCAGTCGTTACCACACAGAAGAGGGCCCTCAGTCATGAGGAATGACCTCTGCAACATCTGGACATAGCCAGCGGCCGTTTGACGCCCCTGCACTTCCTGAAGCTCCATTGTTCCACTGAAGGAAAAAGCAACCCAGACCATTATGGTGCCCCCTCCACTGTGGCGCGTAGAAAACATCTCAGGTGGGATCTGCTTGTCATGCCAGTAACGTTGGAAACCATCAGGACCATCAAGGTTAAATTTTTTCAAATTAGAGAATTCAACTTTCTTCCACCTTTGAATGTCCCATGTTTGGTGCTCTCTTGCAAAGTCCTAACGAGCAGTTCTGTGGCGTTCAAGGAGACGATGTCTTTGAAGACGTTTTTTGTTTTTGAAGCCCTTCAGTCTCAGATGCCATCTGATGGTTATCGGGCTGCAGTCAGCACCAATAAGGGCCTTAATTTGGGTCGAGGATCGTCCAGTGTCTTGAAGGACAGCCAATTGGATCCTCCGGCTCAGTGCTGATGACATTTTTTTGGGTCTTCCACTTGACTTTTTTGTTTCATAACCTTCAGGGTCATTTAAGAAATTCCAAATGACTGTCTTACTGCGTCCCACCTCAGCAGCGATGGCGCGCTGTGAGAGACCCTGCTTATGCAGTTCAACAACCCGACCTTTTTTCCTTTGCCATCACAACGTGTGACTACCTGACAGAAAATGACAATGAATCCACATCTTTGCACAGATTTGGCCTTTTAAAGGCATGTGGTCCTAAACTTTTGATCAGCTGAAAAACAGCCTGTTTCATTTTATTCGTTATTTTCAATTAATTGAATGCTCAAAAAATGTTTAGTCTCACTCTCACTTCTTCTTGTTGCATGTTGAAGCTCTACTTGAAACCTTGTTAAGATCCAACAATGTAAAATATGATTTTTTGCCATTTTTCAAGTGGTCTTAAACTTTTGATCTGGACTGTATGAATCAATCGCTTCATCTGAAATGATATTTTCTGATTTGTACAATGTCTCTTTAATGCATTCCTGATCTTGAATATTTGTGCCTTCAGAAGAACGAATACTAACTATCTCTTTTTTTGGATCCTGATTGGAAAAATGCATCTTTGAAAAGACTTTACCCTTTACCCTTCCTGGGCTATAGTCTCTCTGTATCTGTACTATCCAGCGATTCCTAGGCTTCGCCAATAATTACAGACAATTCATTCCTCACTTTTCGACTCTGACTGCCCATATTTCTGAGGAGGTAAATGCCAAGGTGTGGTCTCCAGAAGCTGAATCTGCCTTCTAGTCTCCCAGGCAATCCTCCTCTGTTTCAATTCTTCATTGTCTGGATGTGTCCAAGCAGTTCTTTCTGCAGTTGGGCACATCCTCCATGAGAGCCGGAGCCCTGCTCACTCAAAAGGGTGTTTCTGACAAGATACTTACCTGTGGCTTCTTCTCGAGGGCCTTCTCTGCAACAGAACAAAACTAATATATTGCTGACAGGGAACTGCTGGAAATCAAATTTACCCTTGAAGAGTGGTGCCACCTACTGGAGGCTGCCAGTCATTATTTACACTGACCACAAGAACTTAACTTACCAGCAGTCAGCTCAACCACTCAACCCTATGCAAGCCTGATGGTCACTGTTCTCTACACTCCCTCTACACTTCCATCGGCTTACCAGAATACCAAAGCGAATACCCTCTCTCATTCTTTTGCTCCTACTGATCAAACAAGGGAGTCTTAAAGAGGACCTTTCATCAAAATCAAGTATGTAAACTGAATATACAGACGTGTAGAGCGCGCCCAGGGATCCCCCTGCACTTACTATTATCCCCGGGCGCCGCTCCGTTCTCCGGTTATAGCCTCCGGTATAGTCATAGTTAGGCTCCACCCAGGGGAACCTGCCGCGGTCTCCTTCTCCTATGCTGTAGCGCTGGCCAATCGCAGCGCTCAGTTTATAGCCTGTCTATGAGCTGAGCGCTGCGATTGGCCAGCGCTACAGCATAGGAGAAGGAGACCGCGGCAGGTTCCCCTGGGTGGAGCCTAACTATGACTATACCGGAGGCTATAACCGGAGAACGGAGCGGCGCCCGGCGATAATAGTAAGTGCAGGGGGATCCCTGGGAGCGCTTTACACGTCTGTATATTCAGTTTACATACTTGATTCTGATGAAAGGTCTTCTTTAACACATCATTGATCCTGACTGCATCATCTGTCGTGCCTGTTCATCTGAAGGATATCTCGCCTGACAAGACATTTTTTTACCCATGTCCAAAGGGAAGCAAGTCTGAGTCTGGGGGCATCATTCCAAAGTTACTGGTCAGCCCGGTCTCCACAAAACAATAAATAAGGCCGCCTTCTATTTCAATGGATGCTCAAGCCTTAGTTGCCATCTGTCCCGACAATTCTCCAAAACAAAAACCCGCCAATCTTCAACATTCTTTGACATTGCCAGATGTCCTGTGGCCACATAGCGCCATGGACTGTATCACCATCCTGCCTTTGTAACAGCGTCTGCTGTACGCCGCTGTTCCCCTGCTTACCACCGTGGTCCTGGGCGCCCTGCTTAGCGGTGATCCTTTCTGTCCACCGCTACAGTCCTGGGCTCTGTCGGTGTACGTGCAGTGGTTCTGAGGATTCTGCTGCACAGTTTTCACTCATCCCTGGCCACAGCATGCTTGCTGCTGGTTTCTTGTTACACTGCCCTAGGGGCAAGACGCATCACTTGCTGAGCTGCATGGGTTGGGTCATGTGACCTCACTGACCAAACCTGGTTCTCCTGCATATACTAAAGTGGCTCAGCCCCCTTCCCAAGTGCCTCAGTGTCAAGGTCCTTGTGTTTGCTAAGCTCCTGATACTCACGTGTGCTCCTGACTTATACTTCGTTCCTGGATTCTGCTACCCGTCTGATGCCTGCCTGCTTGCCTTGACTCTCTTGTTACCAACCCAAATTGCCTAACCTGTTCCTGTGCCACCTGCCCTGACCTTTTGCCTGTCTGACTATGCCTCTGCCTCATCCTTCAGTCCTGCTCTGTTGCTCCTGGTAACAACTCTGCCTGCCTGACTACACTTGTACATCTGGTATCTACCGTATGGACCAGCAGCCTCGTGTGCCTACCCTCAAGAGGTAGCAACCTGGTGTTCCCCTCAGGAAAGTCTATCCCCACCATCAGGGGTACTGTGAAGAATCGAGGGGTTCACTTAGACCAGCGGTTCTCAACCTAGGGGTCGCGACCCCTTTAGGGGTCGATCGGCCCTTTCCTGGGGGTCGCCTGAGGCTTCCTTATGTGGGTTGCCCGCACAACGGCAGCGGCCAGGCCCGTTGCTAACCGACAGGCAAAACAAGCAATTGCTTGGGGCCCCGAGCTGGCCCGGGGCCAAGCAGAGCCGGTGCTTGTTTTGTTAACTCAGAAGATCTGATGGTATATTCTAACCCCCAGGCATTCCCATGGTGACGGGGACGCTTGCCTGGGGGTTAGAATATACCATCGGATCTGAGTTTTACGAGCTCAGTGAGATCGTAAAAAACTCAAATCCGATGGTATATTCTAACCCCCAGGCGTTCCTATGGTGACAGGGACGTTTGCCTGGGGGTTAGAATATACAGGGCCACGCCGCTCACAGCAGTATATTTATAAACTAATCAGTAACTACTTTAACTTTAATCATTGCTCATTGCTGAGCTCTTTACTCTGATTATTTGGATATCTTACTTTGTCTTAGCTCCGGTAAAAGCAGGCAGTGCGGGGGGTGGCGCTCACTCACTGACGTCACGCGCCTGCGCCGCCTAGTGGGAGGAGCAGGCGCGTGAGTGCTGCCCCCCGCACTGCCTGCTATTACCGGAGCTAAGACAAAGTAAGATATCCCATATCCAAATAAATTATAATCCAAGTAAAGAGCTCAGCAATGAGCAATGATTAAAGTAGTTACTGATTAGTTTATAAATATACTGCTGTGAGCGTCGGGGAGGGAGATCTGTGGATGGCACTGTTTAGGGGGGATCTGTGGATGGCACTGTTTAGGGGGGATCTGTGGATGGCACTGTTTAGGGGGGATCTGTGGATGGCACTGTTTAGGGGGGATCTGTGGATGGCACTGTTTAGGGGGGATCTGTGGATGGCACTGTTTAGGGGGGATCTGTGGATGGCACTGTTTAGGGGGGGATCTGTGGATGGCACTGTTTAGGGGGGAGATCTGTGGATGGCACTGTTTAGGGGAGGGGGATCTGTGGATGGCACTGTTTAGGGGAGGAGGGATCTGTGGATGGCACTGTTTAGGGGGGAGATCTTTGGATGGCACTGTTTAGGGGAGGGGGATCTGTGGATGGCACTGTTTAGGGGAGGGGGATCTGTGGATGGCACTGTTTAGGGGGGAGATCTGTGGATGGCACTGTTTAGGGGGGAGATCTGTGGATGGCACTGTTTAGGGGGGGATCTGTGGATGGCACTGTTTAGGGGGGAGATCTGTGGATGGCACTGTTTAGGGGAGGGGGATCTGTGGATGGCACTGTTTAGGGGGGAGATCTGTGGATGGCACTGTAGGGGGATCTGTGGATGGCACTGTTTAGGGGAGGGGGATCTGTGGATGGCACTGTTTAGGGGGGAGATCTGTGGATGGCACTGTTTAGGGGGGGATCTGTGGATGGCACTGTTTAGGGGGGATCTGTGGATGGCACTGTTTAGGGGAGGGGGATCTGTGGATGGCACTGTTTAGGGGGGAGATCTGTGGATGGCACTGTAGGGGGATCTGTGGATGGCACTGTTTAGGGGAGGGGGATCTGTGGATGGCACTGTTTAGGGGGGAGATCTGTGGATGGCACTGTTCAAATTTCATGCACATTAAATGCAACAGCAGTATTTGCATTGTAAACCTCCTTTTTTATTTATATGAAGTGTGGGTGAACTTAAACTGTATGGCTATACTGTGGTTCCTGTAGGCTTTGCGTGCGTAAGGTGGGGAGGGCGTGGAGGGGGGGCCTCCATGTCTATTTTGCTTGGGGCCCCCAAATTCCTTCAAACGGCCCTGGCAGCGGCCCCTTATCCTCGCGCACAGGAAGTGATGTCCTATCACTGCCTGTGCTTGAAGGAGCCTTACGTCTGGACGGGTAAGTCGGGCCGCCTGTTTGCTGAGGTCCGAGTTTTTTCGTTAATGACACCGCCGCTGAGCACCACTGCCACCAATGATTTTATTGAGCCTGGCTGAGCCTGGCTAATTTTATTTTAATTATTTGGCTGAGCAAGGCTTAATTTATTTGGGGGGACATGAGGCACCGCTGATTTATTTATCTGGGGGACCCTGAGCACCATTGATTTATTTATTTGGGGGACCCTGTGCCCCGCTGATTTATTTATTTGGGGGGGGGACCTGATGCCCCGCTGATTTATTTATTTGGGGGGGGGGGACCCTGAGCACTTCTGATTTATTTGGGGGAAACCTGAAGCCCCGCTGATTTATTTATTTGGGGGGGGGACCTGATGCCCCGCTGATTTATTTATTCGGGGGACCCTGAGCACCATTGATTTATTTATTTGGGGGAAACCTGAGCACCGCTGATTTATTTATTTGGGGGGGGGGGACCTGATGCCCCGCTGATTTATTTATTTGGGGGACCCTGAGCACCATTGATTTATTTATTTGGGGGAAACCTGATGCACCACTGATTTATTTATTTGGGGGGGACTTGAAGCACCACTGATTTATACACCATGCTTCAATACAAAATTTCATTTATTTGTAATTAGAAATAAATATTTGACAATATATAACATTTTGTCTTTGTGATTAATTACTCTGCTTTAATTATGTTCAATTTGTAGCAATACAAATACATCCTGCATATCAGATATTTACATTACAATTCATAACAGTAGCAAAATTTGTTATGACGTAGCAAGGAAAAAAATGTAATGGTTGGGGGTCACCACAACATGAGGAACTGTATTAAGGGGTCACGGCTTTAGAAAGGTTGAGAACCACTGACTTAGACAATGCCCTTAGAGGAGGTAGGACACGTGGCACAGTGGGATCACACCTGCTGGTTCGTGACAGCCTTCTTCCTCTGCCTGGTGACAGCCTTCTTCCTCTGTCTGGTGACAGCCTTCTTCCTCTGTCTGGTGACAGCCTTCTTCCTCTGTCTGGTGACAGCCTTCTTCCTCTGTCTGGTGACAGCCTTCTTCCTCTGTCTGGTGACAGCCTTCTTCCTCTGTCTGGTGACAGCCTTCTTCCTCTGTCTGGTGACAGCCTTCTTCCTCTGCCTGGTGACAGCCTTCTTCCTCTGCCTGGTGACAGCCTTCTTCCTCTGTCTGGTGACAGCCTTCTTCCTCTGCCTGGTGACAGCCTTCTTCCTCTGTCTGGTGACAGCCTTCTTCCTCTGCCTGGTGACAGCCTTCTTCCTCTGTCTGGTGACAGCCTTCTTCCTCTGTCTGGTGACAGCCTTCTTCCTCTGCCTGGTGACAGCCTTCTTCCTCTGCCTGGTGACAGCCTTCTTCCTCTGTCTGGTGACAGCCTTCTTCCTCTGTCTGGTGACAGCCTTCTTCCTCTGTCTGGTGACAGCCTTCTTCCTCTGTCTGGTGACAGCCTTCTTCCTCTGCCTGGTGACAGCCTTCTTCCTCTGCCTGGTGACAGCCTTCTTCCTCTGTCTGGTGACAGCCTTCTTCCTCTGCCTGGTGACAACCTTCTTCCTCTGTCTGGTGACAGCCTTCTTCCTCTGCCTGGTGACAGCCTTCTTCCTCTGTCTGGTGACAGCCTTCTTCCTCTGTCTGGTGACAGCCTTCTTCCTCTGCCTGGTGACAGCCTTCTTCCTCTGCCTGGTGACAGCCTTCTTCCTCTGTCTGGTGACAGCCTTCTTCCTCTGCCTGGTGACAGCCTTCTTCCTCTGTCTGGTGACAGCCTTCTTCCTCTGTCTGGTGACAGCCTTCTTCCTCTGCCTGGTGACAGCCTTCTTCCTCTGTCTGGTGACAGCCTTCTTCCTCTGTCTGGTGACAGCCTTCTTCCTCTGTCTGGTGACAGCCTTCTTCCTCTGCCTGGTGACAGCCTTCTTCCTCTGCCTGGTGGCTGATGGTTTACTCAGTACCTCTGCCTGGTTTCCCATCTGCCAGTCAACAGTACATGCTGTTTGTGGAACACATTTAGTGGTTACGTGGGTTGCCTTTGCACATCGTGACTGGTTGAGGGGTTCAGTTTACCTCTTAAATGTGGAGCTGTTGGATGTCAAACTGGACTTTTCCTTTGCCTACTATCCACAAGTGTTAGTCAACTACCAGCAAGACATTATTTCTGCACGTCATGATAACTGGGCTACAGAATTTTCTTACAAGAAGCCTTTTCTTCATAGTACATGGCCGGCAATTCAGTGTGATCTTCCTGTGACTGTCTTCGCTGGATTCCTGACAGCTGATTCCACATCACACCACAGCTGAGGCTACACCTAGACGTTTTATCACACTACAAAATCAAAGAACTGTGGGGTTTTGCTCTGGTAGATAGGGTAAGCGGGCGCAGCACAGAGGCAAAATACACGTTTTTAACTCAAAACTTCAGTGTTTATTCACATTCACTTGAGGCAATTGCACAAAACAGCAGTAACTTGGTGTTAATTCACACACAATGGAAAGTTCATATAACACAAGTCACCTTGCTGGCAGTTCTGCCTCCAGTAGTTCAGGCTTTAGGGGGACTATTTCCCCAGCGTGCGTCTCTCTGCCCTCCAGCACGGCACAAAGCCTCAGATCCCAAAAACAGAGACATGGCTTCTGAGCCCAGCTGCTTATTTAACCCCTTAGGGACCCATGACGTACCGGTACGGCGTTGATCTCGAGTCCTTAAGGAACCATGATGTACCGGTACGTCAAATCATTGAGCAGGCTCCTAGGCTAAATGCGCGGGGGGGGGGTCCCGTGACCCTCCCATGTCGGCGATCGCCGCAAACCGCAGGTCAATTCAGACCTGCGGTTTGCAGCTTTTTATTGTGCGGGCGGCGGCTGGCGGAGGTGCCATCGGGTCCTCATGGGGCTGTGGGGGGGACCCGATGGCATGGAAGGCAGCGCGATGTCTAAGGAAGGCATCTGCGCTGCCTTCCGGTGAAGAGCCTGTGAGATCCAGCCCCCTGGATCTCACAGGCCCCGGAAGCTGTATGAGTAATGCACAGTATTACTCATACAGCCAATGCATTCCAATACAGAAGTATTGGAATGCATTGTAAAGGATTAGACCCCCAAAAGTTCAAGTCCCAAAGTGTCTGGGTTCATTAAATATTCTTCTGAAATACTTTGTTCTTTACATAGTTGAATGTGCTGACAACAAAATCACACAAAAATAAAAAAAATTGAAATTTTTCAACCCATGGAGGTCTGGATTTGGAGTCACACTCAAAATTAAAACGAAAAACACACTACAGGCTGATCCAACTTTGATGTAATGTCCTTAAAACAAGTAAAATGAGGCTCAGTAGTGTGTGTGGCCTCCACGTGCCTGTATGACCTCCCTACAACGCCTGTGCATGCTCCTGATGAGGTGGCGGACGGTCTCCTGAGGGATCTCCTCCCAGACCTGGACTAAAGCATCTGCCAACTCCTGGACAGTCTGTGGTGCAACGTGACGTTGGTGAATAGAGCGAGACATGATGTCCCAGATGTGCTCAATTGGATTCAGGTCTGGGGAACGGGCGGGCCAGTCCATAGCATCAATGCCTTCGTCTTGCAGGAACTGCTGACACACTCCAGCCACATGAGGTCTAGCATTGTCTTGCATTAGGAGGAACCCAGGGCCAACCGCACCAGCATATGGTCTCACAAGGGGTCTGAGGATCTCATCTCGGTACCTAATGGAAGTCAGGCTACCTCTGGCGAGCACATGGAGGGCTGTGTGGCCCTCCAAAGAAATGCCACCCCACACCATTACTGACCCAATGCCAAACCGGTCATGCTGGAGGATGTTGCAGGCAGCAGAACGTTCTCCACGGCGTCTCCAGACTCTGTCACGTCTGTCACATGTGCTCAATGTGAACCTGCTTTCATCTGTGAAGAGCACAGGGCGCCAGTGGCGAATTTGCCAATCTTGGTGTTCTCTGGCAAAGGCCAAACATCCTGCACGGTGTTGGGCTGTAAGCACAACCCCCACCTGTGGACGTCGGGCCCTCATGTCACCCTCATGGAGTCTGTTTCTGACCGTTTGAGCAGACACATGCACATTTGTGGCCTGCTGGAGGTCATTTTGCAGGGCTCTGGCAGTGCTCCTCCTGTTCCTCCTTGCACAAAGGCGGAGGTAGCGGTCCTGCTGCTGGGTTGTTGCCCTCCTACGCCCTCCTCCACGTCTCCTGATGTACTGGCCTGTCTCCTGGTAGCGCCTCCATGCTCTGGACACTACGCTGACAGACACAGCAAACCTTCTTGCCACAGCTCGCATTGATGTGCCATCCTCGATAAGCTGCACTACCTGAGCCACTTGTGTGGGTTGTAGACTCCGTCTCTTGCTACCACTAGAGTGAAAGCACCGCCAGCATTCAAAAGTGACCAAAACATCAGCCAGGAAGCATAGGAACTGAGAAGTGGTCTGTGGTCACCACCTGCAGAACCACTCCTTTATTGGGGGTGTCTTGCTAATTGCCTATAATTTCCACCTGTTGTCTATCCCATTTGCACAACAGCATGTGAAATTGATTGTCACTCAGTGTTGCTTCCTAAGTGGACAGTTTGATGTCACAGAAGTGTGATTGACTTGGAGTTACATTGTGTTTTTTAAGTGTTCCCTTAATTTTTTTGAGCAGTGTATTAGGTATCTCCGCGTCCGTATAGACCAGCTCTATAAACATATCACATGAACTAACCTCTCAGATGAACACCGTAAAAAATAAAAACTGTGCTAAATAAACTATTTTTTTGTCACCTTACATCACAAAAAGTACAACAGCAAGCGATCAAAAAGGCGTTTGCCAACCAAAATATTTCCAAACTAACTGTCACCTCATCCCGCAAAAAATTGAGACCCTACCTAAGACAATCGCCAAAAAATAAAAAAAACTATGGCTCAGAATATGGAGACACAAAAACATAATTTTTTTTGTTTTAAAAAAGCTGTTATTGTGTAAAACTTACATAAATAAAAAAAAAGTATACATATTTGGTATCGCCGCGTTCGTATCGACCGGCTCTATAAAAATATCACATGACCTAACCCCTTAGATGAACACCGTAAAAAATAAAAACTGTGCTATATAAACCATTTTTTGTCACCTTACATCACAAAAAGTGTAATAGCAAGCAATCAAAAAGTCACACGCACCCCAAAATAGTGCCAATAAAACCGTCATCTCATCCAGCAAAAATCATACCCTACCCAAGATAATCGCCCAAAAACTGAAAAAATTATGGCTCTCAGACTATGGAAACACTAAAACATGATTTTTTTTGCTTCAAAAAAGAAATCATTGTGTAAAACTTACATAAATAAATAAAAAGTATACATATTAGGTATTGCCGCATCCGTGACAACCTGGTCTATAAAAATATCACATGATCTAACCTGTCAGATGAATGTTGTAAATAAAAAAATAAAAAAACGGTACCAAACAGCTATTTCTTGTTATCTTGCCTCACAAAAAGTGTAATATAGAGCAACCAAAAATCATATGTAGCCTAAACTAGTACCAACAATACTGCCACCCTATCCCGTAGTTTCTTAGATGGGGTCACTTTTATGGAGTTTCTGCTCTAGGGGTGCATCAGGGGGGCTTCAAATGGGACATGGTGTCAAAAAAAACAGTCCAGCAAAACCTGCCTTCCAAAAACCGTATGGCATTCCTTTCCTTCTGCGCCCTGCCGTGTGCCCGTACAGCGGTTTACGACCACATATGGGGTGTTTCTGTAAACTACAGAATCAGGGCCATAAATGTTGAGTTTGGTTTGGCTGCTAACCCTTGCTTTGTAACTGGAAAAAAATTATTAAATGGAAAATCTGCCAAAAAAGTTAAATTTTGAAATTGTATCTCTATTTTCCATTCATTCTTGTGGAACACCTAAAGGGTTAACGACATTTGTAAAATAAGTTTTGAATACCTTGAGGGGTGTAGTTTCTAGAATGGGGTCATTTTTGGGTGGTTTCTATTATGTAAGCCTCGTAAAGTGACTTCAGACCTGAACTGGTCCCTAAAAATTGGGTTTTTGAAAATTTCTGAAATATTTCAAGATTTGCCTCTAAACTTCTAACCCTTGTAACATCCCCCAAAAATAAAATATCATTCCCAAAATGATCCAAACATGAAGTAGACATATGGGGAATGTAAAGTAATAACTATTTTTGGAGGTATTACTATGTATTATAGAAGTAGAGAAATTGAAACTTGGAAATTTGCAAAATTTTCCAAATATTTTGTAAATTTGGTATTTTTTCATGCAAAAAAATTACTTTTTTGACCCAATTTTAGCAGTGTCATGAAGTACAATATGTGACGAAAAAACATTCTCAGAACGGCCTGGATAAGTCAAAGCGTTTTAAAGTTATCAGCACTTAAAGTGACACTGGTCAGATTTGCAAAAAATGGCCAAGTCCTTAAGGTGAAATAGGGCTGAGTCCTTAAGGGGTTAAGGACAGCCAGGTGCTGCCAAAACCCGGACCGGCACTTAAACTCCGATCTGGTATTTGACCTCACCTGGCTGGAAACCCAGCTGAACATGCTGGGAGGAAAATACCTGCCTTGCCAGACACAACCCCTCACTGTGTCACAGAACCTACAAAAATAAAAAACCTTATTGCCCAGAGTCCACTGTGTTTTGGTGCTGCAGGATCTCTAGAAGTAGGCCACCTTCACCACAAAGAAGTTCAGATACTTAGATCCGCTCTGCCGATATCCCGAACCAGAAATCCAAAGCAGCTGGGCAGACCAAGTTCCTCCTCGCCACACTAGCACACGGACTGTCACTACTAGCCGGCGGCGGAGCCTCTCTCTCCTGGTTTTCTCCTCCTGTAATCTCTCTCAGAGACAAACCCCAGAAGATCCAAGACAGTGAAGTATCGCAACACACGGTTCAGCCCAGGAGATTTATTATACTCACAGG
Organism: Bufo bufo; assembly: GCF_905171765.1. Classification (NCBI taxonomy): domain Eukaryota; kingdom Metazoa; phylum Chordata; class Amphibia; order Anura; family Bufonidae; genus Bufo; species Bufo bufo. The sequence continues at coordinate 2,675,424 of NC_053392.1, forward strand.
ATATGGTATAAAACCAGATGTCCTAGAAGCCCGACCCAGGTTTAGCCACGCTTTTCCAAGGGCCTTCGTATCCTCCATACTATTCCATCTTAAATAACACACATAGCAAATGGAAGATTACTATGGCCTGGATGTATTTCTGGAGTGTAATAATATTACAGGCTATAGCTACTAGAGAGGGGTCGTTGATCCAGGGAGTTATTCTGATTGGCTGATTGGAGTCGGGAAGGAATTTTTTATTCCCCTAAAGTGAGGAAAATTGGCTTCTACCTCACAGGGTTTTTTGCCTTCCTCTGGATCAACTTGTAGGATGACAGGCCGAACTGGATGGACAAATGTCTTTTTTCGGCCTTATGTACTATGTTACTATGTTACTATGTTACTATGTTACTACTAAGACTGCATTTATAATTCATAAAACTATTTCATAGGCTCCTTCAGCCGCATTCACACACTTCACACCGATCACAGGTTTCTGGCAACGAAATCCTCCTCGGAGTTCCCCCTTAACATCAATACTCAACACCACACTTGGTTTTACATATACCCGCCTCCTGCTTATAATAAACATGCCCCTTCTTAGTACATAAAAACAGTCCTGAGACCGCACTCTCCTCTCCTGAGACCGCACTCTCCTCTCCTGAGACAGCACTCTCTTCTTCTGAGACCGCTCTCTCCTGTGACTCCGCCCTCCTCTCCTGAGACACTCTCTCCTGTGACTCTGCCCTCCTCTCCTGAGACCACTCTCTCCTCTCCTGAGACCACACTCTCCTCTCCTGAGACACTCTCTCCTGTGACTCTGCCCTCCTCTCCTGAGACCACTCTCTCCTCTCCTGAGACCACACTCTCCTCTCCTGAGACCTCTCTCTCTTCTCTCCTGAGACCGCTCTCTCCTCTCCTGAGACCGCACTCTCCTCTCCTGAGACCGCACTCTCCTCTCCTGAGACTGCACTCTCCTCTCCTGAGACCGCACTCTCCTCTCCTGAGACTGCACTCTCCTCTCCTGAGACCGCACTCTCCTCTGCTCTCCTGAAACCACCGCACTCTCCTCTCCTGAGACCGCACTCTCCTGTGACTGCGCTCTCCTCTGCTCTCCTGAGACCGCACTCTCCTCTCCTGAGACCGCACTCTCCTCTCCTGAGACCGCACTCTCCTGTGACTGCGCTCTCCTCTGCTCTCCTGAGACCGCACTCTCCTCTCCTGAGACCGCACTCTCCTCTCCTGAGACCGCACTCTCCTGTGACTGCGCTCTCCTCTGCTCTCCTGAGACCGCACTCTCCTCTCCTGAGACCGCACTCTCCTCTCCTGAGACCGCACTCTCCTGTGACTGTGCTCTCCTCTGCTCTCCTGAGACCGCACTCTCCTCTCCTGAGACCGCACTCTCCTCTCCTGAGACCGCACTCTCCTGTGACCGCACTCTCCTCTGCTCTCCTGAGACCGCACTCTCCTCTCCTGAGACCGCACTCTCCTCTTCTGAGACCGCTCTCTCCTGTGACTCCGCCCTCCTCTCCTGAGACACTCTCTCCTGTGACTCTGCCCTCCTCTCCTGAGACCACTCTCTCCTCTCCTGAGACCACACTCTCCTCTCCTGAGACCTCTCTCTCTTCTCTCCTGAGACCGCTCTCTCCTCTCCTGAGACCGCACTCTCCTCTCCTGAGACCGCACTCTCCTCTCCTGAGACCGCACTCTCCTCTCCTGAGACCGCACTCTCCTCTCCTGAGACTGCACTCTCCTCTCCTGAGACCGCACTCTCCTCTCCTGAGACCGCTCTCTCCTGTGACTCCGCCCTCCTCTCCTGAGACACTCTCTCCTGTGACTCTGCCCTCCTCTCCTGAGACCGCTCTCTCCTCTCCTGAGACCGCACTCTCCTCTCCTGAGACCGCACTCTCCTGTGACTGCGCTCTCCTCTGCTCTCCTGAGACCGCACTCTCCTCTCCTGTGACTGGAGTTCATACAGTAAATCCGCTCCACCTCTCTTAGGTTGATCTCTTACTGGATCTCCACCTCTACATTTCTTTCCCACTAACTCGAAACCGATGAATTTCCCTCTAGGATTTTTTCCATGAACTTTTTTTTAAAATACAGAGAAACATTATGTGTTTCCAGTCCCTTCTTTACACTAAGTGTTCTTGTACACGTGTTTTTAATTTTCGGAAAGTCCTTCTCACGTACTGACGGCCACAAGGGCAGCACTTAGATGATCCCCATTGTCCCACAGGAGATGTTCCCTTTAATATCATATTCTTCTTGCCTCTCATTAGCTTTTATTTTATTTATTTTTTGCTTTCTATTTTTCTCGCTGCGGTTTCTACACACAGTGTGAATACCGATCCTTTCTACACGCAGTGCGAATACCGATCCTTTCTACACGCAGTGCGAATACCGATCCTATCTGCACGCAGTGTGAATACCGATCCTTTCTACACGCAGTGCGAATACCGATCCTTTCTGCACGCAGTGCGAATACCGATCCTATCTGCACGCAGTGCGAATACCGATCCTTTCTACACGCAGTGTGAATACCGATCCTTTCTACACGCAGTGCGAATACCGATCCTTTCTACACGCAGTGTGAATACCGATCCTTTCTACACACAGTGTGAATACCGATCCTTTCTACACACAGTGCGAATACCGATCCTTTCTACACGCAGTGTGAATACCGATCCTTTCTGCACGCAGTGCGAATACCGATCCTATCTGCACGCAGTGCGAATACCGATCCTTTCTACACACAGTGTGAATACCGATCCTTTCTACAGTGTGAATACCGATCCTTTCTACACGCAGTGTGAATACCGATCCTTTCTACACACAGTGCGAATACCGATCCTTTCTACACACAGTGCGAATACCGATCCTTTCTACACGCAGTGTGAATACTAATCCTTTCTGCACACAGTGCGAATACCGATCCTTTCTACACGCAGTGTGAATACTAATCCTTTCTGCACGCAGTGCGAATACCGATCCTTTCTACACACAGTGTGAATACCGATCCTTTCTGCACGCAGTGTGAATACCGATCCTTTCTACACACAGTGCGAATACCGATCCTTTCTACACACAGTGCGAATACCGATCCTTTCTACACGCAGTGTGAATACCGATCCTTTCTACACACAGTGCGAATACCGATCCTTTCTACACGCAGTGTGAATACCGATCCTTTCTACACACAGTGTGAATACCGATCTTTTCTACACGCAGTGTGAATACCGATCCTTTCTACATACAGTGTGAATACCGATCCTTTCTACACACAGTGCGAATACCGATCCTTTCTACACACAGTGCGAATACCGATCCTTTCTACACACAGTGCGAATACCGATCCTTTCTACACACAGTGCGAATACCGATCCTTTCTACACGCAGTGCGAATACCGATCCTTTCTACACACAGTGTGAATACCGATCCTTTCTACACAGTGCGAATACCGATCCTTTCTACACGCAGTGCGAATACCGATCCTTTCTACACACAGTGCGAATACCGATCCTTTCTACACACAGTGCAAATACCGATCCTTTCTACACACAGTGTGAATACCGATCCTTTCTGCACACAGTGAGAATACCGATCCTTTCTACACACAGTGCGAATACCGATCCTTTCTACACACAGTGTGAATACCGATCCTTTCTACACAGTGCGAATACCGATCCTTTCTACACGCAGTGCGAATACCGATCCTTTCTACACACAGTGCGAATACCGATCCTTTCTACACGCAGTGTGAATACCGATCCTTTCTGCACGCAGTGTGAATACCGATCCTTTCTGCACGCAGTGTGAATACCGATCCTTTCTGCACGCAGTGTGAATACCGATCCTTTCTGCACACAGTGCGAATACCGATCCTTTCTACACGCAGTGCGAATACCGATCCTTTCTGCACGAAGTGCGAATACCGATCCTTTCTACACGCAGTGTGAATACCGATCCTTTCTGCACGCAGTGTGAATACCGATCCTTTCTGCACGCAGTGTGAATACCGATCCTTTCTGCACGTAGTGCGAATACCGATCCTTTCTACACGCAGTGTGAATACCGATCCTTTCTGCACGCAGTGTGAATACCGATCCTTTCTGCACGTAGTGCGAATACCGATCCTTTCTACACGCAGTGTGAATACCGATCCTTTCTGCACGCAGTGTGAATACCGATCCTTTCTGCACGCAGTGTGAATACCGATCCTTTCTGCACGCAGTGTGAATACCGATCCTTTCTACACGCAGTGTGAATACCGATCCTTTCTGCACGCAGTGCGAATACTGATCCTTTCTGCACGCAGTGTGAATACCGATCCTTTCTGCACGCAGTGTGAATACCGATCCTTTCTGCACGCAGTGTGAATACCGATCCTTTCTGCACGCAGTGTGAATACCGATCCTTTCTGCACGTAGTGCGAATACCGATCCTTTCTACACACAGTGAGAATACCGATCCTTTCTACACACAGTGAGAATACCGATCCTTTCTGCACGTAGTGCGAATACCGATCCTTTCTACACACAGTGTGAATACCAATCCTTTCTGCACGCAGTGTGAATACCAATCCTTTCTGCACACAGTGCGAATACCGATCCTTTCTACACACAGTGAGAATACCGATCCTTTCTGCACGTAGTGCGAATACCGATCCTTTCTACACACAGTGTGAATACCAATCCTTTCTGCACGCAGTGTGAATACCAATCCTTTCTGCACTGTTCTGCCTCTCCAGTCTAAGCATTACAATGTGATCTCTGAACTTACAGTTCTGCTGAGATGGTGATAACCATAATCTTAGGTGAATTGGTGGACAGTGACTCGATCCAAACGACACCTTGTAGATCGTGAAGAAGTTTATTCCAAACTGTGCAGATCATACACCGATGAACAAATGGATAGGTCAAAAAATTATGCTGAGAGCAGCTAACAGAGCAAGTAGCTGAGATGAGGGGTGAAGCCAGAATGAAGAAGAGGGGAGGAGACAAGAGAGAGCAGAAGCTAGGGGAAGAGAGAAGGGACACACATAATGAAAAGGCAAACCATGCATGTGTAACATGATACTCCCCGTCGAAATCTATGATTTCTAATAACATTTATAACAATAATAACCTTGTTTAAGTCCATGAAATATAGATGTTTTTCTACTGGAACACCTGCAACAAAGAGAACAAAGGAACATAAACAAGAAAACATTACTTCAATACTTGTAGAAAAGCTCTTGAAGTGTGGAACGGTAGGAAGTACAGTCGTGGCCAAAAGTTTTGAGAATTACATAAATATTGGAAATTGGAAAAGTTGCTGTTTAAATTTTTATAATAGCAATTTGCATATACTCCAGAATGTTATGAAGAGTGATCAGATGAATTGCATAGTCCTTCTTTGCCATGAAAATTAACTTAATCCCAAAAAAAACTTTCCACTGCATTTCATTGCTGTCATTAAAGGACCTGCTGAGATCATTTCAGTAATCGTCTTGTTAACTCAGGTGAGAATGTTGACGAGCACAAGGCTGGAGATCATTATGTCAGGCTGATTGGGTTAAAATGGCAGACTTGACATGTTAAAAGGAGGGTGATGCTTGAAATCATTGTTCTTCCATTGTTAACCATGGTGACCTGCAAAGAAACGCGTGCAGCCATCATTGCGTTGCATAAAAATGGCTTCACAGGCAAGATTATTGTGGCTAATAAGATTGCACCTCAATCAATAATTTATAGGATCATCAAGAACTTCAAGGAAAGAGGTTCAATTCTTGTTAAGAAGGCTTCAGGGCGTCCAAGAAAGTCCAGCAAGCGCTAGGATCGTCTCCTAAAGAGGATTCAGCTGCGGGATCGGAGTGCCACCAGTGCAGAGCTTGCTCAGGAATGGCAGCAGGCAGGTGTGAGCGCATCTGCACGCACAGTGAGGCGAAGACTTTTGGAAGATGGCCTGGTGTCAAGAAGGGCAGCAAAGAAGCCACTTCTCTCCAAAAAAAACATCAGGGACAGATTGATCTTCTGCAGAAAGTCTGGTGAATGGACTGCTGAGGACTGGGGCAAAGTCATATTCTCCGATGAAGCCGCTTTCCGATTGTTTGGGGCATCTGGAAAAAGTCTTGTCCGGAGAAGAAAAGTTGAGCGCTACCATCAGTCCTGTGTCATGTCAACAGTAAAGCATCCTGAGACCAGGGTTGCTTCTCATCCAAGGGAGTGGGCTCACTCACAATTTTGCCCAAAAACAAAGCCATGAATAAAGAATGGTACCAAAACACCCTCCAACAGCAACTTCTTCCAACAATCCAACAACAGTTTGGTAAAGAACAATGCATTTTCCAGCATGGTTTAGCACCGTGCCATAAGGCAAAAGTGATAACTAAGTGGCTCGGGGACCAAAACATTGACATTTTGGGTCCATGGCCTGAAAACTCCCCAGATCTTAATCCCATTGAGAACTTGTGGTCAATCCTCAAGAGGTGGACAAACAAAAACCCACTAATTCTGACAAACTCCATGAAGTGATGATGAAAGAATGGGTTGCTATCAGTCAGGAATTGGCCCAGAAGTTGATTGAGAGCATGCCCAGTCGAATTGCAGAGGTCCTGAAAAAGAAGGGCCAACACTGCAAATACTGACTCTTTGCATAAATGTCATGTAATTGTCGATAAAAGCCTTTGAAACGTATGAAGTGCGTGTAATTATATTTCACTACATCACAGAAACAACTGAAACAAAGATCTAAAAGCAGTTTAGCAGCAAACTTTGTGAAAACTAATATTTGTGTCATTCTCGAAACTTTTGGCCACGACTGTAGATAGTAGATAACCAGTCCTTCTTAGCTCCCTTTGTATCAACCTGGTGTGAGGAGTTCTTTACAAATGTGCCACTTACGACACTCCTGATTTGTGCCATCCTTGCTTGCGAAGTGATGAGCGATGTGAATACGACGTGCAGTCGCTCGTACAGCCGAAGACCACTTAGAAAACCGCTCAAATCGACGAGATTTCAGTTTTACTTTTGCTTCCACAGAGGTGTTAAGTGTAACTGCAATGGTCTTGATTTCCTTATCAGAGTCTGTCTGGACAAGTTTAAAGATAGACTCTACAGGCCTTGAGAAGAATTCTTCATTCAAGAGTACAGGTGGGGATATCCATGATATAAATGTAGCAGCAGGCACTGAACGACTGCCTAAGTCAGCAGGGTTAAGGTCGGTGGGTACATAGTGCCATTGCTCTGGCGTGGAGAATTTCCTGATGCATTCCACTCGATTGCCGACATACACATGGAATTGTCTTGTTTGATTATGTATGTATCCTAACACGATTTTGCTATCTGTGTAAAAGTCAAAGGAATCAATGTCAAGGTCTGTTTCGTGCTCTATAAGCTCAGCAATTTCAACAGCTAACATGGCTGCACAGAGTTCAAGCCTTGGGATGGTATGTGCAGGCTTTGGAGTTAACTTGGTTTTGCCCATGACGAATCCTACTCCTATTCCACCGTTAGAGTGTACAGCTCGGAGATAAGCTACAGCAGCTATGGCTTCCATGGATGCATCCGAAAAGACATGGATCTCTAGTCTGGTGGCCTTCTTCAAGGACGCAGGAGTGTAAGAGTGTGGTATCTTGAACTGTTCCAATGCCTGGAGGGACTGCTTCCAGGATTCCCACCTTTGTTGTTTCTCCTTGGGTAAAGGGGTATCCCAGTCAGTGTTCTCTGTAGTGAGTTGTCTGAGTAATATCTTATCCTGAATAGTAAAGGGTGCTTTGAATCCCAAAGGGTCGTAGATACTGTTCACTGCAGACAGTACTCCTCTTTATGTGAAGGGCTTGTCGCAAACTGATGTTTGAAATGTGAACGTATCTTGCTTAACATCCCACAGCAATCCAAGGCTGCGTTGTGTAAGGGAAAGGTCAGACTCTGGTTGGAATTTCTTGGCACTGACAGCATGATCATCAGAAGGAAATGCTCCCATTACCTTATTGGTGTTGGAGATAATTTTGTGTAGTCTGAGGTTGGCAGTGGCGAGCATGTTCTGGGTTCTGGTGAAAAGGTCAATGGCCTCTTCTCCCGTAGGTAGGGACTTAAGACCGTCACCCACCTAGAAGTTCCTTTTCACAAACTGACGTGCATCCGTCCCGAACTCCTGTTCGCCTTCTTGGGCAGTTTTTCTCAGACCATAAATGGCAACTGCGGGGGAAGGGCTATTGCCGAACAGGTGAACTTTCATCCGATAGTCTATGACCTCGTTGTTGACATCATTATTGCGATACCATCGGAACCTGAGGAAGTTTCTGTTATCTTCACGACGATAAAACAATGAAACATTTGTTGAATATTGGCCATAATGGCAATTGGCTCTTGTCTAAAGCGGAGTAGGACTCCCAAGAGGTTGTTGTTCAGATTCGTTCCAGAGAGAGGATTGTCATAGCGAGCGCTTGAGTCAAAAACCACTCTAATCTGGTCAGGCTTACGAGGTTGATAGACACTAAGACACTAAATCTGCGTGTTGTCTATTATTTGGCATTCTCTTCCTTGGAGTGCGGAATGGTAGCGACGCCACCCAGCTGTTAGAATAATCTCGATAGAACTCTTTACTCATGGTTCTCAAGAATTCCTTGTCTTCCATTGTGGCTGCTAACTCATTGTCTTTTGTGGTTACTTCAAACACTGTTACCAATGTTGTCATCCCGAAAGATAAATGCTTTCCTATCATCGAGTATGATGCGCTCTGGCATACCTTTGACACACAGTCTTTCTTTCACACTATAGTGATGTTGTTGTCTTGGAAAGCAAGTAGTGCGTCCATTGGGCAGGACATGAGTTTTAAAGGAAGAAACCGAGAGAGGTTTCCTGGCGTTGCTACGACAGATGTTGCCAATAATGAGGGGGATTCAATCAGCACAACCCTATGTTGCCAATAATGACCCAGCCTAGATCCAGATGCTGGGCGTAAGGTGCATCATGTGGGCCATTGATTTGATGGTGCACCTTGTGCACCCTTAGGATGTCTCTCCCGAGTAGCAACAGGATATCAGCATTCTCATCAAAGGCTGGTATTTGATCAGCTATGTCTTTCAAGTGAGTATGGTGCAAGGCAGCTTCAGGAGTGGGAATCTCATCCTTGTTAGTTGGGATCTGATTGCACTCAATGATAGTAGGCAAGGGTATTTCCAAGTTGCCGTTGAGAGGAGTAACTACAAGGTCGCTGGCTCTTCTACCCCAGACTTCTGTAATCCCTGCACAAGTACCTAGGGTATAAGGAAGAGCACCTCCTGTTATGCCTAAGAGATCAAAGAACCTTGTACTTGAGAGAGATCGGTTACTCTGGTCGTCGAGAATGGTATACAGTCTTACGGCCCTTTCAGATTTGCCCTTTGCGTATACGCGAACCAAGTATATCTTAGCGCAGGATTTCCCACAAAGTCCTTCCCCACAGACTTCAGTGCATGTTGAGAACACTAGGGTGGAGGTTGCTGTTTGTTCAGCGTGCTCCCCGCCAAGCTTTGCCCTGGGGGGAATGTCAGTGGATGGAGTAGTGTTCTGTTGGTACAGATGAAGGGCTTGAACGTGGTTGTCACTACCGCATTCTATGCACTGAATGATGGCCTTACAGTGTTTTGCCAGGTGTTCTGTGGAAGCACAGCATCTAAAACGAACTCCAAATTCCTTTAAAAGTTCCTTGCGTTCCTGTAGAGGTTTCTTTCTGAAGCCGATGCACTTCTTAAGTGGGTGTGGCTTGTTGTGTATGGGACATTGGCGATTCGGATCCTCAAGTTTCTTGTTTTGTCCAGTTTTCGGAAGAACCGTAGCAGGTGCAGGTTGAACATCAGTCCTTTTCACTGACACTGGACCCCTGCGATCTCTGTGCATTATGCGCGTGCTTGCAAGTCCTGGAGAAGGTGGACTAAGAGGGTTACAGTCACTGTAGAAGAAACTTGGGTCATTCTTACAGTCCGCAATTTCCTTTATGAAGGTACAGAAGTAGGGAAATGGAGGAAAGGCTACTCCATACCTTTTCTTGTAAGTAGATCCTTGACTAACCCATTTTTCTTAGATGCCATATGGTAGGTTAAGGACAATAGGGTTGATGCCACGAGGGGTGTCAAGGTAACTAAGTGGTTACAGCCTTAGCTAGTTAAAGCTCTAGTAGATCACTAAGTTCTTAAAGCTTTAGATTGTCTTTAGCTGTCATCCTTGGGAAGCCTTGCAACCTTTTGAGTAAGGTATCTTTGATGGCCTCAGAGCTGCCAAAGCTATGATCAAGTCTGTCCCAAGCAGCGTCGAGACCTGCAGCAGGATTGGAAATGTAAACGGTTTTAAGTCTCTTGATACGTTCAGCTGACTGAGGACCTAGCCACCTGATGAGTAGATCCAATTCTTCTGCAACAGTGATATCTAATTCGCTGATTGTTGCTTTAAAGGTGAATTTCCAGCCTCTGTAATTTTTAGGTTTGTCATCAAACATGGTGAGGCCCGTCCTAGTGAGTTCTCTGCGAAGGATGTACTTGGCAAACTGCGACATGTCTGTGTTTTTAGACTTTGGGTATACAATTGCAGGCGGAAGAAAATTAGTTGCAGTAGCTGGTACATTGACGTTGGGTGACTTGGGAACATAAGATGGTGCTGAGGCGTTTAACACTGGAGCTGGTGTACGGTCCAAAGTGTTTAGGCTTGTAGCCGCATAATAGTGGATTGGTTAGAGGGTGGCAGGTTAGTGCGATGCTAGTGTGGTAGGTCATTTCTATTCGCACCCGTTTCTGCCACTTGAGAAGGTGTAATAGATGTAGAGACCACACCTTGGTTGAGTTCTTTGGCTGCTAAGACAGAGTGATAGAGTTTTGATGAGGTCTGTGATGACACTGATGCATAAGATATAACAGAGTGATGGCTACTGACACTTCTTTCATTGTCACTTACAGCCTGCTCTAAGACTCTTAGTCTTGCCATGTCTTTGGCGTGCTCACATTGTTTTTCTAAGACTTCTATTTCTGCTCTCTTCTTTGCAGCCTCAGCTATTTTCTCCGCTTTCTTTTGTGCAGCCTCAGCTTCCATTTCCGCTTTCTTCTGTGCAGTCTCAGCTTCCATTTCTGCTTTCTTCTTTGCAGCCTCAGCTTCCATTTCTGCTCTCTTCTGTGCAGCCTCAGCTTCCATTTCTGCTTTCTTCTGTGCAGCCTCAGCTTCCATTTCTGCTTCTCTCTGTGCAGCCTCAGCTTCCATTTCTGCTTTCTTCTGTGCAGCCTCAGCTATTTTCTCCGCTTTCTTCTGTGCAGCCTCAGCTTCCATTTCCGCTTTCTTCTGTGCAGTCTCAGCTTCCATTTCTGCTTTCTTCTGTGCAGCCTCAGATTCCATTTCTGCTTTCTTCTGTGCAGCCTCAGCTTTCTTCTGTGCAGCCTCAGCTTCCATTTTTGCTTTCTTCTGTGCAGCCTCAGCTTCCATTTCCGCTTTCTTCTGTGCAGCCTCAGCTTCCATTTCTGCTTTCTTCTGTGCAGCCTCAGCTTCCATTTCCGCTTTCTTCTGTGCAGCCTCAGCTTCCATTTCCGCTTTCTTCTGTGCAGCCTCAGCTTCCATTTTTGCTTTCTTCTGTGCAGCCTCAGCTTCCATTTTTGCTTTCTTCTGTGCAGCCTCAGCTTCCATTTCCGCTTTCTTCTGTGCAGCCTCAGCTTCCATTTCTGCTTTCTTCTGTGCAGCCTCAGCTTCCATTTCTGCTTTCTTCTGTGCAGCCTCAGCTTCCCTTTCTGCTTTCTTCTGTGCAGCCTCAGCTTCCATTTCCGCTTTCTTCTGTGCAGCCTCAGCTTCCATTTCTGCTTTCTTCTGTGCAGCCTCAGCTTCCATTTCCGCTTTCTTCTGTGCAGCCTCAGCTTCCATTTCCGCTTTCTTCTGTGCAGCCTCAGCTTCCATTTTTGCTTTCTTCTGTGCAGCCTCAGCTTCCATTTTTGCTTTCTTCTGTGCAGCCTCAGCTTCCATTTCCGCTTTCTTCTGTGCAGCCTCAGCTTCCATTTCTGCTTTCTTCTGTGCAGCCTCAGCTTCCATTTCTGCTTTCTTCTGTGCAGCCTCAGCTTCCATTTCTGCTTTCTTCTGTGCAGCCTCAGCTTCCATTTCCGCTTTCTTCTGTGCAGCCTCAGCTTCCATTTCCGCTTTCTTCTGTGCAGCCTCAGCTTCCATTTCCGCTTTCTTCTGTGCAGCCTCAGCTTCCCTTTCTGCTTTCTTCTGTGCAGCCTCAGCTTCCATTTCCGCTTTCTTCTGTGCAGCCTCAGCTTCCATTTCTGCTTTCTTCTGTGCAGCCTCAGCTTCCATTTCCGCTTTCTTCTGTGCAGCCTCAGCTTCCATTTCCGCTTTCTTCTGTGCAGCCTCAGCTTCCATTTCTGCTTTCTTCTGTGCAGCCTCAGCTTCCATTTCTGCTTGGCAATACGGATAAACATATGATCCAGCTCACCTCCGTAGTAGAGTATATGGTCCCGGCTCCAGAGGCCCTAGGGGAGTGTTCCCGTGGCAGGCTGCAGGTAAGGAGAAAGAAGGTCCCGGAGACAAATAGAGTTCCTCTATCAGCTTTCCTTTAATATTCATATGAAGTTGACAGACGTCACCACCCTCCACATGACATAATATTGACGCGTTTCGGGTAAGCACCCTTAGTCGTAACACCATGCCAAGTGTGGCCCTTCTATTTAAAGGGAGTCAGAGATTCCTCCACCCACCACGGGGAAGGAATCAGTCACTCCATAGGTTGCCACACACCTTGACACACCCTTTCGTTTCTTACATCAATTACTGGTATAATTGGCAACACTCTGTGTGAACATTGACCCGAGCGCGTTAACCCCGGCAGTACCGAGATAAGCCAGTTTTGCTTGAAATCTGCTCCCTTGTTGCAGGCAGTGTACAGGGATGGAGACATCCCTGTACACTGCCTGCAACAAGGGAGCAGATTTCAAGCAAAACTGGCTTATCTACAAAGGATTTACTAAAAGCGGAGGAAATCCCTGCAAAACTTGCGGTTATGTGCTGCCTACAAAAACATTTGAAAATTCGGACCACACGTGCAAATACCCTATCCGTAGTTATATAAATTGTAACACGGAGGGTGTTATCTGTATAATTAAATGCACGCACTGTGACCTGATGTATATAGGCAGCACATCCCGCAGGTTTAAAAACCGCATCTTAGAACATCTAAACTATATTAACAATCCCAACATTCTAAACATCTCGAATATAGCTAGGCACTTTATAAAAATACATGCACGCCAAGTGTCATATTTTCAGGCCTATGCCATTGAACGAGTTTTGGCCCCTAAAAGGGGCGGGGATTACCGAAAGAAAATCCTTCTTAGGGAAGCCTACTGGATTTTCAGACTTGAGACCAGAATTCCAGCGGGCCTGAATTTGAGAAAAGAACTGACCTATATTTATCAGTGATCTACCAAATTGCTAAAATAAATGGCAAATGTTCATTGCTGACAAACGGCCATATAATGAAACATGTAAATATTAAGGGAACATCCATGAACTTCCACAACATGCTTTTCTTTATTATTATTATTTTTATTTTCATATTTATTTTCAGTTTTGTTCTACTTTATTACATTATTCTTTGCACACAACTCTGTTCATCCGCATATCAAGCTCTAGAACTGCGGTCAGACGGAGCGATTTTCTCCGTGAAGCAACTTAGTAATTAGAGAATTTTAATAGTATTGCAGCAATCATTTTCTATTGCAAACCATTTATTTAACAATGTTACATGTATATTTATCATGATTGCTACTGATGCTGATTAACATTGGGAACTGCCGGCCGCAATGGATAGTCTTTGGCTATATTTCCATTTTTGCAAACACATTGTTAATCATTGTGTAATTTCAATACTATTTGCTAAAATATGATGGGCAGTAATGTGTCGTGATGCTGGGGGTCATTTTTCATTTTTTGTTTCACTTTATGTATTGGGATTGAACATGTATATTATGCGGTTTTAAAACATGATGGTATGGTCACACTGTGCGGCTTTTGATGCTGAGTGAGTGTCTCGGTACTGCCGGGGTTAACGCGCTCGGGTCAATGTTCACACAGAGTGTTGCCAATTATACCAGTAATTGATGTAAGAAACGAAAGGGTGTGTCAAGGTGTGTGGCAACCTATGGAGTGACTGATTCCTTCCCCATGGTGGGTGGAGGAATCTGACTCCCTTTAAATAGAAGGGCCACACTTGGCATGGTGTTACGACTAAGGGTGCTTACCCGAAACGCGTCAATATTATGTCATGTGGAGGGTGGTGACGTCTGTCAACTTCATGTGAATATTAAAGGAAAGCTGATAGAGGAACTCTATTTGTCTCCGGGACCTTCTTTCTCCTTACCTGCAGTCCATTTCTGCTTCTCTCTGTGCAGCCTCAGCTTCCATTTCTGCTTCTCTCTGTGCAGCCTCAGCTTCCATTTCCGCTTTCTTCTGTGCAGCCTCAGCTTCCATTTCCGCTTTCTTCTGTGCAGCCTCAGCTTCCATTTCTGCTTTCTTCTGTGCAGCCTCAGCTTCCATTTCTGCTTTCTTCTGTGCAGCCTCAGCTATCATTTCTGCTTTCTTCTGTGCAGCCTCAGCTTTCTTCTGTGCAGTCTCAGCTTCCATTTCTGCTTTCTTCTGTGCAGCCTCAGCTTCCATTTCTGCTTTCTTCTGTGCAGCCTCAGCTTCCATTTCTGCTTTCTTCTGTGCAGCCTCAGCTATCATTTCTGCTTCTCTCTGTGCAGCCTCAGCTTCCATTTCCGCTTTCTTCTGTGCAGCCTCAGCTTCCATTTCCGCTTTCTTCTGTGCAGCCTCAGCTTCCATTTCTGCTTTCTTCTGTGCAGCCTCAGCTTCCATTTCCGCTTTCTTCTGTGCAGCCTCAGCTTCCATTTCTGCTTCCCTCTGTGCAGCCTCAGCTTCCATTTCTGCTTTCTTCTGTGCAGCCTCAGCTTCCATTTCTGCTTCCCTCTGTGCAGCCTCAGCTTCCATTTCTGCTTTCTTCTGTGCAGCCTCAGCTATCATTTCCGCTTTCTTCTGTGCAGCCTCAGCTTCCATTTCTGCTTTCTTCTGTGCAGCCTCAGCTTCCATTTCTGCTTCCCTCTGTGCAGCCTCAGCTTCCATTTCCGCTTTCTTCTGTGCAGCCTCAGCTATCATTTCCGCTTTCTTCTGTGCAGCCTCAGCTTCCATTTCCGCTTTCTTCTGTGCAGCCTCAGCTTCCATTTCTGCTTTCTTCTGTGCAGCCTCAGCTTCCATTTCCGCTTTCTTCTGTGCAGCCTCAGCTTCCATTTCTGCTTTCTTCTGTGCAGCCTCAGCTTCCATTTCCGCTTTCTTCTGTGCAGCCTCAGCTTCCATTTTTGCTTCTCTCTGTGCAGCCTCAGCTTCCATTTCTGCTTTCTTCTGTGCAGCCTCAGCTTCCATTTCTGCTTTCTTCTGTGCAGCCTCAGCTTCCATTTCTGCTTTCTTCTGTGCAGCCTCAGCTTCCATTTCTGCTT